>NC_137626.1:38392284-38491983 GCF_963280865.1 Gymnoscopelus braueri
TGCTTGCAATACTTTGCCATGCTTTCTCCCTGGATCTATTTATTGCGGTCGCGTTTCCTTTCTTGCTTAAATACATTTTACTTCCTTGTATGATTTCATGAGCTGCTGCAGTGCTGCTATTCAGCCACAGAGAAGAACGCTGCTCTGGTTTTGGACTCCGTGATTGGTCAAGTTCAAGGAATCTGCGCTCGAGTTCATGGTCTTTTATAGAAATACGTCGCCGGCGAATCGCCGCCCATTCAGCCTGGCTTCATTATCCTGGCTGGACACAGCCTGGCTTGACATAGCCTAGCTCGACAAAGTTGCTCCTTTTCAGCCTGGCTTGGCGTCTGAGGAACGGAATAAACGAGGCTTTTCGGACCCGACTTTGTCAAGCCTGGATTTGGCTTAAGGCCAGGCTTTTTTAATTCACCTTTTGAGGAACAGGCCCCAGATCACTGCCATTAGTCCTAACTTAAAATAAAGGTTTCTGTCTGTCTGTCTGTCTCTCTCTCTCTTTCTCTGTGTGTCTCTCTCTGTCTCTCTTTCTTGTGTGTGAGTGTGTGTGTGTGTGTGTGTGTGTGTGTGTGTGTGTGTGTGTGTGTGTGTGTGTGTGTGTGTGTGTGTGTGTGTGTGTGTGTGTGTGTGTGTGTGTGTGTGTGTGTGTGTGTGTGTGTGTGTGTGTGTGTGTGTGTGTGTGTGTGTGTGTGTCTCTCTCTCTCTCTCTCTCTCTCTCTCTCTCTCTCTCTCTCTCTCTCTCTCTCTCTCTCTCTCTTTCTTGTGTGTGTGTCTCTTGTGTGTGTGTGTCTCTCTATCTCTCTCTATCTCTCTTTCTTGTGTGTGTGTCTCTTGTGTGTGTGTCTCTCTATCTCTCTCTATCTCTCTCTATCTCTCTTTCTTGTGTGTGTGTCTCTTGTGTGTGTGTCTCTCTATCTCTCTCTATCTCTCTCTCTCTCTCTCTCTCTCTCTCTCTCTCTTTCTTGTGTGTGTGTCTCTTGTGTGTGTGTCTCTCTATCTCTCTCTCTCTCTCTTTCTTGTGTGTGTGTCTCTTGTGTGTGTGTCTCTCTATCTCTCTCTATCTCTCTCTATCTCTCTCTCTAAACTTAAAGATGAAGATTATTGACAATATTTGTACATACATATGTATATCGTCGCTGTTGGACAGAAACCTTGTATCTCCATATTTAATTTTGTAATGTTTATACCATTTTGGGCGGTAATCCTATTTTTAACTATACCTTTCAGGACGGGAACCCCTTTTGGGGTTCTTGTTGCTATGTACAGTATATAGCGACATACATTTGTTGTAATTAATACAACTAATTAGTCATTAATAAATATTTGATGTTTTTCAGAAAACTTAGGTTAGGATTTAGAAGGTCGTATGTATAAAATAGGGCTGACGTGGTTAATGTATGTTTTATTATATAAAAATGTATATCTGCAAAGGAACTAGTAACTTAAGTTTTCAAATAATTGTAGTGGAGTACATTATTTGCCTCTGAGATGTAGTGGTGTAAAAGTACTAAAAAATTAAAATATTCCAGTATAAAATACCACAAAATTGTACTTAAGTACAGTACTTTAGTAAAAGTACTTAGTTACTTTACACCACTGCATTGGATCCAGTGGAACACAGGTTATTTTTTTATCCATTTCCTGAAACGTAACGGTTTTGCACAGGTTTTCACCCGACGGTGGCGCTATCATGGCCACCTTTACCCAAGCGTTTTTTCTCCGCAATGAATTGCTAAGACCATTAGCTGTTGTCCTGTAGAAGTGAGTCAGCAGCGCAAATACAATTAAACACACATTGCAATCTAATATTTTCTCTCTCTCTCTCTCTCTCTCTCTCTCTCTCTCTCTCTCTCTCTCTCTCTCTCTCTCTCTCTCTCTCTCTCTCTCTCTACAGCCCCAGGACTTCAAACACACCCAATCGTTCATGCTGTGAGAAGCAGGTCTTCTTAGTAAATACCCCCCCCCTTTTTTTTTTGCTTTAATGTGCCAACACTGGATTTATTTTTATTCTCTTTTATTTTTCTATTTTTGGACTCAAAAGAAGGAGCTCTTCGCCTCGCAGACACGATTCTGTTCTCAATATTTTAACTCCCAAACTTTTTTATTATTATTTCAAGGACCCCCATAACTCTGAGAGCATGCAAACGGATTTGGTTCCATTTGTACACTCAAGAGTTATAGATCTGTAAGGGTCCATTTGGTTCGTAAGGGTCCATTTGGTTCCATGTGTACACTCTCAGAGTTACAGACCCATAAGGGTCCATTTGGTTCCATGTGTACACTCTGAGTTACAGACCCATAAGGGTCCATTTGGTTCCATGTGTACACTCTGAGTTACAGACCCATAAGGGTCCATTTGGTTCCATGTGTACACTCTCAGAGTTACAGACCCATAAGGGTCCATTTGGTTCCATGTGTACACTCTGAGTTACAGACCCATAAGGGTCCATTTGGTTCCATGTGTACACTCTCAGAGTTACAGACCTGTAAGGGTCCATTTGGAATGCCCTCAAGGGACCCTGAGGGGGTCCCCGGACCCCAACTTTTGAGAAACATTCTTGTGGACGGGTAGCGACGAGGGACAAACACATCATCAAGGCTTTTTTTTTAAACAAATTATCCTGTTGTGTTGATGTGTGGCTATCTTGTTGCCATTGAAGTGGGCCTATAAGGTTTACTACACTTACATGGCACAGTGCCTCCACCTAGTGTTCAAACGATGAAAGTGTGTGTTTTTTTTTGTTCCCCATCAATGAGCTGGTGGTGACTCGAGATTTTTTTATTGGTGACCGGAAGAGTGGGTGCCTGAGTCTGGGCCCAGTGGGGAAGTCTGGCCACCTCATTGTTAAATTGGCAATGTTTTCCTAAATGTAAAAATATTAAGAATTTCAAAAATGTTCTGAAGTCATGGAAAGTATACATGATTTGAACACGCACGGTACATCATTATCAGAGTTACATTTTCCCTTCAACTTATTGTTTATGCCCAAAATAACTGGCTAGCCCCAGGTTTTGTAGCAATGTATTACAATTGTAGAAATGTAAGCATGTTCAAATCATGTATAATTTACATTACCTCACACCATTTTCCAAGTTCTTAATTTTGTTACATTTCGGGGGGAAATGGACAATTTAACATTGAGATGCCCACAATGTTTAGGTGCCCAATAGTCTTGCATAGGCAGACTATTATTCCACAATCTCCGAATGCTATACAGAGATTCCGTGAGACTGTATGATGGAATTATTTTGAAAAATTGTGGGAGGCAACAGTCTGGCTAGCGAGACCAGGTGCCCACTCTTCCTGTGTCCATTTTATTTACCCCCTCTGCAGGCCAAAATTATGAACTACCTACGTGTTCCTTTACCAAAGACTGTTTCTTTTTTTATCGAGGAAATTCTTTACCTACAGTATTACACTACGTGAGACTTGAGGGAACGCGTTTTTCATCATTGACTTAAAAGCCATAGGGAACAACATCTCAATCTCAATTATGCAGTCGTTCCCACTTCTTGCCAGTCAGTATACAAGTGTCATTTACCTCATTGTGACGTCGCTGTTTGGTGGAAACCTTGTATGTCCATAACTGTTACCGTTCAGGAAATGAAAAACATCAAATTGGAACCTGTGTTCCAATGGATCCAATGTAGTTATTATTTAGTCACAAGCTCTTGATAATACTTTTCATTGGTTCGATGTTTATAAAACCCTCAGACACCACTTTCAGTTCAAATGTTTTCAAAAATAGCTTGTAAATCGGCTATTTTTGCTACTTTTGGGTGACGAAGAAGGGCATTAATTTACACACAAAAAAACAGAGTAAAGTTGAAATCTGGAGATACAAGGTTTCTGCCCGACATCAATGATAAGCAATCTGACAGTATTTTGTAGGGCTGCACAATGTATTGTAAATATGCAGGGTTTGATTTGCTGGGGGTTATTGGGGGCAGGATTTATGCCTCTGCTTTTGATATCCCTACCCTCTGCTCATTCATTTTTTTTTATGTCCGGTGGGGAATATGTTTTTATTCCTGCTTCTGATCAGACTTACATTAAATACATGCATTTCCTTTTGGGAAATGTGGACCGTCTGATATGTTTATTTATGTTTGATAATATCACAATTTAACTGTTTAAGTAAAGGAAAAAAAACATATGTTAATCATGTTAACCCTGGTATTTGGGGTACATTTTCAAAATGTGTCAATTTGTCAAAATGAATCAAAAAAGAAAATAGACAACCAGCAAAGTGAATGCGTCGCATCGTGAGTTGCGTTGTGACTTTGTAGATTGTCTACTTTCACAATTCCGCGTACAAAGAAGAATAATAGTTAATAGTAAAGAACCCCTCCCCCCGTTTTTTTGTTTGTTTGTTTTACAAATCAACAACCCTGCAATTGTATGTAAAACGCTATATTGACTAATACAATATGCCGTTTTTCTTTGTTTTGTTTGTTGTTGTTTTTTTCTATTAGCATTCCCCCAAGCTGTGTTCACTTCACACACACAATGCAGTACATATCTCAACACTGAGCCTAATGCAATGTTTTCTGTAAATCGGTGGTTCTCAACCTTTTCAGGCTGTGACCCTCACCAAAATAATCATATTTGAACTGGACCCCCCCCCCCCCACCCTGACAAGCACTTGGAATGTAAGAGTTGAGGCATTCAATTTAGTTTGACTCGGTTCCACAGATAAATGTTGTGAAAATAGCCAATCTACTGGCTCACAACGCCTCACGTTGCGAGGCGTTGTGAGCCTGTAGATTGGCTATTTCCAAGAGGCGTTGTGAGCTTGTAGATCAGCTATTTTCAAAAATGTTGCCTCTTTCTTATATTATTTGACAATTTGGCCAATGTTTGACCAGTTTTTATAGTATAGTTTGTTGATTACTTTTGATGCAGTAATGGTCTTCTTTCCCTCTTTTTTTGAGGTATTAAAAAGGTCTTAAAAGTCCTTAAATTGTCACTTCAGTGTCATCTGGGGACCCCCAGATGACATTGACATGATTAATAATCATGTCAGGACCCTCCTGGGGGTCCCGACCCAAAGGTTGAGAACCACTGCTGTAGATAAGGGAGCCACTCTGACCGATTTGAGACCAACCCCCCCGTTCCGCCCTAATGTGCCTGCATGGGAAATCTTTTTTATATACCTTGTGCCTTTTTCATTTTGTCCACCAGAGTTATATCTGTGGAACAGTCTTTTTTATGTAAAAGGATCTGCCTTAATTGTTTCTTGTCTTTATATTTGGTATGCTACTGTTGTGTGTCCAATGGAGTGTCTGTTTTTTCGACAAGCGTGAGTGCATTGCTGAGAGGTTTATTTGAATGACGATGATCAATGATAATAAAATAAAAAAAGGGTTTTATATCAAACTTGTCTCTGTGTGCTGTGTTAATTTTGTCGACTAAAACTATGACGAAAACTCAATAACAACTATGATATGATGACTATGACTAAATATATATACTGAACAATTCATCAACAAATAAAATAAAAATGTAATTTCAGCGAGGGACTAGTGGAGCAGAGGTGTCGTGCGCCGAAAATAGCCGATCTACAAGCTCTCAAGCTTGTAGATCGCCTATTTTCAAATACCCCAAGTACGCATAGGGCTGAAGTGGTTAAAGGAGGAGTTCACCCAAAAAATTACTTATTTTCTATCAATTACACACCCCATGAAGCCTTGATTTCATGGATTTATTTTTGTGTCTCCTACCGGATACATTAGCCGGTAGGAGACGGGAATCAAATTATTAGCTTAGGAATGCGACAAAAACAAAAAAGAATCCATGGATTCAAGGCTTCCTAGGGTGTGCAATTGATAGAAAATAAGTCATTTTTTGGGTGAACTCCTCCTTTAATGCATGTTTTGTAATAATCAAAATACGCACCAATATCATGGTCAGTATCAGCTATTTTTGAATAGCCAATGTATAAAATATCGATGAAGTTAAAATGATTCTGGCACTTTTTCCCCTCTACACCCCCCAAACCTCCTTGCTGAAAATAGCCAATCTACAAGCTCACAACTGCTGCGAGGCGTTGTGAGTTTGAAGATCGGCTAGTAGTAACTTTGGGTTGAGGACCCCCTAGGGTTCCCGGACCCCTGTTGAAGAGCCCTGGCCTAGTGCATATCAAACTGGGGACCTTGCAACGTTGAATCCATAATTCAATGTTGCACAGACATTTTTCAACAGACCTCAGTCAACACACAACCAACGACGTCCATAAGACATCGAAACGACGTGCAAGGTCAGACCTCTATAACCACCACCAACGACCGTCGCAAAAATACGTCCATACAACGTCGATACGACGTCCAAGTCAGACCTCAGCTGTAACGCAATCAGACGTTAAAACGACGTCGATACGACGTCCAAGTCAGACGGACCCCGAAACGACGTCGGTACGACGTCCAAGTCAGACCCCGAAACGACGTCGGTACGACGTCCAAATCAGACCCCGAAACGACGTCGGTACGACGTCCAAGTCAGACCCCGAAACGACGTCGGTACGACGTCCAAATCAGACCCCGAAACGACGTCGGTACGACGTCCAAGTCAGACCCCGAAACGACGTCGGTACGACGTCCAAATCAGACCCCGAAACGACGTCGGTACGACGTCCAAGTCAGACCCCGAAACGACGTCGGTACGACGTCCAAGTCAGACCCCGAAACGACGTCGGTACGACGTCCAAGTCAGACCCCGAAACGACGTCGGTACGACGTCCAAATCAGACCCCGATACGACGTCGGTACGACGTCCAAGTCAGACCCCGAAACGACGTCGATACGACGTCCATGTCAGACCCCGAAACGACGTCGGTACGACGTCCAAGTCAGACCCCGTCTGCATTGCACTTAGACGTTGAAACAACGTCGACGCGACTTTCATCTGTAACCAGAGGTGGAAAAAGTACTCAAATGTTTTACTTAAGTAAAACAGTCCCATATTGAAAATGTATGAGTAAAAGTAGTACAAAAGTATCAGCTTAAAAATATACTTAAAGTACCAAAAGTTAATTCCGTTACATTTTGGGGGTGAAATGGACAATTTAGTTACTTATTGTGCAGAATGACCCCGTTTCACAAGTTCAAAATGTATACAAATTCTTTGAAAATAGAACTACAAGCTGTTTGTAGATCTGCTATTTTCAAATGGCCAGGGCTGAAGTGAATTATTATTATTATTATTATTATAATGATGTATTATTATTATTATAATGATGTATTATTATTATGATGATGATGTACAGTGCATGTTCACATGTATAGCCTATTTTACATTACTTAAGACCATTTTTCACACAATTTATTTTATAACATTTTGGACAAAATAGCCTATTTTAGATCAAGGTGCCCTGTGCCCACTCCTCCTGTATCTGCAAAAAGACGCTGATTGATTACTGAAAATGAATGAAGAAATGGTAGAAGACATTCCTTCCCTTCACCCCCCTCTATCAATACTCTCAGCATTGCTACACTGCTCAAAAAAATAAAGGGAACACTTTGATCCCTTAATTATTTTGAGCAGTTTTCGTTAGCATTATGTACACAGTTCATGAAAAAAATCAAAATAATTAAGGGATCAAAGTGTTCCCAGGGAACATTAAGCTGGTATTATTATCAAACGTTATTGATGCAACTGTATCAATAAGTATCAAGTATTTTGGTCTCATGTTGTTGCCACGACGCCTGCTGGCTGAAAAAGGGCAATGTAGGGCTTTATAAACATAATTATTCATGGTATATTTTTATTGATGTAGTATAGAGTGACATAACATTGGCTCAACTAGTGAAATGTTTTCCCCCACTGACAAATAATACTATTCTGTATTTGTTTGTGACATAGTGTAGTGTAGTACAGTGGTTCTCAAACTGTTTTATGTCAAGGACCCCCAGATTAATGTATATGGCCATGGAGGACCCCATACAAGATGGTATTTATTAAAATGTTTCAAAACTATTTAAACTTGCAATTTTGTATGCTTTTCTTTTATTTCCTCCAGATGTAAGACTTTGTACCATATTATGGAGGAAAAAAACAACGGCAAAGTGACAATTTAAGGACTTTTAAGACCTTTTTAATACCTCAAAAAAAAAAAAAAAAAGGATAATTACTGCATCAAAAGCAATAAACAAACCATACTATAAAAACTGGTCAAACATTGGCCAAATTGTCAAATAATATAAGAGGCAAAATGTGTGAAAATAGCCGATCTACAAGCACACAACGCACTGCAACGTGATTTCCGAGGCCATTTTCACAATATTTACCTGTGGAACCGAGTCAAACTAAATGTAATGCCTCAACTCCTACAATTCCAAGTGCTTGTCAGGGCAGGGGGCCCTCAGTTCAAATATGATTTTTTTGGAGGGGGGGGGGGGGGGTCACGGCCTGAAAAGGTTGAGAACCACTGATAAGGTATTAAACATCAGGTTTATAGCTACAGCAGGTGCCACCGTTGCCACGACAATAGCGGTCAAGTATCCCTGCCTTCTTCTTTTCCTTTTAATGGCAGATGGTGTTGTGTACCAAAAATAGCAGATCTACAAGCTCACAATGCATCTGGTAAAAATGAAGCCCTCAAGATTTTTTTGCTTTAATGTGCCAACACTGGATTTATTTTTATTCTCTTTTATTTTTCTATTTTTGGACTCAAAAGAAGGAGCTCTTTGCCTCGCAGACACGATTCTGTTCTCAATATTTTAACTCCCAAACTTTTTTATTATTATTTCAAGGACCCCCATAACTCTGAGAGCGTGCAAACGGATTTGGTTCCATTTGTACACTCAAGAGTTATAGACCTGTAAGGGTCCATTTGGTTCGTAAGGGTCCATTTGGTTCCATGTGTACACTCTCAGAGTTACAGACCCATAAGGGTCCATTTGGTTCCATGTGTACACTCTGAGTTACAGACCCATAAGGGTCCATTTGGTTCCATGTGTACACTCTGAGTTACAGACCCATAAGGGTCCATTTGGTTCCATGTGTACACTCTCAGAGTTACAGACCCATAAGGGTCCATTTGGTTCCATGTGTACACTCTGAGTTACAGACCCATAAGGGTCCATTTGGTTCCATGTGTACACTCTCAGAGTTACAGACCTGTAAGGGTCCATTTGGAATGCCCTCAAGGGACCCTGAGGGGGTCCCCGGACCCCAACTTTTGAGAAACATTCTTGTGGACGGGTAGCGACGAGGGACAAACACGTCATCAAGGCTTTTTTTTAAAACAAATTATCCTGTTGTGTTGATGTGTGGCTATCTTGTTGCCATTGAAGTGGGCCTATAAGGTTTACTACACTTACATGGCACAGTGCCTCCACCTAGTGTTCAAACGATGAAAGTGTGTGTTTTTTTTTGTTCCCCATCAATGAGCTGGTGGTGACTCGAGATTTTTTTATTGGTGACCGGAAGAGTGGGTGCCTGAGTCTGGGCCCAGTGGGGAAGTCTGGCCACCTCATTGTTAAATTGGCAATGTTTTCCTAAATGTAAAAATATTAAGAATTTCAAAAATGTTCTGAAGTCATGGAAAGTATACATGATTTGAACACGCACGGTACATCATTATCAGAGTTACATTTTCCCTTCAACTTATTGTTTATGCCCAAAATAACTGGCTAGCCCCAGGTTTTGTAGCAATGTATTACAATTGTAGAAATGTAAGCATGTTCAAATCATGTATAATTTACATTACCTCACACCATTTTCCAAGTTCTTAATTTTGTTACATTTCGGGGGGAAATGGACAATTTAACATTGAGATGCCCACAATGTTTAGGTGCCCAATAGTCTTGCATAGGCAGACTATTATTCCACAATCTCCGAATGCTATACAGAGATTCCGTGAGACTGTATGATGGAATTATTTTGAAAAATTGTGGGAGGCAACAGTCTGGCTAGCGAGACCAGGTGCCCACTCTTCCTGTGTCCATTTTATTTACCCCCTCTGCAGGCCAAAATTATGAACTACCTACGTGTTCCTTTACCAAAGACTGTTTCTTTTTTTATCGAGGAAATTCTTTACCTACAGTATTACACTACGTGAGACTCGAGGGAACGCGTTTTTCATCATTGACTTAAAAGCCATAGGGAACAACATCTCAATCTCAATTATGCAGTCGTTCCCACTTCTTGCCAGTCAGTATACAAGTGTCATTTACCTCATTGTGACGTCGCTGTTTGGTGGAAACCTTGTATGTCCATAACTGTTACCGTTCAGGAAATGAAAAACATCAAATTGGAACCTGTGTTCCAATGGATCCAATGTAGTTATTATTTAGTCACAAGCTCTTGATAATACTTTTCATTGGTTCGATGTTTATAAAACCCTCAGACACCACTTTCAGTTCAAATGTTTTCAAAAATAGCTTGTAAATCGGCTATTTTTGCTACTTTTGGGTGACGAAGAAGGGCATTAATTTACACACAAAAAAAACAGAGTAAAGTTGAAATCTGGAGATACAAGGTTTCTGCCCGACATCAATGATAAGCAATCTGACAGTATTTTGTAGGGCTGCACAATGTATTGTAAATATGCAGGGTTTGATTTGCTGGGGGTTATTGGGGGCAGGATTTATGCCTCTGCTTTTGATATCCCTACCCTCTGCTCATTCATTTTTTTTTATGTCCGGTGGGGAATATGTTTTTATTCCTGCTTCTGATCAGACTTACATTAAATACATGCATTTCCTTTTGGGAAATGTGGACCGTCTGATATGTTTATTTATGTTTGATAATATCACAATTTAACTGTTTAAGTAAAGGAAAAAAAACATATGTTAATCATGTTAACCCTGGTATTTGGGGTACATTTTCAAAATGTGTCAATTTGTCAAAATGAATCAAAAAAGAAAATAGACAACCAGCAAAGTGAATGCGTCGCATCGTGAGTTGCGTTGTGACTTTGTAGATTGTCTACTTTCACAATTCCGCGTACAAAGAAGAACAATAGTTAATAGTAAAGAACCCCTCCCCCCGTTTTTTTGTTTGTTTGTCTGTTTGTTTTACAAATCAACAACCCTGCAATTGTATGTAAAACGCTATATTGACTAATACAATATGCCGTTTTTCTTTGTTTTGTTTGTTGTTGTTTTTTTCTATTAGCATTCCCCCAAGCTGTGTTCACTTCACACACACAATGCAGTACATATCTCAACACTGAGCCTAATGCAATGTTTTCTGTAGATCGGTGGTTCTCAACCTTTTCAGGCTGTGACCCTCACCAAAATAATCATATTTGAACTGGACCCCCCCCCCCCACCCTGACAAGCACTTGGAATGTAAGAGTTGAGGCATTCAATTTAGTTTGACTCGGTTCCACAGATAAATGTTGTGAAAATAGCCAATCTACTGGCTCACAACGCCTCACGTTGCGAGGCGTTGTGAGCCTGTAGATTGGCTATTTCCAAGAAGCGTTGTGAGCTTGTAGATCAGCTATTTTCAAAAATGTTGCCTCTTTCTTATATTATTTGACAATTTGGCCAATGTTTGACCAGTTTTTATAGTATAGTTTGTTGATTACTTTTGATGCAGTAATGGTCTTCTTTCTTGTCTTCTTTCCCTCTTTTTTTGAGGTATTAAAAAGGTCTTAAAAGTCCTTAAATTGTCACTTCAGTGTCATCTGGGGACCCCCAGATGACATTGACATGATTAATAATCATGTCAGGACCCTCCTGGGGGTCCCGACCCAAAGGTTGAGAACCACTGCTGTAGATAAGGGAGCCACTCTGACCGATTTGAGACCAACCCCCCCGTTCCGCCCTAATGTGCCTGCATGGGAAATCTTTTTTATATACCTTGTGCCTTTTTCATTTTGTCCACCAGAGTTATATCTGTGGAACAGTCTTTTTTATGTAAAAGGATCTGCCTTAATTGTTTCTTGTCTTTATATTTGGTATGCTACTGTTGTGTGTCCAATGGAGTGTCTGTTTTTTCGACAAGCGTGAGTGCATTGCTGAGAGGTTTATTTGAATGACGATGATCAATGATAATAAAATAAAAAAAGGGTTTTATATCAAACTTGTCTCTGTGTGCTGTGTTAATTTTGTCGACTAAAACTATGACGAAAACTAAATAACAACTATGATATGATGACTATGACTAAATATATATACTGAACAATTCATCAACAAATAAAATAAAAATGTAATTTCAGCGAGGGACTAGTGGAGCAGAGGTGTCGTGCGCCGAAAATAGCCGATCTACAAGCTCTCAAGCTTGTAGATCGCCTATTTTCAAATGCCCCAAGTATGCATAGGGCTGAAGTGGTTAAAGGAGGAGTTCACCCAAAAAATTACTTATTTTCTATCAATTACACACCCCATGAAGCCTTGATTTCATGGATTTATTTTTGTGTCTCCTACCGGATACATTAGCCGGTAGGAGACGGGAATCAAATTATTAGCTTAGGAATGCGACAAAAACAAAAAAGAATCCATGGATTCAAGGCTTCCTAGGGTGTGCAATTGATAGAAAATAAGTCATTTTTTGGGTGAACTCCTCCTTTAATGCATGTTTTGTAATAATCAAAATACGCACCAATATCATGGTCAGTATCAGCTATTTTTGAATAGCCAATGTATAAAATATCGATGAAGTTAAAATGATTCTGGCACTTTTTCCCCTCTACACCCCCCAAACCTCCTTGCTGAAAATAGCCAATCTACAAGCTCACAACTGCTGCGAGGCGTTGTGAGTTTGAAGATCGGCTAGTAGTGACTTTGGGTTGAGGACCCCCTAGGGTTCCCGGACCCCTGTTGAAGAGCCCTGGCCTAGTGCATATCAAACTGGGGACCTTGCAACGTTGAATCCATAATTCAATGTTGCACAGACATTTTTCAACAGACCTCAGTCAACACACAACCAACGACGTCCATAAGACATCGAAACGACGTGCAAAGTCAGACCTCTATAACCACCACCAACGACTATAACCACCACCAACGTCGCAAAAATACGTCCATACAACGTCGATACGACGTCCAAGTCAGACCTCAGCTGTAACGCAAATCAGACGTTAAAACGACGTCGATACGACGTCCAAGTCAGACGGACCCCGAAACGACGTCGGTACGACGTCCAAGTCAGACCCCGAAACGACGTCGGTACGACGTCCAAGTCAGACCCCGAAACGACGTCGGTACGACGTCCAAATCAGACCCCGAAACGACGTCGGTACGACGTCCAAGTCAGACCCCGAAACGACGTCGATACGACGTCCATGTCAGACCCCGAAACGACGTCGGTACGACGTCCAAGTCAGACCCCGTCTGCATTGCACTTAGACGTTGAAACAACGTCGACGCGACTTTCATCTGTAACCAGAGGTGGAAAAAGTACTCAAATGTTTTACTTAAGTAGTCCCATATTGAAAATGTATGAGTAAAAGTAGTACAAAAGTATCAGCTTAAAAATATACTTAAAGTACCAAAAGTTAATTCCGTTACATTTTGGGGGTGAAATGGACAATTTAGTTACTTATTGTGCAGAATGACCCCGTTTCACAAGTTCAAAATGTATACAAAATCTTTTGAAAATAGAACTACAAGCTGTTTGTAGATCTGCTATTTTCAAATGGCCAGGGCTGAAGTGAATTATTATTATTATTATTATTATAATGATGTATTATTATTATTATAATGATGTATTATTATTATGATGATGATGTACAGTGCATGTTCACATGTATAGCCTATTTTACATTACTTAAGACCATTTTTCACACAATTTATTTTATAACATTTTGGACAAAATAGCCTATTTTAGATCAAGGTGCCCTGTGCCCACTCCTCCTGTATCTGCAAAAAGACGCTGATTGATTACTGAAAATGAATGAAGAAATGGTAGAAGACATTCCTTCCCTTCACCCCCCTCTATCAATACTCTCAGCATTGCTACACTGCTCAAAAAAATAAAGGGAACACTTTGATCCCTTAATTATTTTGAGCAGTTTTCGTTAGCATTATGTACACAGTTCATGAAAAAAATCAAAATAATTAAGGGATCAAAGTGTTCCCAGGGAACATTAAGCTGGTATTATTATCAAACGTTATTGATGCAACTGTATCAATAAGTATCAAGTATTTTGGTCTCATGTTGTTGCCACGACGCCTGCTGGCTGAAAAAGGGCAATGTAGGGCTTTATAAACATAATTATTCATGGTATATTTTTATTGATGTAGTATAGAGTGACATAACATTGGCTCAACTAGTGAAATGTTTTCCCCCACTGACAAATAATACTATTCTGTATTTGTTTGTGACATAGTGTAGTGTAGTACAGTGGTTCTCAAACTGTTTTATGTCAAGGACCCCCAGATTAATGTATATGGCCATGGAGGACCCCATACAAGATGGTATTTATTAAAATGTTTCAAAACTATTTAAACTTGCAATTTTGTATGTTGTATGCTTTTCTTTTATTTCCTCCAGATGTAAGACTTTGTACCATATTATGGAGGAAAAAAACAACGGCAAAGTGACAATTTAAGGACTTTTAAGACCTTTTTAATACCTCAAAAAAAAAAAAAAAAAGGATCATTACTGCATCAAAAGCAATAAACAAACCATACTATAAAAACTGGTCAAACATTGGCCAAATTGTCAAATAATATAAGAGGCAAAATGTGTGAAAATAGCCGATCTACAAGCACACAACGCACTGCAACGTGATTTCCGAGGCCATTTTCACAATATTTACCTGTGGAACCGAGTCAAACTAAATGTAATGCCTCAACTCCTACAATTCCAAGTGCTTGTCAGGGCAGGGGGCCCTCAGTTCAAATATGATTTTTTTGGAGGGGGGGGGGGGGGGGTCACGGCCTGAAAAGGTTGAGAACCACTGATAAGGTATTAAACATCAGGTTTATAGCTACAGCAGGTGCCACCGTTGCCACGACAATAGCGGTCAAGTATCCCTGCCTTCTTCTTTTCCTTTTAATGGCAGATGGTGTTGTGTACCAAAAATAGCAGATCTACAAGCTCACAATGCATCTGGTAAAAATGAAGCCCTCAAGATTTTTTTGCTTTAATGTGCCAACACTGGATTTATTTTTATTCTCTTTTATTTTTCTATTTTTGAACTCAAAAGAAGGAGCTCTTTGCCTCGCAGACACGATTCTGTTCTCAATATTTTAACTCCCAAACTTTTTTATTATTATTTCAAGGACCCCCATAACTCTGAGAGCGTGCAAACGGATTTGGTTCCATTTGTACACTCAAGAGTTATAGACCTGTAAGGGTCCATTTGGTTCGTAAGGGTCCATTTGGTTCCATGTGTACACTCTCAGAGTTACAGACCCATAAGGGTCCATTTGGTTCCATGTGTACACTCTCAGAGTTACAGACCTGTAAGGGTCCATTTGGAATGCCCTCAAGGGACCCTGAGGGGGTCCCCGGACCCCAACTTTTGAGAAACATTCTTGTGGACGGGTAGCGACGAGGGACAAACACGTCATCAAGGCTTTTTTTTAAAACAAATTATCCTGTTGTGTTGATGTGTGGCTATCTTGTTGCCATTGAAGTGGGCCTATAAGGTTTACTACACTTACATGGCACAGTGCCTCCACCTAGTGTTCAAACGATGAAAGTGTGTGTTTTTTTTTGTTCCCCATCAATGAGCTGGTGGTGACTCGAGATTTTTTTATTGGTGACCGGAAGAGTGGGTGCCTGAGTCTGGGCCCAGTGGGGAAGTCTGGCCACCTCATTGTTAAATTGGCAATGTTTTCCTAAATGTAAAAATATTAAGAATTTCAAAAATGTTCTGAAGTCATGGAAAGTATACATGATTTGAACACGCACGGTACATCATTATCAGAGTTACATTTTCCCTTCAACTTATTGTTTATGCCCAAAATAACTGGCTAGCCCCAGGTTTTGTAGCAATGTATTACAATTGTAGAAATGTAAGCATGTTCAAATCATGTATAATTTACATTACCTCACACCATTTTCCAAGTTCTTAATTTTGTTACATTTCGGGGGGAAATGGACAATTTAACATTGAGATGCCCACAATGTTTAGGTGCCCAATAGTCTTGCATAGGCAGACTATTATTCCACAATCTCCGAATGCTATACAGAGATTCCGTGAGACTGTATGATGGAATTATTTTGAAAAATTGTGGGAGGCAACAGTCTGGCTAGCGAGACCAGGTGCCCACTCTTCCTGTGTCCATTTTATTTACCCCCTCTGCAGGCCAAAATTATGAACTACCTACGTGTTCCTTTACCAAAGACTGTTTCTTTTTTTATCGAGGAAATTCTTTACCTACAGTATTACACTACGTGAGACTCGAGGGAACGCGTTTTTCATCATTGACTTAAAAGCCATAGGGAACAACATCTCAATCTCAATTATGCAGTCGTTCCCACTTCTTGCCAGTCAGTATACAAGTGTCATTTACCTCATTGTGACGTCGCTGTTTGGTGGAAACCTTGTATGTCCATAACTGTTACCGTTCAGGAAATGAAAAACATCAAATTGGAACCTGTGTTCCAATGGATCCAATGTAGTTATTATTTAGTCACAAGCTCTTGATAATACTTTTCATTGGTTCGATGTTTATAAAACCCTCAGACACCACTTTCAGTTCAAATGTTTTCAAAAATAGCTTGTAAATCGGCTATTTTTGCTACTTTTGGGTGACGAAGAAGGGCATTAATTTACACACAAAAAAAACAGAGTAAAGTTGAAATCTGGAGATACAAGGTTTCTGCCCGACATCAATGATAAGCAATCTGACAGTATTTTGTAGGGCTGCACAATGTATTGTAAATATGCAGGGTTTGATTTGCTGGGGGTTATTGGGGGCAGGATTTATGCCTCTGCTTTTGATATCCCTACCCTCTGCTCATTCATTTTTTTTTATGTCCGGTGGGGAATATGTTTTTATTCCTGCTTCTGATCAGACTTACATTAAATACATGCATTTCCTTTTGGGAAATGTGGACCGTCTGATATGTTTATTTATGTTTGATAATATCACAATTTAACTGTTTAAGTAAAGGAAAAAAAACATATGTTAATCATGTTAACCCTGGTATTTGGGGTACATTTTCAAAATGTGTCAATTTGTCAAAATGAATCAAAAAAGAAAATAGACAACCAGCAAAGTGAATGCGTCGCATCGTGAGTTGCGTTGTGACTTTGTAGATTGTCTACTTTCACAATTCCGCGTACAAAGAAGAACAATAGTTAATAGTAAAGAACCCCTCCCCCCGTTTTTTTGTTTGTTTGTCTGTTTGTTTTACAAATCAACAACCCTGCAATTGTATGTAAAACGCTATATTGACTAATACAATATGCCGTTTTTCTTTGTTTTGTTTGTTGTTGTTTTTTTCTATTAGCATTCCCCCAAGCTGTGTTCACTTCACACACACAATGCAGTACATATCTCAACACTGAGCCTAATGCAATGTTTTCTGTAGATCGGTGGTTCTCAACCTTTTCAGGCTGTGACCCTCACCAAAATAATCATATTTGAACTGGACCCCCCCCCCACCCTGACAAGCACTTGGAATGTAAGAGTTGAGGCATTCAATTTAGTTTGACTCGGTTCCACAGATAAATGTTGTGAAAATAGCCAATCTACTGGCTCACAACGCCTCACGTTGCGAGGCGTTGTGAGCCTGTAGATTGGCTATTTCCAAGAGGCGTTGTGAGCTTGTAGATCAGCTATTTTCAAAAATGTTGCCTCTTTCTTATATTATTTGACAATTTGGCCAATGTTTGACCAGTTTTTATAGTATAGTTTGTTGATTACTTTTGATGCAGTAATGGTCTTCTTTCTTGTCTTCTTTCCCTCTTTTTTTGAGGTATTAAAAAGGTCTTAAAAGTCCTTAAATTGTCACTTCAGTGTCATCTGGGGACCCCCAGATGACATTGACATGATTAATAATCATGTCAGGACCCTCCTGGGGGTCCCGACCCAAAGGTTGAGAACCACTGCTGTAGATAAGGGAGCCACTCTGACCGATTTGAGACCAACCCCCCCGTTCCGCCCTAATGTGCCTGCATGGGAAATCTTTTTTATATACCTTGTGCCTTTTTCATTTTGTCCACCAGAGTTATATCTGTGGAACAGTCTTTTTTATGTAAAAGGATCTGCCTTAATTGTTTCTTGTCTTTATATTTGGTATGCTACTGTTGTGTGTCCAATGGAGTGTCTGTTTTTTCGACAAGCGTGAGTGCATTGCTGAGAGGTTTATTTGAATGACGATGATCAATGATAATAAAATAAAAAAAGGGTTTTATATCAAACTTGTCTCTGTGTGCTGTGTTAATTTTGTCGACTAAAACTATGACGAAAACTAAATAACAACTATGATATGATGACTATGACTAAATATATATACTGAACAATTCATCAACAAATAAAATAAAAATGTAATTTCAGCGAGGGACTAGTGGAGCAGAGGTGTCGTGCGCCGAAAATAGCCGATCTACAAGCTCTCAAGCTTGTAGATCGCCTATTTTCAAATGCCCCAAGTATGCATAGGGCTGAAGTGGTTAAAGGAGGAGTTCACCCAAAAAATTACTTATTTTCTATCAATTACACACCCCATGAAGCCTTGATTTCATGGATTTATTTTTGTGTCTCCTACCGGATACATTAGCCGGTAGGAGACGGGAATCAAATTATTAGCTTAGGAATGCGACAAAAACAAAAAAGAATCCATGGATTCAAGGCTTCCTAGGGTGTGCAATTGATAGAAAATAAGTCATTTTTTGGGTGAACTCCTCCTTTAATGCATGTTTTGTAATAATCAAAATACGCACCAATATCATGGTCAGTATCAGCTATTTTTGAATAGCCAATGTATAAAATATCGATGAAGTTAAAATGATTCTGGCACTTTTTCCCCTCTACACCCCCCAAACCTCCTTGCTGAAAATAGCCAATCTACAAGCTCACAACTGCTGCGAGGCGTTGTGAGTTTGAAGATCGGCTAGTAGTGACTTTGGGTTGAGGACCCCCTAGGGTTCCCGGACCCCTGTTGAAGAGCCCTGGCCTAGTGCATATCAAACTGGGGACCTTGCAACGTTGAATCCATAATTCAATGTTGCACAGACATTTTTCAACAGACCTCAGTCAACACACAACCAACGACGTCCATAAGACATCGAAACGACGTGCAAAGTCAGACCTCTATAACCACCACCAACGACTATAACCACCACCAACGTCGCAAAAATACGTCCATACAACGTCGATACGACGTCCAAGTCAGACCTCAGCTGTAACGCAATCAGACGTTAAAACGACGTCGATACGACGTCCAAGTCAGACGGACCCCGAAACGACGTCGGTACGACGTCCAAGTCAGACCCCGAAACGACGTCGGTACGACGTCCAAATCAGACCCCGAAACGACGTCGGTACGACGTCCAAGTCAGACCCCGAAACGACGTCGGTACGACGTCCAAGTCAGACCCCGAAACGACGTCGGTACGACGTCCAAGTCAGACCCCGAAACGACGTCGGTACGACGTCCAAATCAGACCCCGATACGACGTCGGTACGACGTCCAAGTCAGACCCCGAAACGACGTCGATACGACGTCCATGTCAGACCCCGAAACGACGTCGGTACGACGTCCAAGTCAGACCCCGTCTGCATTGCACTTAGACGTTGAAACAACGTCGACGCGACTTTCATCTGTAACCAGAGGTGGAAAAAGTACTCAAATGTTTTACTTAAGTAAAACAGTCCCATATTGAAAATGTATGAGTAAAAGTAGTACAAAAGTATCTGCTTAAAAATATACTTAAAGTACCAAAAGTTAATTCCGTTACATTTTGGGGGTGAAATGGACAATTTAGTTACTTATTGTGCAGAATGACCCCGTTTCACAAGTTCAAAATGTATACAAAATCTTTTGAAAATAGAACTACAAGCTGTTTGTAGATCTGCTATTTTCAAATGGCCAGGGCTGAAGTGAATTATTATTATTATTATTATTATAATGATGTATTATTATTATTATAATGATGTATTATTATTATGATGATGATGTACAGTGCATGTTCACATGTATAGCCTATTTTACATTACTTAAGACCATTTTTCACACAATTTATTTTATAACATTTTGGACAAAATAGCCTATTTTAGATCAAGGTGCCCTGTGCCCACTCCTCCTGTATCTGCAAAAAGACGCTGATTGATTACTGAAAATGAATGAAGAAATGGTAGAAGACATTCCTTCCCTTCACCCCCCTCTATCAATACTCTCAGCATTGCTACACTGCTCAAAAAAATAAAGGGAACACTTTGATCCCTTAATTATTTTGAGCAGTTTTCGTTAGCATTATGTACACAGTTCATGAAAAAAATCAAAATAATTAAGGGATCAAAGTGTTCCCAGGGAACATTAAGCTGGTATTATTATCAAACGTTATTGATGCAACTGTATCAATAAGTATCAAGTATTTTGGTCTCATGTTGTTGCCACGACGCCTGCTGGCTGAAAAAGGGCAATGTAGGGCTTTATAAACATAATTATTCATGGTATATTTTTATTGATGTAGTATAGAGTGACATAACATTGGCTCAACTAGTGAAATGTTTTCCCCCACTGACAAATAATACTATTCTGTATTTGTTTGTGACATAGTGTAGTGTAGTACAGTGGTTCTCAAACTGTTTTATGTCAAGGACCCCCAGATTAATGTATATGGCCATGGAGGACCCCATACAAGATGGTATTTATTAAAATGTTTCAAAACTATTTAAACTTGCAATTTTGTATGTTGTATGCTTTTCTTTTATTTCCTCCAGATGTAAGACTTTGTACCATATTATGGAGGAAAAAAACAACGTCAAAGTGACAATTTAAGGACTTTTAAGACCTTTTTAATACCTCAAAAAAAAAAAAGGATCATTACTGCATCAAAAGCAATAAACAAACCATACTATAAAAACTGGTCAAACATTGGCCAAATTGTCAAATAATATAAGAGGCAAAATGTGTGAAAATAGCCGATCTACAAGCACACAACGCACTGCAACGTGATTTCCGAGGCCATTTTCACAATATTTACCTGTGGAACCGAGTCAAACTAAATGTAATGCCTCAACTCCTACAATTCCAAGTGCTTGTCAGGGCAGGGGGCCCTCAGTTCAAATATGATTTTTTTGGAGGGGGGGGGGGGGGTCACGGCCTGAAAAGGTTGAGAACCACTGATAAGGTATTAAACATCAGGTTTATAGCTACAGCAGGTGCCACCGTTGCCACGACAATAGCGGTCAAGTATCCCTGCCTTCTTCTTTTCCTTTTAATGGCAGATGGTGTTGTGTACCAAAAATAGCAGATCTACAAGCTCACAATGCATCTGGTAAAAATGAAGCCCTCAAGATCCTACTACTCCATAATACACCTTGATCCAATCAACTCTGACATGAATGTTATGACGGACGCACCAGCTAACATATATCAAAGGTGCAGTTAGTCAAAATGAGTGTTAAATAGCCCTATATTCTGATAGTAATTGCTTAAGTAACAGGGTTTTGACTGATTGATTAGCAGTTTGGGGGGGGTTCCCATTGTGGCCTCCCCGTCTCTCCAATTCTTTTTCGCATTTTCAGATCGGGATACATATTTTATCCATTCAGGAAGAGAGACGTCATACACAGGTGCAATTGGTAGTGATGACTGAACCTGATAAATCGGTAGCCTCTCCTGATCGGCTGGAATTGGCAACCCAGCTGAAAATGTATTTTCTGTTGATTTAAGAGCTGGAGGGACAGGACCGTTACTAAAAACACTCTATAGCAATGATTAAGATCAGAATATAGTAACCTTTTAACAGTAAACCTTTTGTTTTAACCAAAAAATATCACATACATTACCTTTAACTCATGATACTGTATCTTAATGTATGTTTAAGTGACTTGAGTTTAACTCACAATAAATGAATTGACAACCTGTACATGAAGGTTCAACCCATTATCACTTTATTAAATACAACTTATTTTTATTAGGTAGGACAGGTGTACAACACTCATAAAGTAGCGTTTACTTGGTCGTCTCCTCAAGTTGGGGAGCTGAAAGAGAAACAGAAGAAACCAAAGTTATTATAGTTTTGCATTCATCAAGACTAAAACTAAGGACATTTCCCCTATGATTTTTGTTGGTTATGTAAGTTGAGTTAGTTACCCTGGAATAGACATGAGTGAATGACAGTTGTCAAAAACACACAATGGAACACAAACCTCAAACTACATGACACACTCAAGCTAGTTTTCTCGCTTAAAAAATGTATCTTATGAGCTCTTGACCAGCACCAAAAAAACTAAATGATTTAATCATTAGTTTTCTTATTTCCTCACCGTAAGACTTTTTGTGTCTTGGCTGAGGTCATTTGTGGCTTACTTTCCACATGTACATCCTCACTGTTACATCGCATGACGCTAGTATGTGACAGGGACTTACCCCCAATCCAACCTCTTGATGCTGAGTGCCAAGCAGGGAGGCATTGGGTCCTATTTATATAGTCCGAGTATGACACTCTTAACCACAAGGCCACTGAGCTGGTTATTGGCCAATGAGGAGTCTACCTATTGATGTCTGTGGTCAAAGCCTACCGACAAATTTGAAGTTCGGGAACTTGTTGAGGTCTCCTCCTCCATATAGTCTCTGCAGTTTGGTCATTTCATCACCCAGGTTCTTCTGGTAAGAAGGGCCCGCATCCACAATGCCTCCAGTGGCCCTGAAAGACGATTCATGACACAGACCATTACAACCACAACACTGGACACAGTAGAATGTCTACTAGTAGTAGGCTCTTTCGCACCTTAATGTCTAATCTCTGTGGATCTGTACATAAGTGTTACCACCTTTGTGTCTAACCTTATGCACCTTATGTCTACGCTTATGTAAATACTGTACCAGCTGGTTAATCTCTCTTCCTTCGCTTTCTGAAAACAAAAACAAATTTCACCCACTTCTTTATACCAATAAATCTATGTTGTGACAAAAAAATTGATTCTGAGCTGTGGATTTGTGCCATACACTGAATGAAGCTGCCACACACACACACTACAGGAGGATACACGTAGCGATCTACAAGCTCACAACAGCTGTGAGCTTGTAGATCGGCTATTTTCGGAGCACGGCACCCACACACAATCAGGCATAAAATGACTTGTCTTAGTTCTACTGGATCTCTGCTCGACTGGTCCCTCCCTGACATTTTTGTCTAGTTTTTATGTTGATGAAATTGTCAGTATATTTAGTCATACTCATCATAGCTTAGTTTTTATTTTGTTTAGTTTTCGTCAGTGAAAGAAGGTAGTAGTTTTAGTTGATGGAATTAACACTGCTACTGACTTGCTCTTAGTGGCGTAGTCGCGGATCTTGTCCAGGAACAGTTTCTGGATGGGGTCCAGGCCCTGTGAGGCCTTGGTGAAGAGGACAGCGGAGATGCCGATGTTCCTACGCAGCGTCACGGCCACGGCCGAACGGAACAGCGATGACAGATGGAATAACCGGTGAAGCGCCATTTCTGTCAAATTGAGGAAAACGTTAAATGTTGCATTCATGGGTTATCGTCATATTAAAATCACTCACAGTCTTGTCCATAAGCATACGATGGTAAATGAAGTCAAATTACTTATTAAAGTAAAATCACAGCATCTCGGAAGTGGGTGGAGAAATTATATTCTCCATATTTCAACTTTTTAATGTGTTTTTCTTTTGCAAATTAATGCCCTCCATCATAAAAAAAAGTGGCATGCAAAAGTAGCAAAAATAGCAAAAGTACAAGCTTGACAATAAAGTTGATTCCAATTCTGATTAGATTTGGTCATGGGGACCCCTGTCTGAGATGATAGTTGTTATGATTTAGTACAGAATTCTATAATCGTCTATGGTCTACTGTAAGTGTAGAGTGTGGCATCATGTATGCTCAGAATTGTCATACTCTTATACTCTTATAATCAGTGGTTCTCAAAGTGGGGTCTGGGGACCCACAGGGGTCCTTGAGGGGGTTCCCAGCATTAGATAATATAGCATCAACTAAAGCACAAGCCACTTTAGCCATCAGCTAATACATGCATGGGACCCTACAAGCTCACAATGCATTGCAGCTTGTAGAGCTGCTATTTTCAAGAGATTACTTTTTATTATATATTTGTTTCTCCAGAAATCTGATTTAGTCTTAGTCTTTTGAATAACACACCATTTAGTTTCAGTCCTATTTTAGTCATCTGAAATTGTTTAGTCTTAGTCTAGTCTCAGTTGACTAAATATCAAAATCTTAGTCAACATTAACACTGCTCCCTACTTTGCTGGGGACCCCCTCAAAGACCTCCACAATGAGAAACACAGGCTTAGTTAACTGTTATAGACCGCTTGACAACAGTAGCAAGTTGGGTGTATAACTTTTTCAGGTCAAGGACACCTACATTTATATGTATTTGGCAGCAGACCCCCATCTGAAATGAGTCTGCGTTGTGACATTGTAGATCGGCTATTTTCCATTGGCTGAGATATAAAAAAAATTGATTTTAAAACTATTTTAACTCATTTTGCTGGGGACCCCCTGCAACATTTCCCATTAGGTTGTGGGTAGCTTCATTCTTTCAGAATGATGTAGCTTTCAAAGTGGTTTAGATATATATATCTCCATGTAGTTTGCATTTACAACCTTAGCAGGTCTCCAAAAATAATAGCCTTGGTAAGATTTCTATGATCAAGTGTGTAACATTTGCGTATCGATAAAATAAATTTGACTTGATCCATGGCCACTAACATAAGTACGCAATCATTTCTACTTTACAGCAGTGTTGCCACGTTTGCTTAAGTATTTTTGGGCTTGTTTTTCTGTAAAGTTGCTTGTAAATATTGGTAGCTGCAGGTTGCCCTTTTTTGGGCTTATTTCTGCAGTGCAGTTGCTTATTTGGGCTTGCTTCCTAATGCTATTTAAACCAGTGGATCTCAAACATTTTCATGGTTAAAACCCCAGCAAATTAATAGGCATTTGTTTCCGCAGGCGCAGACCCCCAAATTTTGTGCCAGGAGCCCCCATACAAGATTTGTGTTACATACAATGTTTCAACCTTTGGAACGGGTGCCAACATGAGTGATCACTGGCACACTGGCATAAGTGTGTGAGAGAGTTTTTCTTTTAAAATCAAATTAAAAAAAAACAAAGTTTAGTCAGTTAAATCAAGTCCCCTCACATCTATATACAAATAAAATCCTGCACATAATTCTACATTCATTCAAACTGATAACTGACTGGAGAGAGAGTCTGGGAGATAGGTGGGTTATTGCTAGTCTAATGATCATTACATCCTGGAATAAACTATTACAAAATAAAAAAATACAGTAATACAGTATGGCCTATGGACAATCAAAGTGGGTTGGATACAATTACATTTTGATGTGGTGTCATACTAAACTTCATGTTGATATGGCACACTGACTATCAAGAAAATAAAAAGGTTGCCCTGGCTATTAAGTGTCCTCAGAAACTTAATAGGTGAGCAAATCTCTAAATACTGCAGATGTACAGCCACACACAACATGCTCTTTCAACAGAGACTGAAATCAATGATAAATCGATAAAACGCAACATGACTACATTTAAATCCCCAGTTATTTACACAATGCAGTTGATAATACTAAAGACAGTGGTGTAAAGTAACTAAGTACATTTACCCAAGTACTGTACTTGAATACAAATTTGAGGTATTTTTTACTTTACTGGAATGTTTCCAATTTTCAGTACTTTTACTTCTACTCCATTACAGAGGCAAATATTGAACTTTTACTCCACTACAATGATTTGGAAAATGTTGTTAATAGTTACTTTGTAGATTTTAATTATTATTGATTATTATTACAAAACACACATTAAACACTTCAGCCATTAGAAAATAGCGGATCTACAAGCTCGCAATGTGTCTCAAAGAGCTTGTAGATTTTCTATTTTCAAAAGATTTCTTTGAAATAGGACATTCAGTATAATGAGTACTTTTACTTTGGTAATTCAAGTACATTCTGATGCCAATACTTGTACTTTTACTCAAGTACATTTTTAATTCCGGACATTTACTTGTTGGAACTTGTTGAGTATTCAGTATTGATACTTTTACTTAGTAAAGAATGAGTCCTTTTTCCCATCACTGTACTAAAGATCACCCACACAGTGCTAATGCTAACTAGCATGCTAACCTCAGATGACCTGCCTTTGGTATGTGCGTATCCAATGTATACCGTCACGTCGTGTCGAAACAAACCAATGAATGCTTGTTGACACGTGAAGCAGACATTTACACGTATATAAATGTTATTTCTACAGATATAAACGTCACAAACATCATAATTATCTGAGTAGGCTACAACTCACCTTGGATTTGACACAGCTGCAGCAGATCAGAGCTGAATCTAATGACAAAGCGCGGTGGATTGTGGGTAGCCGATAAAGCCTGGAATATTTAGTACCTCTTCGTCGTACGGCGGCGCCGCGCGCCGAAAAAACAGCCGATCTACAAGCTCGCGACGCGTTGTGAGCTTGTAGATCGGCTGTTTTTTTTGCATCTGTGTTCCACTAGTGTTCCTTCCAGCACCGAGGGGTCTAGCCATGGCTACTAGACCTAGCTCTGGTCCATAGTGTTAGAAGGAGTTCTCCTTAACGCTATGGTACTTTCGATTCTTTCCCCTCGCATCGCAGCCTCTCGTCTGTAGTAAAACAAAAAAATACACTTTTGCTACTGCTACTCACCAAAACAAAGACGGTTTTATGGAGGTAAAAGCCTACTCTACTAAGTGGGGACACTTTTGAACTCCCCACCTCACGTCTAAAATACACCTTTTGGCCAGAAAATAAAATATTTCACCGGAAGGAAGAATCTCCGAAAAATTCCATTGACCAGTTCTGTAGAGGGCACTGTGGAGTAGCAAACAAAAAAAAATTCCTTCCGGTGAAATATTTTATTCTCTGGCCAAAAAGTGTATTTTAGACGTGAGGTGGGGGGCTCAGAGTGTTCCCACTTAGTAGAGTAGGCTTTCAACTCCATAAAACCGTCTTTGTTTTGGTGAATAGCAAAAGCGTATTTTTTATTTTTGCTACAGACGAGAGGCTGCGCTACCGCGGTGCGAGGGGAAAGAATCGGAAGTACCATAGCGTTAAGGAGACAGAGCTAGGCTAGACCCCAAATGATGATGACGCTCGTCTGTCACAAGCGTCATGGAACCGTTTGTTCCTGGTTTTAGATTTCTTTTACATTTACAACTCTCACATGTACATAAACGTTCAGATTTCAAATATAAAGTGCCACGAATGTAACAAGTTCAGCCGGCAAAGGTCTGTAGGCTACCTCCTACCTGCATATTCCGTATTGTTCAATAAAAAGCTTTTTAATCAGATCGCCGGCCATTTTCTCCGAATTTTCTCCGATGCTTTCAAGAATGCGACACTACCGGTTGGAGGTGTATTGCACTCTGATACATTTAAAAAAATATATATTTATATAGAAAATGGCTGCCGATCGGATTAAAATGCTTTTTATTGAACAATACGGGAGATAAGGGTACTAATCGTGGTCCGGTTCAACTTGTTACATCTGTCGCCCAGGTTTCAGCACTTTGTATTTGAAATCTGAACGTTTATGTACATGTGGGAGGTGTAAATGTCAAAAAAATCTGTCAGCCGAAAAACAGCCGATCTACAAGCTCACAACGCGCATTTTTGCATCTGCGTTCCACTAGTGTTCCTTCCAGCACCAAGGGGTGGCGCTGTTTGACAAGCTAGCAGTTTATTTTTTATACGTGACATGTGCAGCAGCAACATGAGAGAATAATTTACTATTAAATAGCAGTAAAACGTTTTTAAAAAAGTACTATATTATGTCTTATTACACATCTATATCATATCATAACTCTTCACAAGTTCACGTTTGTACAGCAGTAGGCTTCATCACCAATGGGTGATCATTTGATTCAATGTTATAACAAAAAATAAATCTCAGAGGGGAGGAAATTTATTATTATTATTGTTGATTCATATTGATTTGTTTATCGTTTTTTTTATTTTATTGACTGACTGAGTGGTTGATTTTATGCTTTAAAATGATTTAGATTACACAGCACTGATGAGTCATCATTATGCATTCTTCTGCCTACACATAGGCCTACAGTACGTCATGTCCTAGTATGAGTGAATAGGAAAAGGGGATCAACATCACGTAATTCTCGTTTGACCCAGCTAAAACCTGGATGTGTCTCAAACAGTGGAGGAAAAAGTAATCAAATTCTTTACTTAAGTAAAAGTACCAATACTGCATTATAGAAATACTCCGTTACAAGTAAGAGTCCAGAATTCAGATTGTACTTGAGTAAAAGTACAAAAGTTTTGGCATCAAAATATACTTAAAGTACCAAAAGTAAAAGTACTAAAATATTTTATGCAGGGAACATCCTCGCACGTAAGTTCAGCATGTGCTCTGAAGCAGTTAAGATCACTCTGTTCAGAGCTTACTGCACACCACTCTACACTGCCCACTTGTGGTCAAGGTATAAGAGAGCTAGATGGGTCATTCCAGAATTGGAGGACATTTTACGTCCCACCCAAGAAATGTCAAATAATCCATTTACAAAATACTAAATAATGCAGTTGTCGTGTAACTTTGACTTGTCCTGAGACCAAATCTAAATCAACATGGAGAAAAAAATTTTTGAACATATTTTAAAAAAATACCAAATAAGTCTGTAGTACCCCTAAAATGCTACTTTTCTCTTGTCCCACCCCCTTGGTGACCAAATTGAATCTCAGATAAAACTGTTAAAATCTACTTTCTTTTGCATTATTTTGTTCATAGATGTCTCTTGTAGATGTGCAAACATATTTTTTAATTAACATAATATTTTAAATAAGTATTATTATGCAAGGAACCTGTGTCCCACAACTTGCATGCAACCCTGTTACCTTAACCTTTTTAGCATGGTAAAAGAAGAAGAAAAGTGTGAGTCACATGACACACTAGAAGTGACATCATCAAACACTTTCCTAACAGCATGGGTAGAGCAAAGGTATCTCCTCTCTTCTATTATTCATATTTTTATAACATTGTCAGCCTTGCTTGAATGTCTCAACCTACCTCACGCAACCCTGTTATGCATATTTCCAGAATAAGATAAATACTTGACAAAAAAATCATATTTACTTATTTACTTATGTGAGTTGTCCTCTTGGTAAATCCTAACAGCTATCTAAACAGCTAGCTTCTATTCCTGAGAAAAAGCTAACATTAGCATAGATTTGCAATCCTGTTACTTGCAGCCCTGTTACTGTGATTAGAGTAACAGGGTTGTAGAACATTAACAGGTTTGCATTCATAGAATTAAAACACTATTATTTATGGTTAAATTAAAAACATTACATAATCTAAACTATAATTTAGGTTAATCTACGTATTTTAAACATTATTGAATTTTACAGACTATATTGCTTCAATTTATTTTAACCATGTAGTCAAAATGAGTTATAGTTGTTTGGTGGCAGTGGTGGGATGGTATGCCTTTATGAATTTGACAACTGTGAAGTAGACCATGATGCCAGGTGGTCGTGGAAGAGGCTGAGCTACCAGGCTGAACCCAGTTGAACTGGGGAGTCAAGAAAGTGTTTGGCGTGAGGGGAGCATGGAGTTGGGGCCTCCAGTTAAAGGGATTGTCATCTCTGTTCCCGATCCATCTGACTGTTCTCTGGTAGCCGCCAAACCAAGTGATTAAGGACCAGTGGTGCGACCAAAAGAGGCTACAGTGAGTACTCCAATGGCACCACCTTTTGATACTAGCTTCATGGAAGAGATGAGGAACTTTATGTGTCGTTCTAAACGGACTGAATAAATCTTGTTCTGGCCGTAACCAAGTCCAAACAGCTTCTGGTGCAATGGACACAGAGACATCACGACAGCCCATGCCACTGGATCAGAGACCTGATAATCCACCGAACCGAACTCCAGCCTCTCATGTTTCAGAACTGAGAATCCCAGACATCAGAGAAGGTGAGGATGCTGAGAGCTTCTCTGTGCGGTTTGAGTGCATGGGGGTGGAGGCAGGGAAAATGGGTTGCCCCGGTTGTCACTTTATTGACCAGACGGGCCCTTGAAGCATATGCTGGCATGGATGAACAACAACAGTCAGAGTCATATGAAGCTATCAAAACAGCAGTACCAAACAAATACAATGCTACTGAAGAGACTTATCGACAGAGGTTCTGCAGCACCATTGTTCCAGCAGAGGAGACTGTCAGAGAGATCTGACTGAAGGGGCTGTACAAGTGATGGATGCGTCCAGGCAGTCGTACCAAGGACGAGATTGGAGAGGTCATCATTCTACTACTACTACTACTACGCTACTACTTGCTGGGGAGGGAGTTCAAGCTGCGTTGCGACGCGTTGTGAGCTTGTAGATCGGCTATTTTCAAATAGCCTAGGTATAAAATGGGGCTGAAGTGGTTAATGTATGTTTCATAATGTAATAATTAGAGGAGTAGAAGTAAAAGTATTGGAAATACTCAAGTAAAGTACAAATACCTAAAACATTTACTTAAGTACAGTATTAAGTAAATGTACTTAGTTACTTTCCACCACTGGTCTCAAAGAATACGATTATTGGCAGAATGGCGGAAAAGCCCTTTTGCCAACCCCACCTAGGGTATGGGCACTGATGATGCGGAGGAGAGAACACACCACAGCACACACAGCGTCCCCGGCGGGAATCGAAACCAGGACCTATGCAATTCCAATGGCGAAAGCTGTGTTGTTTCACCCGGTGAAGGAATGGCGGGTTCGGCCGTGCCCCGAAATACCCTTACAGAATGTGTGTCTGTGAGAATGCCCGACTTGCGGTTGGAGTTAGTACAGAGGGCTTGATAGGGTGCAACCAAAAAGGTGTATTGTTCACCGACAAAGAAACAATACATGAACACAGGAGGCTCTCTACACAGGTGACATGGCGGTGTCCAGCTCTCATCCTACCACCAACTGAGTATGCTTGTGGCTGGCAGCCTTTTATTCTCAGCTGGAGGCAATTAGTTTGGACTCAACCATGTCAAGGGGTAGATTACCGAATAATACACATACATAAATACAGATAACATTAACTCTTATGACATCCATTAAAACTCCATGAACTACACCAATGATTCTCATACTACATTACACAACAATATCCATAGCAATTCCAACTACACATTACAACCCCCCCCCCCCCCCACCCTCTTCTGACTTGGTCCAGCCCAATTACTCTGGCCACATGCACAACTTACAGGGACATGTTAAGCTTTCAATAATCACCCAGCATTCCCTATATTGCACTATACTCAAACATATTGCTCTTGGTCTCTTATCACACTCATACCCATACCCATTACACATTGCACTTGCCCTTCATGATTATAATTCAATAAATACTTGAAATCATTGTGCAAAATACAACTGTGCAAAACATCAGTAACAGAGGACCTCTCTGTTACAGTGTCTCAAAGAATAGGCTATATAATGGGCTTAATTAACCTTAAATAACATACAGCCTTGAGGCCACAAACTCTGACCCGGCGGCCGGCACACTTGTAAACATGTAGGCCTAAACATTGGCGCTTAACCACAATTAACTTAGAAAATAACAGTTGTAGCTCGCAATGGGCATATGGTTAGTGAACATCTCGACCTGTGTAGTAGTTTGCTTACTAGGCAGATATCGGGGCCCAGCACCATAAATGGGGAGGTGGTGGAGTTTGTGGACAGCTACACCAGCCACGCTGCCACCCGGTCATCGAATTATTGGCTCAGGAATGTGACAAAAACTATTATGTTTACATTCACCTGGTGGATATAAAGTATTGGTATCAAAATGTACTTAAAGTACCAAAAGTAGAAGTACTCCTTATGCAGAAAGTTCAAAATGTTTAAGAATCTTTTAAAAATAGCCGATCTACAAACTCATAATGAGTCGCATCACAACGCATTGTGAGCTTGTAGATCTGCTATTTTCAAATGGCCGAAATATATATAGGGCTGAAGTGGTTAATGTGTTTTGTAATAATAATCCAAATCTACAAAGTAACCAAAGTTTTCATATAATTGTAGTGGAGTAAAAGTACAATATTTTCCTCTGAGATGTAGTGGAGTAGACGTTAAAGTATTGGAAATTGGAAATACTCAAGTAAAGTACAAATACCTCAAAATTGTACTTAAGTACAGTACTTGAGTACATGTACTTAGTTACTTTCCACCACTGCTTATTGGTTCCGTACAGTACTTGAGTACATGTACTTAGTTACTTTCCACCACTGCTTATTGGTTCCATAGTGGTTTCATGTAGTAGTTTTGTTATAGTGTGATCACTACATTTCCCCCAAAAAACACATTTGAAAGTGAGACTGAAGTAAATGCAACTTTACAAAAGTGACTTTAACGTCATAATCCAATCTATTTTTAAGAGCTCTCAAAATCATATTTAAGACATTTTCAAGAAAACTTAAAAGCATGAAATTCTGATTATTGCATTGTAGAGGCTCATAAATCAAAAGGCAACAGCACAGGGATCCGTATGTACATTCAAAACTTTATTATGGAATACAGTGTAGAAAGCGTTTTTTTCCCAGCCAATGCAAATGGCCCGCAAAATATTACACAGTGGAAAAAAATAAAAAATAAAAAGAAAATAAAAAGAAAGCCACAGAAAACAAAAGGCCCCTTCCCCAAAAAGCAAACCTAGCTACCTCCTCAACCTCGCTGCCCTCTACTGGGCTGATAAGAAACAACACCCTCTGAAAACCAAGGCATATGACCCAGCCCACTGCAGTCTCAGTAAGATGGATATAGATTCACTGCAAACTGCTTATTCATGAGATGTAGCACACAGAGAGCCAGGGGGGGTTTGTAGATCACAATGTTTCTCTTTGAACCTTGTGCTGAGATAGTGTCTGGCAAATTCAGCCGAACCAGGATCCTCGTAACGCCATGACGAGCCACGTAAGGGGAATACACGGCGACATAAAGCTGACTGCGGGTTAAGGGTTAAAGCCTGATTCATACTTAATTAGCGTGCCGATGTCGCACACTGAAAAATAGGCGATTTATGGGCTCACAACGCTTATAAATCGGCCATTTTCGGTATCAGGCTCAAAATTGACAAGGGGAAACCAGTTTTGGCTTCTGATGTAACTTGTGCTGTCATGCCATGATTTGGACGCGATGCTAACAGCTCAGGTGCTCTCATCATTAAAAAAAACCCATCTTCATGGTAGAGCTTGGGTCAATGATGCAAAAACACTACAGTGAGCTGCCACTAGGGGAGCGGTGAGCACTGAGAGCAGCATGCCTGGAGGGGAGGGGAGGGAGCTGAGGAGAATCCATTATATACGGACTGCTTGGCTGGCTAGCCATCTGGAACTGCAAGTCATTTCCTCTCCCTACTCACCCCCCGCACGCACACGCACGCTCGCTCGCACACGCACACACCCCTCCAATCCAATCATTCACCCCTCGACGGCACCTGTTCTCTCCTCAAAACACGGAACGATTGGAGCGCGAGAGGGAGAGACGGGGGGGGGGGGGGGGTAAAGATATCGAGTAACAGAGAAGGGTTGTCTTAAGTACACAAAGAGCAAACGTTATTGTATTTCGGAAATGTCTACGGACCCAAAGAGAAAGAGGAACGCGTGGCGGGCTGGACTAAAACGCATAACGTAGCAGGAAAAAGACGAGACATATTATACACCCTCCCTCCCTCCCCATTTCCGCAATCTCTTCCTCAGCCTCTCCCCTAGCATGCCCCTTAAAAGAAAAAAATAAGAGAACACAATGTGAATTTAAAATAAAAAAAACCCAAAATTAAATAGAATGATCTCAAAGAGCCTACACAAAAAAGATCCTGTGATCACAGAAGGATTTTTCAACACAGTAAAGTTCATAATAATAATAATAATATACACAACAGGGATCTTAGTCGACCCCCCTCCTTGTACTGTAGATTCAGGAACCAAAAAAATAAAATAAAAATAATCAAAAATAAAAATAACGGAACACACTAAATCCCCCAAAAGCATGGATTTCTTTTTTTAATTCATTTTTTAAAACATGATATCAAAGCTGAGCCCATTCATCTATGTAGATTTAATATACGTTTTTTCTTTTTTTTGTCATGGTCGTTTGAAGTCACGTGGTCACGAGAAGATACTAAAATGTACAATCGTTGCTAGGATGACAGCCGATACGTGAGAAAGGATTCTCAAGAGCAGCGTTAAAGATTTTCGGTTCGTTTTTTTCTTCTTCTTTGTCAAATCCTGTCATCACCGTTTTCGTCGTCATGCACTACATACGAACAGCTAAGATCGGCATTACAACACACGCAATTGTTAAAAAAAGGACTTTACATCGTTTTTTTCTTTTTTGGCTTTTTTTATGTTTTGTCGTTTTTTTTTTCTCCACTCGATTTGTTAAGATTTTTTGTTATTTTTTGAAAAACAAAACTGGGAAACCGTATAGGCTTTGAAAGAAGAAAATAGAAATAAAAACAACAAAAAAAAAGCTCATTCGGAATACATGGTTACCATCATCATCATCATTATCTTCATCATCGGTAGCCTCTTGATATATATTTATAATCCTTGAGAGCCTTGTGTGAGTCAACGCCCTGGTTCTCAACGTCGAGTTTGGGGGCCGACAGGGGTCAAAACGGACCCTTACGGGTCCGCAACTCTGAGAGTGTACAAATGAAACCAAATGGACCCTTAAGGGTCCGTAACTCTGCGAGTGTACAAATGAAACCAAACGGACCTTTACGGGGTCTGTAACGTTCGAGTTAGAGACCCGTAAAAAAGGGGTGGGGGGGGGCGATTTTGACCCCTGGTGGTCCCTGGACCCTTACGTTGAGAAACAGTCAGTTAAACCCAGCCCGGCTGTCGTGAGAATGCACAAAGTAAGAGAGGGAGAAGAGGGGAAGGGGGTGGGGATCACCTATACTCCAGTGTGGACTGTAGGGGGCAGTAGTGGGCGGGTGGGGGGTTGGTTTCCGGAGGTGGGCAGCTGCTGAGCCTCAAACGAAAAATACGTCGCGATCTCGTCTTATAGAGCGGTGATTCTCAAACGTTTTAATTTCAAAAGGACCCCACCCCCACCCTCCCGATAACTCTGCGAGCGTGCATATGGAACCAAATGGACCCGTACGGGTCCATTTGGTTCCATTTGCACGCTCGCAGAGTTACAGACCTGTAAGGGGCCATTTGGAGCCCCCCCAACCTGAGGGTCCCTGGACCCCACTTTTGAGAACCACTGTCATAGACCGATCTATTCGACCACATGAACACGAGCGTCCCTATCCTGGACGTAGGGGAAAATGTCAGATCTGCAAGCTCACAGCATGTCGCGTTGTGAGCTCGTACAAAGGCCTTCTCCGCTGTTTGACACACCACTGGGTTAAATTGTGTACTAAAATAACTAAGCGATCGTCAGTCATTTGGCGTTTGACATTAAATCAAACCAGTGGTTGCAAAAACACGATTTGTTTTGAAAGAAAATCACACCTTGAGGTTGGCTTCGATTGGAAGCAATTTAATGAGGCTCAGCAGCATAGAGAGCGAGAGAGAGAGAGATAGAGTGCCCTGAAATACTGATCTCAGGTCAGATTTCCTCTATAAGAGTCCACATCTAATCCATCACATACCGGAACAGCAAAACGCAATCCACTGACCTTGACTCAGTGAGTAGGAGGACACGCTCTCTCCCCTATATGGGGTGGGTTTGTTTTGATGCGCTGAGCGGGGCTATGTTTTTTTTTGTGTTTTTTTTGTTTTTTTGTTTTATAAATACATACAGTATATATTATATATATATATATATACTCAGCAGGCCTAGACGGAGTTAATGGGGGGAAAAAAAATAAACACCACCCAATTAAATGCGTGTGTTTTTCGTGGATTGAACGGTGCGGTCAGGCACACCCACACAGGCTCACAAAACAAACCCTTCCTTCGGATTTCAGGGGGATGGGAGGAGGGGGGATCGATTGGGGTGGGGTGGGATGGGTGGAGATACGTGGGTGGCATTGAGGGAGTGGGGTTTAGTGGTGGTCGATGTGCGACAAGACCGGTGTGTGAGTGTGTGTGTCTGTGTGTGTGTGTGTGTGTGCGTGCGAGAGTGTTCTTCTCAGTTGTGCATCTGCTCAAAGAACTTGTAGGTGGGGTTCTCGTAGCCGTTCTGCTGCATCTTGGACAGATGGCGCTCCTCCGGGGTGACGGCGGCATCCACCTGGAGGAGAGAGAGACACACACACACACTTTGTGTTACTATACTTGTGAGGACACCAACAGTTTAACCCATTCAATCCGGGAACGCAGCTCTGTCATTTTAGATTTCTTTGGCTATTCAAAAATAGCAAATCTACAAGCTCATAGTGAGCTTGTAGATCTGCTATTTTTGAAAAATCGTGAAAATGTGTGGAAATCTTCCCGGATTGAATGGGTTAAGACGCCATTGAAAATATCCCCAAAATTTGCTGGAAATGTGGCTGCTTTCCGGTGTTCGACACCGATGCGCAACTAAGTGTAAATCAGGCATAACTCGAACCCCAGGCCTTAAACCTAAACTCAAAATGCCTAATCCGAACCCCAACCTGAATCTTTTCCTAATTGACATAACTCTAAAATCATTCTAAAAGAAACATTTCTCTTGTGAGGACCAGGGAAATGGTCCTCTCCTCACAATGTCTGTTTCTCACATTCTACTATACTTGTGGGGACGTTTGGCCCTCACAAGTATAGTACTACTAGCACACACGCACGCACACGCACATTATGAGTACCCGAACAGTTAAATCTTCTGTTCATTTAAACCCGGAGAGAGTAAAAATGGGCCCCAAATGGACCCGTAAATCCTCAGTGTTAATTTAGAATGTAAAAGGCTTGTTGGCAATGGTCCTGCAAAACTGTAAATATGTGCCTGCACACACACACACACCTCGATGACTCCGTGGTGGATGGAGGTGTATTGCTTCTTCCTCAGCATGACCAGGGTGATGACGATGACGGTGGCGATGACGACGCCCCCCACCATCAGGCCGATGATGGCGCCCTTGTTGGAGCCCACGTCCTCGGCGAAGAACACCTGCGGCACACCAGGTCACACCGTCACAAGACGCTTACCATCAAATACGCATGTTAAGGATGTACGTAACGTACATGCATGAGTACGTACGCCACCTCAAGAGAGGTGGTGTCCACAATGTACAAACTAGGTACCCATTAACCCATTTTGGGCGGGAACCCCTATTTGTAACTATACCTTTCAGGACGGGAACCCCTTTTGGGGTTCTTGTTGCTATGTACAGTATATAGCAACATACATTTGTTGACATTTTTGTATACATATTTGAAGTTTTTCAGAAAACTTAGGTCAGGATTTAGAAAGGCGTTTTTAGAATCGGCCTCAGGTCTAAATGGGTTAAGACATAAGGCTCATTCCAAAAATGTCTCCAATCCTAAAGGCGGTTACACACCGGCGAATATGCGAATATACGCAAAATTCTGACTCGTTCCGAATAATTAAAAGACGCTTTTTTTCGCTCCGCGAAACTGGTGTGGAAGCTTGCATTGACTTTATAAGGTTTAAAAAAAAAACGTATTATTCGCATGAAAAAAATCGCCCCGGTGTGTAAGGACTAACAGTTTTCTGAAAAACTTGTGTTGCTATATCAACCTTTTTCATGTCAAGCCAAAATTATGTGTATTTGACCGCGGACCCCCATCTTAAAATATTGTTCCAGGGACCCCCGGAAGCAAAGATGTTCGCTTTAAAAACGATATATATATAATGTATATATTCAAAGATTTGCACACATTTTCACGATTTTTCAAAAAAAGCAGTATACAATACAAGCTCATATATGAACTTGTATATCTGCTATTTTTGATTAACCAAAGTATAAAATAATGGTTAAAGTGGTTAAAATCTAAAATGACACGGATGCTTTCCCGGTTTTAATGGGTTAAGTATGTACTGTATGTAACGTACAGGCATAAGTACATACAGAACCTCAAGAGGTGATGATGTACAAGGTAGTGGTACCCATAAAGACCTGAGGCTGAATCTACAAATGCCTTCTAAATCAGTAGTTCTCAAACATTTTTGTGCCAAAGACCGATGGATGGATGGATGGATATAAAGGGCCACGGACCCCCACTTTCAAGATTTTTCAAAAACAATGTTCATATATAGCAGATGTACAAGCTCGCAGCGCGGCAAGAAGTGGTGCGCTGTGAGCTCGTACATATCTTTGAGAAACACTGTTCTAAATCCTAAGAATTTTCTGAAAAACATATGTTGCTATACAGCTAAAATCTAAAATGACACACATGCTTCCCGCTTTTAATTTCCTATTTCCTGCAGTGAAACGGCCATATCTCTGCTAGATCTCCGTTCCTCCTGCTTTACGACAAAACAAGCCTCATTGAAACAGCCATAGCTCTAGAATGGAGGATCGCGACCACACTATTTTTCCCCCTCTACTACGACAACCCTGTGCGTGTAATGAGCCGATCTCCGGCGGTCACGAATATTATTCCATGATTTTTCAAAGATGCAGTAACAACGCTGTTTTTGCTGGCAGCAGTGGCACACTATTACACTATTGATCGGGCAGTCAAAGAGTTAACCATTTCCGTTCACCTTTGCTCTCCACACAATTCCTGTTTGTAATGAGGGAAAAATAATGATTTCTCTCCGCTAGCTCCATGTTCTTTTATTAACCGGCAGGCCTTATTTTACTTTTGCTCGTCCGAATCACGCTTGATGGCCTCAACGAGCTCGTTGTGCAACAATTAAACGGCAACTCCGCGACAGATATGCTGCTCTGCTTTGTGTCTTTGTATGTTTTGTATCTGCCAGCGTGAACGCAGCATTACGGGTCCATTTGTACGCGCTCAGAGTTAAATTAAGGATTTCACAGTGTAGATTGGGGGGTCTCGCAGACACAAAATGGTATGAAATGGGGGTCCGTGTCCTACTGCATTTCAAACTGGGTATCCTTGAAATTAAAATAATAAAAAAAAAGGTTGAGAATGGCTGACTCAGACTATACAGCATGTGAGAGATGTGATAAGTTACAAAATGGAGGGATTAAAGGATTTGAGCGGAGTCGGTGTGCGGAATTACACTGCAGGATTTGGAAGGTGGATTGTGAGGGTTGTGAGCTGTGTGTGTGTGTGTGTGTGTGTGTGTGTGTGTGTGTGTGTGTGTGTGTGTGTGTGTGTGTGTGTGGGTTGGAGGGTTGCGAGCTGAGCAGCAGCTGAAAGAGATGACTGACGGCTCAATTATACTGCTGTGTGTTCAATGCATTGCACAATCACTGACTGAGGCACACACAGGCACGGTGACGTCACAATGCCATTGTTCCCAGCATGTCTGCGAGATCCTCATCCCTGATGGTTGCCCTCGCATAAGATTAAAGACCAAAGGCGATCGAGCCTTTGCATGTTTTGCCCCGAGACTAATGGTTCTCAAGCGTTTTCATGTCAAGCACCCCTACATTAATGTATTTGGCCGCAACCCCCCATCTGAAATATAGTTTGTGCCAATGTCCCCCAATGTTTCAAAACATATAAAAATTATATATTTTTTCAAGTTATGCAATTATTTGAAAATAGACAATACGGTAAGTTTGTTAAAGACTCACCTAGACAGGCGGTTACATCATTGTATTGTGATTACAGTGTGTGGGTGTGTGTGATTTTGAACCACTTTCACTTTAACGTTGTGAGCTTGTAGATCTGCTATTTTCACTGTGCGACACTGTTGTAGGATACAGTATAAAATAAGGCATAGTTCAAGTGGCAAAAAAAAATTCTCCACTCACTGTCTGTCCAGCCTATGCTAATGTCTGGCTTCTATTCTGTCAGTCTGTCCATACTTACAGTTACAGTTAAGGCATTTAGCAGACGCTCTTAATCAAGAGCGACTTACAGTAAGCAAGGACACAAGATAATACAGCATAATACATCAAATGCATAAAAATAGTAATCTAATAATAAAGTAATACATAAGTAAACCAATAATCTAATAATAACTAATACATACGTAAACCAAGACCCTATCATCAGCCTACATTGAAACTATACATACTATGTCTACATAACATGCTATCTAAGTTTGCGTACCAGTTTCTGGTGGTGGACTTCATATTCAGTGCTGTGTCTGTCGTCTGGCTCCATCATTCGCAGCTCAGGGAGAGCTTCCATCTTCACTCCTGTCACTGGGAAGAGCATGGTGGCGTTAGAATGGACACTATTTTTTATTTTTTATTTTAGGCGTGTCAATACGGTCTATCATGCTTGCACATTGGCCCTTGGCTCTGGACACACCTATAAAAATATAACACACTCATTATTCATATGTTTGGTGAAGCTGTGTCGCTTACTAGTTTCACCTGAAGTAGAAAACCAACCAAATCAGCCTAGGGTGTTGTGCCCCTCTAAAGTATTCAATCAATCTAACGATGTGACTCGTTGTGAAGTATAAATCAGGCATAACTCCAACCTTCACTAAATTCTAAACCGTCACACATACAGTACACACCTGGTTTTGTGGGAAGGCCTCGCTCAGGATTGGGGCGAGAGTCTACAGGTTCAACTATAGAGAGAGAGCGAGAGGAGAGAAAAGCATGGAAAATTGGTCAGTCGAGTCAGACTATCCACGCACTATAAATGTTCATGATGCGTTCAGCATTGATTGATTTCCAACTGAAAGGGAGACATCTTTTACACTTTAAGATACTGTATAAATTAATAATCCAGATTTTAGTGTGCACTTAACGCACATTAGCTGCTTCATGAAACAGTAAAATGTATTCACCTTTGGAATTAAATCTTGTTTAGTAACTTACTTACTACTTACAATGAAAGCCTGTGGCCACTTGCACAAACCCTTTTTGTTTTTCTGCTTAAGATTTCACCTTTCACTTTCACTATATTGAATAATAGGCTAGAAATATCTTCTAAGGAGGTTGTGAGCTCATAGATTGGCTATTGTCACTTTTTCCATGCATTCCATTGCACAACAAAGTATGAAACAGAGTGGTTAATCACTTTATCTAATCAATTTAGTCCAGGGGTCTTCAACAGGGGGCCCGGGACCCCCAGGGGGTCCTCAGAGTTACTACAGGGGGTCTGCCAAATCTTTGTGTGATGATCTTTTTTTGTTTTTACCTTAACCACTTGAACCCTAACATCCCTTTTCTGAGGAGAACTTGAGCCAAAAATAGCAGATCTACAAGCTCACAACGCCTCGCGCCTGGCGTTGTGAGCTTGTAGATCGGCTATTTTTGGCAAAGAGGTATAGGTGTAGAGGGGGAAAAAGAGCAGACCAAGTAAACAAAAAAAGTTTAATCTGAAACACAATTGTATACAATATAGAGGGGGTCCCTGCTTCATCTCTCTCTCAGCTAGGGGGTCCTTGGCCTTAAAACATTGAAGACCCCTGATTTAGTCCATTATAAAAAAATCTATAAGATTTATTCATGTCAATTCGTTGATATAAGAAATAAAATAAAAAGAATGATATAGTATATAAAGAAAACCTGCTTTTCAATTATTCAAACCTACATGACCAATATTAAGCGGCTTATTTTTTCGATATATTCCGGGTTAATTGTCCCGCTCCGCTCTGCCAGTGTTGCCATGACTTCTTATTCTAGCGACTTTAGGATTGTTTTTCTGTAAAGTCGCTTGTAAATGTTGGTAGTTGCGCGTCGCATTATTTTTGGGCTTGTTTCTAAAGTATAGTTGCTTATTTGGCCTTGTCTAATGTTGTTCAAACCGGTGGTTCTCAAACATTGTCAAGGACCACCCAAATTAATATATATTTGATAACATAAATTATCTGAAAATATTGCAATTTCTTTCAAGACATATTTTGTGTTGTTGTTGAAACAAGGGAACCAGGAGACCTGGTACTGCCAGACCCCTAGTGGTTGAAATCTGAATGGCCGGACTTCGCATGACGTATGTGCAGAGGAAAAGAGGGACAGGACAGGAAAAGAGGGACAGACCGACCGACCGACCGACCAAGCCTCATGTAGGCCGACCCCTTGGGTCTGGCAAATAGCAGATCCACAAGTTCACAATGCGCCACGATGAGCTGCGTTGAGAGCTTGTAGATCAGCTATTTTCAAATAGCTGCATGTGTGTACAGTATGTGTGTGCTCATGTGGCCTAGTGGCTTCTTTTGGGCTGGTTTTCATAGACCTGGTTGCTCATTTCTCTCGACAAAAATTTTACCACCCCAGCATCTATTCTAGAGGGAATGTTTGCCAAAAGTACCCAATCAACAAGCTCACAACGCACTTGTAGATCGGCTATTTTTGGCGAATGTAGATCGAAAAAGAACACACCAAGCACTCCGGTCCATTTTATTAAGTACTGCATGGTCTAAGTGGTTAAACTGAAGTGATATTGATAAAGCCTAAATGTTATAATAGTATCCTGGGGCACCCCTGGACTTGCGCCACGGCACCCACTTATAGAAACCCTGCTCTACTCACCCTGGTTCTGAGTGTTGGCCTGGTTGAAGCTCTCGGGGTGGATGAAGCCCACTCCTTCTCCCAGGCTCAGGGTGTCCTCCTGGGGCATCAGGTCCAGGCCGGCGGCCTGGCTGTCTCCAGGCTCCTGGTCGGGCATCAGGGCGTCGTTGCCGTAGCTCACCCTGGAGTCCGTCTGCAGGTTGGCCAGCTGCTGGGCCATTTCTGACTGCTCCCTCTGCAGCAGCTCTGCACAGGGACCAGAAGAGAGGCAATGATTGAGGACGGCCATTAAACCCCATTATTACACGGCTTGGTTGAATCTTATTTTTAACTCTATGGGTTGAATGCTTGATTCTGAATGGTCAATCGCTGAATTCAGCGGTGTGTTTCTGAATAATGAGCGATGAGCTCAGTAACAGACCGCTGGCTAATCAAAGACTCAGAACACCTGCTCATATCAACCTGCGCTGCTTGATTTTATGCTGTATCCAACATGACAGCCATGTAAACAAACACACCATATAATTTACAGCTAAACGTTGCTCACAAGAATGTTTTTGAAAACATTTGAAGTGAGAAATAGACGATGCAGTTTGATCAACACTTCCTTGTTTTCCAAGGCGACTGTGTTGCGCTGGGTGGACGGCCAGCAACACTTATGGAAGAAAACCAAAACGCACGCCCCAAAACACAGTCGCCCGGGGCAAATTCGGTGGTATTCACCCGCTGGTCCGCGAAAAGAATGGGGGCGAGCGTGTTTTGGGCCGATTCTACAAATGTCTTCTAAATCCTGACAGTTTTCAGAAAAACGTATGTTGCTATATGAGTGGTTTATGTTTATGTTTATTCAGCATGATCACAGATGATATGAATTATTTTGCCGATTACAATTTAAAACTTAAAAACTAAAAATCTAATGACCTAAAACAGAAATCTAAAATCCATTATCATTTAATAGTCAGGGGATATTAGCAGAAAGATTTCCAATCTTGGAATAAATTCCTTACCAAAAAAAATCTTCACCAATGTGTTTGTAAAGGTGTCTAGTAACACATCTCACAAAGACTGAAATTCAGTTTCCCTAGGAGAATTTTTGACAGCTGCTGAAAGTTGGGGTACCCACCATTTCCCTGCATTTCCATGCAGGGCAAAAACAATCTAATTTTAATTCTGTTTTAAGTAGCATGTGAGGGGTCAAACTGGGGTGTTTTTATGATTCTGAATCCATTGCAAGCATTTGTTTTGCACCAAAACCACTCCTTGGGCTAAAAACGGATTGTCCAGGTATACTTTTTGTGTAAAAAGCCCATTGAGATTGGGCTGTTTTTAGCCCAATGAGTGGTTTTGGTGCAAAACAAATGCTTGCAATGGATTCAGAATCATAAAAACACCCTAGTTTGACCCCTTTTTTTGCCCTGCATGGAAATGCAGGGAAATGGTGGGTACCCCAACTTTCAGCAGCTGTCAAAAGTTCTCCTAGGGAAACTGAATTTCAGTCTTTGTGAGATGTGTTACTAGACACCTTTACAAACACATTGGTGAAGATTTTTTTTGGTAAGGAATTTATTCCAAGATTGGAAATCTTTCTGCTAATATCCCCTGACTATAAGAGTCTGCTCTGCACATGTATGGGATTGGTGATTTCTTGTATCTCTCAGTTCGGCATGTTGGGGTCCTTCATCTCAAGGACGCCCAAAATGATATGCATTTGATCGCCGACCCCCATCTCAAAATATTTTGTTCCAGGGACCCCCAGACGCAAAGGTTTGAGTTAAAAATGTAGCTTTAAATATATATATACTATATTCAAAGATTTGCAACATTTTTCAAAATTTTTCAAAAATAGCAGATCTACAAGGTCAGAACGCGGCGTGGAGCTTGTAGATCGGCTATTTTCAGCAAAAGGATTTGGTGTAGAGGGAAAAAGAAACGCACCAAGTAGTGCCAAGTCAGGTCCATTTAGCATAGGGGGCTAAAGTCGTTCAAGTGTATATCTGAGATTAGTCGACGTTATCCACTTACACATTGTATTATTTAATTCAAGCAATGTCCGAGTACAATTAAAAAACAAAACAAACCGTTCGAATTGTCAGTTGTATGTGAAGGATAGAGGGAGCTTGCATCTCTGCATAGTTTTAACAGTTGGCGTCTTAGGATGAACTGTAGTGTTTTTAGGTTTACGTGTGAATTGAGAAACCACATTATAGGGTTAACGCACACCATAAAGTTGGGACGGACGTCATACTCAAAGGCCTGAAAATGCATGAACATAGTGTGTGTGTGTGTGTGTGTGTGTGTGTGTGTGTGTGTGTGTGTGTGTGTGTGTAGTCAACATTGTGCAAGTATGTTGGGTGGACAGTCACAGATGCCTGAGTGACGCACACAACTCCAATAAACTGTCAAACCCTCACATAGCTCGCAATTTAAAACACCGAGTGTGAGAGAGAGCGAGACAGAGAGTGAGAGAGAGTGAGAGAGAAAGGGTTTGCCATTTTAACAGAGGGTGTGGGGTTCCCACAGGAAAAGGTTGTCATTTCAGTAAAACCGAAGAATTTTGTTGTGCCAATTCCCCCATGTGTATTGTTCCTGTCACTGCTGACGCCTTCTTGTTTTTTTGATTGAATGATTGAATACTTTATTAAAAAATTGCAAAGAGTACAGCAAGTACAATTACGCAAGCAATGCTAAAAGGACACACAAAGCACAAACACAAAAAGCCCTGAGATCTTGTTTTCCATTGTGGACCAATGTATTCGATTCAAAATCAGGACATACGATACAATACAAAACATCAACAATGTCCTTGGGTCGGTTGCAGAGTAGACAAACACGTTTGTGCAGAAGTTCCCAAACTTTTTATTTATTTCAAGGACCAACCAAATGGACCCGTAAGGGTATTATAAAGAACGTTATCTGGGCACTTAAAAATAAATTACTGGAGCACTCTGACTGGGTCTGCACGTTTTATCAATTTATAAAACGTGCAGACCACTCAATTTGTTTGGGTAGTAACTTTCTTTTTAAGACCTGAGGTCGATTCTACAAATGTCTTCTAAATCTTAACAGTTCTTACTATATCAGTGTTTCTCAAACTTTGTTCATGTCAAGGACCCCCAAAATTATATGCATTTGGCCGCGGACTCCCATCTAAAAATATTTTGTTCCACAAATGTTTGCTTTAAAAACATATTCAAAGATTTGCACAAATCTTTATGATAAAAAAAAACAGATCTACAAGCTTATATGATCTTGTATATCTGCTATTTTTGAAGAGCCAAAGTGTAAAATAATGCTTGTTTAGTTCAAATCAAAAAATGACAGATGCGTTCCCGGTCTTAACACATTGCCTGCCAATAACGCATATATGCGTTCTTTAGAATCCATCACTTGCCTGCCAATAACGCATATATGCGTTTTTTTATTTTTTATGCAAAGACCAAGGAGATATGATTTTTCGAAGATCTAGACTCCTATCCACTTCCTTGTTAACTCTCTCAGTGCCACGCCCCGACATATCCCGAGTTTTTCCAGAGTACCCTCAGTGCCAGCACGAGAAATCCCGAGTTTTTACTTTTGACTGTGGTCGCGTTATTCTGTATATTTTTCATGATCACTTTCGCTTCCTGACTCCTTCAGAGTCACCCGGAGCCGGATGTAAAAAAAAAAATTTCATTTCCGGGTCACGTTGTTTTTCTCCGGTGATTTTCGGCCAGAATAGGGAAAGTCACGGTTTTTCACACGGTATAAAAAGCGAACGGAGAGGTCCACGTCTACTCTCTTTGGTCTGGGTGACGATCAGTCATCGTAGTCGTGTATCGCATCGTAATTTAGCGCGATCAACGATTGTCGAAAATGTCAACATCCGGTTCTGACCGGATATGACGTGAGCCTGTTCGGGAGGGGGCGAGTGAGCCAGCGAGATCATCAATGTGTCGATTTGTTGCTCTCTACTGGTAGAACTGTATTATGGGTTTAAAACCCCAATCAGATCATTTATTTGAATGAAAAATTACAAAATTACAAAATAAAAAAAAACGCAAATTCCTGGCAGTTTGGGAGTACTTTATGAAAATACTCTTGGCACTGAAAGAGTTAACTTAAAACTTAAAAATTCAGTATCTCGGCTCCTGAGTACAGACAACAGCAAAAAATCTGAAATCATTCTGGCAAATTTAATATCATACCGTAAGGCCTGGGCCGTAGCGCGACGTCCAGGCACCCTAGGCTGCAATGCCAGCCTGACTCAGCCTGGTTCGACTCCCGTTCCCGACGACCTTTGCTGCGTGTCACCCCATCTCTCTCCCCACTTCCTGTCAGCCTACTTTCCCTATCCCTCTCTAAATAAAGGCATGAAAAGCCCCAAAAACCTCTATATATCATACCATCCTACTGTTGAGCAGCGAACCCTTCTACCCACAACATGGCTGCTAAAGCACGTTCGGACTTCTCTTTGTGACTTGCCCTGGGCGGACATCTGTGAACTTGTGAATTACATGAACAGCTGGAAAGAAGCTGGCGATGCGTTGAGACTCACCGACTTGGTCCTGAATATCGTCGGCGACACCGGGCACTTTGTAGAGCAGACCCAGAGACTGGTTCATGCGCTCCTCAATCACACGCAGGTGGGTCAGAACCTAGGGAGAACACACACACACAGGTTTGTAATGCTACACTTGTGTGAGGACATCACGTTTAGGACTACATTGAAAATAGCCACAAAAAAAAAACAGATCTAAGCTTGTAGATCTGCTATTTTTCGGTGTGAATCATCGGCGCACACCCAAGTATAAAATATGGACAACTCCAGCCCCAACCCCTAAACCGAACCTCTAAATGTCTAATCCCAACCTGAATCTGTTCCTAATTGTAATCCTAAATCAAAAAATGATATTTAACCTTAAAAAAGCTATTTGTCTAGTGAGGACCACAAAAATGGTCCTCACAATGTCTGTTTCTCAAATTCTACTACGCTTTGGGGGCGTTTGGTCCTCAAAAATATAGTAAAACAAGAACACACACACACATACACACACACAGAGTTACACTGTTCTGCTGTAAAGATTTTGGCTGTCGTGCCGCTGCCAACGTTGGTTCATTGATCACAGGGTGGCATTTCATTTCATTTCATTGGGGGTGTGGGACTTGATTAAGTGAAAGCTCTATTGATTCGCTCGCCGAATTGCAGTTCCTCATTTTTGTCAGCCATTTAAGCTCGCTTTAGGGACTCTGAGTGTGCGTGTGTGTGTGTGCGTGTGTGCGTGTGTGTGTGTGTATGTGTGACTGAGGAGGTCTGTCCCAGATGGCTCCGGCAGCAGTGTCGCAGCACTCTGTTCAGTGTTGTGCAAGTTCAAGTTCACCCTCCACAAGAGCTAGCTCAAAGTTCATTTCACAGTTCAGTCAAAATGTGTTCACGCTGCATAGTTCAAAATAAATAAATACACTAGGTATAAACCTTGTATGTCCACAGATGAATATTTGCGATGCCTTGTGAGCTTGTAGATCAGCTATTTTCACTATATTTCACATTGTTGCCTCTTTCTTAGGTAATATTTGACAATTTGGCCATTTTTTATAGCATTGTTTGTTGATTAGACGCAGTAATGGTCTTATTTTCTGTTTTAGAGGTATTAAAAAGGTCTTACATAAATGAAAAACAGAAAAGTACCAAAATGGTGGCACTGCGTGCTTTGACCATGAGAGTCAGTCAGCAGATTGGTGCACGGCATTGTGCATGGGCTGCCTTTTAACTGGGAATATAGACATCAAACATTTACCACATGTCTCTTCATCTTTTGCAAGGCTGTGTCGAGATTTATTTGATTTAATTTATTTGGCGTGTCTGTCCAAGGGATGGAATCACCATGATTTAAAAATATGGATATGATAGCAAAACATGGTTTCATATAGTACTATTAGATCTTAGATAAAGTGCTATTGTTCTTACTAAGGCCAGCATTCATATTCTGGTGGGAACATCAGCCAAAAAGTTTAGATCTACAAGCTCACAACGCGTCAAAAGAGATTTGGTGTAGACGGAAACGAAAGCGGTCCAAGTACAGAGACAACTTTATGTCCAGTTTACACAATCTAGAGGGTTTAAGTGGCTAAGGAAGCACAACACAAAACGCTTTTGTCATGTCAAGATTGATAACTTGCTCGTCATGTGACGTCCATGAGCATTTCCGATTCCAACGGGAGTGGTAGTGTCACGCTCCTGATTGTGGACAGGCTAAACGATGCTTGTGTTCCACCTGATGTGTTTCAGAAGCGTCCCAGATGGCGAGTGCACTCACTCCGCTAAAAATACACTGTCTGGTCTATTTTGTTCTATTCTGTTCTACGTGCCGCTTGTGGAAATCATTATAATACATAAGCTTTAATAACTCAGGCCCAGCCATTAGACAGGTTCTGTATCCGCTACTGACCACGCGACGGACGCAAACAGAAACGTTTTTTTTTTGCACATTACTGTACGTGGGGATGAGGGCTTTACCTGAGGTCTGATCTGGGCAGCCTTCTTGGGGTCCACCATGCGAACGTGCTCAAAGTGTTTGAGCGTGTGCTGCCTGTCCTTCTGCTCGGCGCGCACGTACTTCTTCAGCAGGCTGAACACGTGGCGGGGCTGCAAGACAGACAGGCAGGCAGACAGACACATTTAATTTAATTTAATTTTAACCTTTATTTAATTCTCTATCTAATTCTCTCTAATTTTAAATAGCCAAACTATAAAATAATGGTTGGTTACACAGATGCGTTCCCGGTTTGAATTGGTTAAAAGAAAACTACATCACATGACTTATCAACATCAATTAAAACGGGTGCAATTTAGATTGAACAAAGTTGATCATATATCCGACTGAAAGAGACCCAGGGGGAAAAGGGAGCTGTACTTAAGCAAACCATGTGAGGTGTTCCAGGTATGAGGAGAGACACTCATTTATGAATGATCCCAATGCATATTTCAAAATCAAACTTATTATTTATGCACTGAAGCACGTTATGTACACTGATTAGCTCAAACTGTGCTTGGGTAGTTGAAAGCGCCCAGATGAAAAGTAGGTCATGCTAATAGCAGTCTTGCCTAGACAGATTTATCGAGAGGTCCCGTTAGAAGTGTGGAGAAAACCCATCGCTGACAAACCTAGCGTCTACGGCTTTGAAAACCAATCCTGATCCTAATATGAAGGAACGCATGAAAGTCTTTGCATAGATTCTGCAATTTGGTTTTATATTTTTTAATCATTCATTGTATTTTTTTCGTCACCATACAGTACAGTAGAGTACATATCGGTAGGCGGAGATCTCTGATACATCTAGCTACGTGACACTAATGTTATAAAAGTATAAAAATAAATCAAACGGTAAGTAATAAGTATGTGTGTGTAGGCCTGTCACAGTTATTACATAATCGCCTAATCACAATTATTTGAGATAGTCACAATTATTTCGCAATTATTTCGCATAATCGTTTCCATGTTGAAAAACGTTTTCAAACATTTTCCAAAAATAGCAGATCTACAAGCTTACAAAATGTCACTTTGTGGCGTGTTGTAAGTATAAAATATGTATTTGTATATTCGAGTTGTGTCATATCTGCCTTATGGATTTTTTTATAACAAAGCCTAAGGGGCAAACCGGAAATATTTTTTATTTGAATATATTTCAATATTCAATGTTCAAAAACAATTAAATCGTTAATCGTAGTTATCTGTGTGACAACTACTCGGCAAGTAAAATGTTGTAATCGTGACAGCCGTGCGTGTGTGTGTGTGTGTGTGTGCGCGCGCGCGTGTATGTACCCTGGGGGGGTCTTGCTGCAGGGCGGTCAGGTAGCTCTCCAGGGCCAGCCGGCGGCGGTCGTTGAGCAGAGCCTCCACCCGCGCCATGTGTGTCTCCACCAGCTGCTGCCGCTCGCTGGCGGCCTCCTGCTCCAACGCCTCCACCTTCTCCTGGAAACGCTGCACGCGGGGGCACACACAAACGCACACAAAAACACACACACATTTAGTTTACAATACTTGTGAGGACATCACCATTTTTAGGACAGCATCAAAAATAATCTAAAATAGCTGAACAATAGCCGAAAAACTGCAGATTGTAGATAGTTTTTTACCATAGAACAACCATTTCTCATGTGAGAAGAACCAATGTCTATTACTGCAATTCTACTATCCTTGTGGGGACATTTGGCCCTCACAAGTATGGCAATACAAGTAATGTGCGTGTGCGTGTGTGTGTGTGTGTGTGTGTGTGTGTACATAGTACAGTCATACACTTGGTCTAAAAGGATAACCCCAAAAGTCCTGAGGACTTGTTTCCATTGAGGTCCTGTGTATTCAATTCATAGAGACATTTAAAGGCAAGCAATAATATACAATACTATGTCCTAGACATCATCAGCACTAGTAGAAAATAAACAAACACTAGCAGCAACAAATATGTGTACAGTAATCAGTTGGGGGTGGGGGTCATTTCTGGTGTGTGTGTGTGTGCTCGCGTGCGTGCGTGCGTGCGTGCGTGCGTGCGTGCGTGCGTGCGTGCGTGCGTGCGTGCGTGCGTGCGTGCGTGCGTGCGTGAGTGCGTGCGTGCGTGTGGATACAGGCCTGTGGTTACATGCTCAAATACCATGTGAAAACACAGGTAGGCGTTATAGCAAATGCATCTACACTCTGTTTGGGATGTTGGTCTGAGCAATACATACTGCATGGATAAAAACTATATTCAGTTTATGGAAAAGATGCATGTATTATAATATGGAAATCTACTGACAATGATTTATACCATAACACGTTCTGCCTCTCAATCATATTCTACAACATGATGGTGGACACTGTGTGTGTGTGTGTGTGTGTGTGTGTGTGTGTGTGTGTGTGTGTGTGTGTGTGTGTGTGTGTGTGTGTGTGTGTGTGTGTGTGTCTGACCTGGATAACAGCCTTCTTATCAGCTCGTGGTAAACTCTTTGCCTTCCTCTCCGCCTCCTCCCACTCTCTCATCACCTGGAGACAAACAAACAAACAAACAAACACGCAGAGATTAAAGCAAACAAATACAATATAATAAGTATGCAAAGTTTTGCCAGACCAAGACCCAATCATGCGATTTGTGAAAAGGAGCCCCCAAAAGCTAGAGCTCTGTTTCCTAAACCATTAGCACAATATATAAAATGTTGCTGCTGTTCTACATACAGCCAACCGGTTGAAAAAAAAAAAATCACTGATTAAGGCTTTAACCCAGGCTTGTCGAACTCATTTTGGGGTCTGGGCCGCATTGGTCAAAAAGTGACTTGAGGTGGGCAGACTGGACACGCAGACACGGAGACACGCATGCGCGCTCATGCACATTCAGTTATACATCATTGTTTTTCAGTCTGTTGTCTCAGTCACTGCTATAACTACAGTATATCACTTTAAAAAAAAATATTATGAAGATTATATATAAATTAATTATGAATTAATTAATTGCACGTCCCACTGGAAGGAGACTCCGGGGCAGACCAAGGACCAGATGGGGGGATTACATCTCCACACTGGCCTGGGATGCCTCGGGATCTGTTGCCCCCGCGACCCGGCTCCGGATAAGCGGTTGAAGATGGATGGATGGATTATAAAAAAATGATAAATATTTTCAGTAAATAGCTACAGTACACAACATTATTATTTTTTAGGCCTACTTTCAGCAATGCAACTCAGACAATGAACTCAGTTCAGTCTTTTTTATTGAACAATAATGAAAATTCAGAAAATGTCAATGAATCAAAATAATGACACTCAATGTTTTTTTTTGCGGTTTTAGAATAGAAAAAAATAACCCAACAGTAAAAGCTCAGTTTAACAACATCCTTTTTTTTTTTTTTCTTGGGCGGTGAAACCGCCCCTATAAGTGAGGTTTGGATATTTGTACAATTTTGTACAATTTTATTTGTACAATGCACCGTGATTGGCCAATCACAGTCTATTCAGGACTGTGATTGGCCAGTGTCACATGACACATGTGCATAGCCCTATATAAGAAACCATAACTTGAAAAAAAACATAAATTGGTTTTTTTCAAGTTATGGTTTCTTCCATCATAAAGAGTGTTTCAATAAATGTATTTATTTTTTGTACATGATTGGTTGACTCCATTCAGTATTGTGATTAGCTAGCAAGACACCGCCTACTTCACACAGGGTGTGATTTTTTTTACAAAAAAATGATTTACCTGACATCTCTTTGCTTTAACTAACCTGTCAACATCAGGGACCAGGTTCTGAGCTGTAGTAACTGATAAGTGTTAAATGGCTTTATATTATGAATAGTATGCCTACTGTAATAATTACTATAAAATCTCCATGTCTCTTCAGCTCTTTATAAACAACAAATGCATATTTATTTTTTCTATTCTTTTGTCTTTGTTTTAGCCAAAATATATCACTTGCACTACATTTTACTAGGGTCTTCAAATGCAGTACTTTTCTAACAGACAGAAGGCAAGTGACCTCTTTACTTTTGGAAAATAATATTGAAGAAACTGTTAACTGGTTAATGTGTGTACTGTCACTTTAAAAGCGCAATTTATACTTCATCGTACAACAGTGTCACTCACCAAGCTCACACCGCGTCTGTTCGCACCACGTAGTGAGCTTGCAGATCTGCCATTTTCGGCAACGATAGACTGAGAAGACAGCGCACATTGAATATGTGACGCTAGGTGACACTAGTCATTCATTCGCAGGGAGTTTTTAAGAGTTCCTTAAACGGATTATTATCATTTGGATTATTAAAATTGTCAACGGAGACAGAGGACGAGTGAAACTTTTGAGCGTTTCACTCGTAACGGCCGTTATTCCACCGCACATGTAAACACAACGACGCAACCACCCGTACAAATGGAACCAAATGGACCCTTACGGTCCCTTTAAAGAAGCGATGTTACGATGTATCCAATAGTGAGCCAATAAAATCCCTCGTCCTTGTTTCCCTGGGCAGCGCTGGTTAGCAGGGATCAATACACTTTTAGTTTGTGCCAGCGTGGGTGATTAGATTTATTTCTTGATCTCCTCTTGTCTTGATTGTTTAGACATGACTTGGCCATTGTTCTCACAGAACAAGTTTGGCCACTAATAGACCTTTGCAGTCAGAGGCAAGGGGGGTTGGGGGGGGTAACTGCCTGCCGTGCCTGCCGGCACAGCCGTTTTTTGGGGTCTTTTTTTTCTCTCTCGTTTTTTTTCCATTAGAGCTAGTATGAAGGTGTTTTTTCAAATCACTTCGCGGGCCGCCATGGACCTTTTCGAGGGCCGCCAAATGCCCGCGGGCCGCCACTTTGACACCCCTGCTTTAAACCTTTGCTTTTATGAAATATCCCAGACTGTTAGGGTTTTATGGAAGATGCTTCTGAATATCGTTGCAGTCGGGTAGAAACCACGTACGTATGTTGGACATACAACGGTTTTTGTTCCTTTTTTTTATTTTTAAAAACGTTTCAAAACAGTGAAAATAGACAATCTACAAGCTTGTAGATAGCGACAATCAGTCATAGCGACTGAGAACTTTAATCCACGTCATTTCCCTCCATCTCCAACAGGGGGCGAGTCTCTATGAATACTACTATAGGTCTGCAAACTGGCATGTTTCTAAGCTTTTACTACAGTGTATCGATGGATGGAGGTAAAGAGAAGATGGTGATGTGCAACACGGATCCCTGAGCTGCATCCAAACAAAGGGTCATGGCGGTCATGGGCCGAGACCCCACAACGCCCCAGAACATCTGGTTTCAGATTTGTTTTCATATCTGAACTGCCCAAGGCTGATTAATATCGGAACTGTTTATGACTGATTAAATGGGGGTGGGGGGGCTGAATTCTTTCGGCTGACGCAAATTAAAACTGAAAAGTGTTTATTGACAGCAGTTTGTTTATTTGGTGATTCTGGGGTGAACATTAGGTGAAAATTTCTGCTCTAAAAGCTCACATTGCAGCTTATAGATCGGCTATTTCCGCCGGGGGAAAAGGGAGGGGGGGGGGGGGGGGGTGTAGTATAGACCCTAGGGGGACCAACGACTTGCAACGCGACAAAACAGTTGCAGAACGTTGCAGAGAGAAGTTGCCGCGGGCCGAATACCCTGTTCCACGTCGGCACATGCGTCGCAAGTTGTGTCGCTAGTAGCCTCGGAAACCCATGCCCTTCAAGACCATCGATTGGGCTCGTTCTTTCAGTCTATGTCGCTAGTGATTCAACTTGCCAAATCGCAAACAAAAAGCATTTTGTTTCATTTCTGACCACAAACATGTTCTCTATCTTGATCTCTCACACACACACACACACACACACACACACACACACAGTCTAGCGTCAGTCTGTCTTTTTCTTTCTTTTTTTTTACCGCACGCACACACCTGCCGAAAGGGAGAGAGAAAGATAAAGAGCGCAAATGGGAAAAAGGAAATGAGAGTGCCTATTTATACAAGCGTAGGCTCTACAATATAATAATATAATAGCTTAACGTGCTATGGAAACGGTAAACTATCTCCGCTCCCTGCCTTGACGTGTCTGTCACTGTCTGTCCAGTTCAGGGATGACTCCATCTGTTTATCGCATATTGCTGTGGAAACGTCAATCGGTCGCAGCTCGGCACCTGGGTCTGGTGGACTGTCCAGTTTCTGGACTTGCAACGGTTTCTGTTGCAAGTCGTTGCGTTGCGAATCATTTGTCTGGACTGGGCATATAGGCAGTGGTGTAAAGTAACTAAGTACATTTACTCAAGTACTGTACTTAAGAAAACTTTTGAGGAATTTTTACTTTACTGGAGTATTTCCCATTTTCAATACTTTGACTTCAACTCCACTACATCTCAGAGGCAAATATTATACTTTTACTCCACTATAATGATTTGAAAACTTTAGTTACTAGTTACTTTGCAGATATAAATTATTATATTATGAAACATACATTAACCACTTTAGCCCTATTTTTAACCACTTTAGCCCTATTTTATACAATAGCCTATCTACTGTACAAGCTCACAACGTGTCGCATCGCGACGCGTTGTGAGCTTGTAGATCTGCTATTTTCAAACATTTTAGTACTTTTACTTTTGGTACTTTAAGTATATTTTGATGCCAATACTTTGTACTTTTACTCAAGTAACATTTTGAACACAGTCCTTTTACTTGTAACAGAGTACTTCTACCACTTCAATTGTGGTATTGATACTTTTACTTAAGTAAAACATTTCAGTACTTTTTCCACCACTGCATATAGGGTGTCTAAGTGTTTAAAATGCAGAGTTATTAACAATGGCGAGGAATGTATTTTTTTAGTTCAAGTACTGTGTTGAATTCAGTGAATGTAAAAAAAATTACAAAAACCACCAAAACAAAAAAAAATCCATTGAATGTTTTGGTTTAGGTTAATCAGCTCCACGCTTGCTGGAGCTATGAGTCCCCATCCTGTCTGAGTAATCAGGGTCGTGTTAGTTCAACACATGACCTGTCTAAGAGACCAGGAAGGGTGGAACTGACTACAGTATGAAACAAACATATGCACCAAAACAAAACATGAAACAAGTCTGAGAGTCTAAAAGCCACGCTAGAGGCCCTTAGAGGCCATTGTGGCCATTACACCTAACTGGACCAAAGTAGTTTGAACTGACTTGACTCTCTAGTACTGTGGTTCTCAAAAGTGGGGTCCAGGGACCTTCAGGGTTCCGTAAGAGGGTACTAAATTGACCTTTACAGGGCTGTAACTCAGAGAGGGTACAAAGAGGGTAAAAATGGACCCGTAAGGGTGCATTTGTACACACTACTAGATGTATGGGGGTCTTTGAAATTAAAAACTTTGAGAGCTCTAGTGGAGCTCAAAATATAATACAATAAATAAATGACTTGTGCCAGAATTAGTGTGTGTGTGCATGCATGCGTGTGTGTACGCATTCATGCGTGTGTGCGTGCGTGCCTGCGTGGGTGGGGGGATTAACATATTAGCAGAGGATTAACACATTTCGTAAACAACAGCAGAGGCTTTTAAAGTGAAGATATTACCATAATTAAAACAAGCGACGGAGGTCCACTAAAACGGTCATGATTGGCGAGATATTTTCACGTGCAATTGTGGCTTAAGGGTGGCGCTAGAGGTTTCATCCTCCCGGAAGCATGAAGGCACAGCAACAAATTCTAATCAATCCAGCCAATAGTTGTCAAGATATCTTGTTTAAATTGGGACTTAACTCATTGAGTGCCATTGACAGTGGACCCCCATCTCAAAATATTTTGCGCCAGGGACCCCCAGAAGAGAAGATTTGTGTTAAAATATTTGTGTTTAATTATTTTTGGGGGGATTTTTTCTAAAGTAATAGCAAAAGTATAAAATAGGGTTAAAGAGCCTAAAACTGACTGTGAGGCTATATTAACTACACTGCTGGTGATCCCCTGGAACCACTTCAAGGACCCCTGGGGGTCCCCGGACCCCACTTTGAGTACTTTGATCAGAAGTTTATTGACACTGTATTCAACATACAACAAAATTCGTTTAGTGCATCCACTTCAAATCAAATGGCAGAAATCAACATAGAAATATAGATACAGCAACATTATGCCATAAACTGTTAGGTCCGTCTTGAGTCAAGTCATCATAGTCTGTTGTCAAATAAAAACATCCAAAATACATACAATAGTACATCTTAAAATAAGAAGTTAGACCACGAGAAACCAACCACCGGCTATTGCACTTGCCCAATGACAATGGTTGGCAATGCCAATGGTTCATTTTCTTTCTTGTGGATGTTTTTATTACTGAGCGGAGTCGCAGTTGTCTTCGCTCGTGTTTTTCGAGCTGCCGAAAACCGGAGCATGCACTGCGTGCCGCCTGACTCTCTGCCCCCGCGGCGAGTCGCTTGATTTAGGAATGCAATTAGTGTGCTTGAACCATTGCAGCTGGCTGTGCAGACAGAGATTTAAAACCAAACAATAAAAAAGGAAAAACGCACCCATTGTTCTGCTTAAATCGCCACTCTTTTCCTCTCTCTCTCTTCCTCCATTTATGCTAACTTAGCACTCATTCTCAAATCCCCCCCCCCTCTCTCTCTCTCTCTCTCTGTTAGCAGTAGTAGGGAGTACACGGCATGTAAAACGGCTCGGTCAGCATTTGTATCCTCCCACAACCATCAGCAAGGTGTCGTGAAAATGCAAGAGTGATGTTTTCCAGGTTTGTGAGGTTTATGTCTCTCGTTATATCATTTCCAGGGTTGGATATTGCTGGGGGGGATAGCGGGTGAATCCATGCCTCTTCTTTTGATATCCCCCCCCCCCCCCAAATGTACTGCGTGATGACATGGATAGGCCCCATATGTACATACATATGAATACATATGAATCTTGATTTAATTCACCTGCGTGATTCCCATAGCTCACGCACGCCTGATTTCAATTAGGGAAACGCTATTGGGCTGCTACGGTCTTTATCCAACTCGAGCTTGTTTTAAACTCAAACAGTACATTAAAATGTGTTTCTGAAAACATTTGAGGTGAAAAATAAGCAATGTACTACATAATAAATGTGTCCCAGTGCCTACTGCGCGACGACACAACAAGAAGCTGCACTGCTGTGAGACCTCTATCCCATTGCTCGAGGGGACAGGACCGACTGTTGAAAAACACCACACCTCTGTTTCTGAGCTAAGCTTACAGTAGCAGAAAATAATCCCCACCCCGTTTTCTTTTTACAAATCACTCTCGCTGCTGTTGTGTAGAAACCTCATATCCGTATCCTTTTTATTTGTGTTTCGTACTGTACATGACTGCCCTACTTTATCATACAATAGAGTACAGATGTACAAAATGTGTTTAAAAGTAATAATACAAGAGTAACATACAAGCAGTAGTGTAAAGTAACTAAGTACATTTACTCAAGTACTGTACCAATTTTGAGGTACTTTTACTTTACTGGAGTATTTCCAATTGTCTATACTTCTACTCCACTACATCTCAGAGGCAAATATTGTACTTTTACTCCACAAAAATTATTTGAAAAGTTTAGTTACTAGTTACTTTGCATATATAAATTACTTAAATTACTTATTATTATAAACCATACATTAACCACCTTAGCCCTATTTTATACGTAAGCTATTTGAAAATAGCCGATCTACAAGCTCACAACGCGTCGCGATGCGACGCGTTGTGAGCTTGTAGATCTGCTATTTTCAAACATTTTAGTACTTTTAGTACTTTAAGTACATTTTGATACCAATACTTTTGTACTTTTACTCAAGCACATTTTGAGTAAAACAATGTTTAAGTAAAACAGTTGAGTACTTTTTCCACCACTGCATACAAGGTTTCCAACCGACAGCAACAGTATACTGTAAACACCTGGTATGTCTCCCCTGCCTCTTAAGACTCTCCTCACTTCCTTCCCACACCGAGACACCATGCTCTCATCATGTTTATTTATAGTCACCTTCCTTTCCAAAACCCTCCATCCTCCGATTCAATCTCTCTGCTTGCCAAAGCCTCCTCTAATCACATCCTCCGACCTTCCCCCTCCTCACACACCTGCTTCCTTCCTGGAATGTTTAGTACTCTGCCGTGTTTGGTCTCGGAGGCTTCACCTCCAATTATCTTTGGATTAACCCATTGAAACCGGGAACGCATCTCGGTCCTTTTTAGATTTCTTTGGACTATTCAAATAGCTCATAGCTCGGCACTCTGTGGGCTTGTAGATCTGCTATATTTTTGAAAAATCATGGAAAATCGTGGGTCTTTGAATATATATATATTTTTAAAGCGAACATTTGTAACTAAAATCTTTGCTTCTGGGGATTCTACAAATGTCTTCTAAATCCTAAGTAATGTTGCTATAATATCAGTGGTTCTCAAAAAAAGCAGATCTACAAGTTCATAGCGCGGCACTCGATGCCGCGCTATGAGCTTGTATATCGGTTATTTTTGACAGAATGGCACTCAGCATCAAGGGTTAGATTGGGGGGGGGAGGGTCCCTGTGACATACTAGCGTCATGTCCAGGGGGCGTACTCGTACATCAAGCCGCCTCACGCTACAGAAACATGAAACCTATGGGCCACATGGCTCGGTTCCCAAGGCTACTTATACTAATGGTGATGATTAACTATCAATCATTTAGCCGGGAGCCCCCTGGAACCCCCTGAACGACCCCTGTCGGTCCCTGGAGGCCACATTGAGAACAACTGACTTAAGAGTGATGGTGACTGGGCCATGGATAGTCATTTGTGATGGTACCTGGCTGGTAACATCTTTAGTGTTTTGTGATTGAGGTACCTGGGACATGCGTTCGCGGTGCTTGGCCTCGAGGCTCTCCTTGGCCTTCTGGAAGTGGGCGTGCTCGTTCTCGTCGCCGGGCGTCTCCAGGTAGTGGTCCACGGCGTCAGGGAGGCTGGGCGTGGCTGTGGGCACTGGAAGGGGTATGGGGGGGGGGGGGGGGCGGGGGATGGGAGGGTTGATGACGTGGCAAATGACGCCAGGGATGACAGAGAGAGACAGAAAAGACGAGAGGTTAGAGTTGGGAGGAGTTGAGGAGGCGCAAGGAGAACAGAACAGGGTTACGCCCAGTGGTGGAAAAACATACTCAAATGTTTTACTTAAGTAAAAGTAGCAATACTGCAATGTGGGGGTGTGCCGATATATCGCGATACGTTTTCTTGATGATATGTATCGTTTTGGCGTTTTTGGTTAATGTGTGTTTTATAATGTAATAATGTGTATCTGCTAAGTAACTAAAGTTTTCAAATAATTGTAGTGGAGTAAAAGTACAATATTTGCCTCTGAGATTTAGTTGAGTAGAAGTAAAAGTATAGACAACTGGAAATACTCCAAAATTATACTTAAGTACAGTACTTGAGTAAATGTACTTTACACCACTGGTTATGCTCAATTTCAACTTTGTGGTATACGAGTCGTGCATGCAGAAAATAGCCAGTCTATAAGCACACAACGTTGAGCTTATAGACTGGCTATTTTCGGTATGCGACAACATCATACGACGAAGGATAAGGGGCCATGTCCAAAGAAAGCTTTATTTTTTTAGTGCTTTGGATATGTTCGGAGCACTCAAAAAGAGTTATTCGTGCCCGCAACATTCAAACTTATGGACCGCTGTGGTGCTCGAACCTTCTGTCATCCATGTTATTACTAGCGCAAATAGCCTAGCCGAAATAACGTCAACATGGACTTCTCATGGTTGTGGTAATGATTCAAAGTCAGGTCGTAAATGACAGGGTTGTCATACACAGCCAGGACGATAAAACATGATAAATGGCGCTCCCCTCCAAAAATTTTGCTATTTTGAAGCACCCGGGGCGCTCCGCCCCAAAAAACGCTGAAGTCGGCTGAAACACAATGTTCTGGGAAGAGGAACAGCTCCAGCGCGTCTTTACCATAGAAACGTTTGTTCGGGATTGGCTGTGTCGCTGCGTCTCAACAGGGGTTAATGTGGTTAGCATGCAATCCAGCAAGAGAGAAATGAAGCTAGCGATCATATTCTGCGAGAGAAATAAGCAACAAGGTCTATGAAAACAAGCCCAAAAGAAGCGACTACAGTATAGGCCTCATGAGCACTTTAAACCTATACTGAAATATTTTCCACCCAACACTTTAACGCCACAAAATGTTCTCAGACGGTGATACGGGGACAATTACATATTAATCTGGGGGTCCTTGACATGAAAATGTTTGAGAACCACTGGTTTAAACAACATTAGGAAGGAAGCCCAAATAAGCAACTACACTTTAGAAACAAGCCCAAATAAGCAACTACACTTTAGAAAGAAGCCCAGCTAAGCAACTACACTTTAGAAACAAGCCCAAATAAGCAACTACACTTTAGAAACAAGCCCAAATAAGCAACTAAACTTTAGAAAGAAGCCCAAATAAGCAACTACACTTTAGAAAGATGCCCAAATAAGCAACTACACTTTAGAAACAAGCCCAAATAAGCAACTACACTTTAGAAAGAAGCCCAAAATAACGCAACCTGCAACTACCAATACTTACAAGCAACTTACTACAACAGAAAAACAAGCCCAAAGTCTCTTATAATAAGCGTACATGGCAACACTGGTAGTCGTAGCTCGAAGGCAGAACTCTGAAAAAACAAGGCGACTCCTCAGATGGCCCATAGATAATTGTGTGACACGGACAAAGGCCCTTCTCATCTGTTACTTTATTCAGAACTTCATTTAGCTTCTGTGCCAACATTCTGCGGTTGGAATGTAGCCCGTGGGGCTGAAGAGCACAGATTATACTGCTTATCAAGTCTAATCAAACACACAGTAGAATATAAATGGATTATATATTCCGTGACAGCATTTTTTTTAACAAGTGGAGTGTCGATAGTGTTTGGGGCCTCTGCACAATAAAAATCTATCATGCATTGAACGGTTTATTTTTACTCTCTCAGAGTCTCTCAGAATTAAAGCTGCAATCTTATGAAATTTTATGTCCTACCCGAGATTTGAACCAGCATGATTTCTACCGCTCATCCTAGAGGCAATAACCGCTTGGCCGATTGGGCTTATTGGTTTCAGACAGTACTACTTGTCAACCACTAGATGTCCAACCACTGCACATGTACTAGTTATATTGTGTTAACATACTCTACCATACATATGTACTAGTTACATTGTATGAAATAGAATGTAATTTTGTCCCATCTGTATGGTAGAGTATGTTATTACAATATAACTTATACAATTGGGGTGGTTGTATTTGGCCTCCCTGCACTTCCATTGAGACATTTAGATCGTGTCAAAGGTCATGTCTCACCTAGACACCTCACCAGCATCTGACACAAATTTTGACCTGATGGTCAAGATTCAATTTATCCCGTGAGCAAGCAGGCAGGCTATTAGCTCGATGGCAAAAATGTCAGCAAACGGGGTTCAAATCCGGGCTAGAAGAGTATAGCTACATAGTATTGTGTTAACATACTGACTGGGGGATGTTTAAGAACGCCGCTGGGAATAACATCAACGAACTCTCAGACTCAGTCACTGGCTTTATCAGTAAGTGCATAGATGACATAGTCCCAAAAAAGACAGTTCGGATCTATCCCAATCAGAAACCATGGATGGACAGCGGAGTACGTGGACATCTGCATGAACGGGATGCTGGTTTCAAATCTGGCGACGTGGAAACGTGCAACACGACGCGCGCGGCCCTAAACAGCGCCATCAGGAAGGCGTAAAAGGCCTACACAAAAAAGATGCAAGACCAACTCAGCAATGGCGACATCAGGAGCACATGGCAGGCGGTACACACCTTGACAGACTGCAAAACAAGAACCAGAAGCGAGGTGAACCCGCCTGCCTCCCTCCCCAACGAACTGAACACTTTCTACGGCCGGTTTGAGATCAGCCCCAACCGCGGCAGCCAAGCGGGGCCATCAGCAGCACCAGCAGAGGAGAACCCTCTAACCATCTCGGAGAGAGAAGTGCGTACAGCCTTCGCACGGGTCAACATCCACAAGGCAGCCGGACCTGATGGGATTCCAGGCCGGGTCCTTAAGGCATGTGCAGACCAGCTGGCGGGTGTCTTCGCTGACATCTTTAACCTCTCCCAGGCTGTGGTCCCTGCAGGGTTCAAAATGTCAACCATTGTGCCCATTCCCAAAAAGGCCAAAGTGACATGCCTGAACGACTGGAGACCTGTCGCTCTCACCCCGATCGTCAGCAAGTGCTTCGAGAAACTGGTGAGGGAATACATCAGCTCCACGCTACCTGCCTCGCTGGATCCGTGGCAGTATGCATACCGCAAAAACAGATCCACCGACGACGCTATTGCCATGGCTCTCCACACCGTCCTCTCGCACATGGACAACAAGCTGCTGTAGGACAAATATGTACGTATGCTGTTCGTGGACTACAGCTCAGCATTCAACACCATTGTCCCAGCAATACTTGACAAAAAGCGACATCAGGTGGTGAGAATGGGCAGCATCACATCCGACCCCCTGACCCTCAACACCGGAGCACCCCAGGGATGCGTGCTGAGCCCTCTCCTCTACTCCCTGTACACGTATGACTGCATAGCCACACATGTCTCCAACACCATCATAAAGTACGCGGACGACACGACAGTGATAGGCCGAATCGTCAACAACGACGAGTCTGACTATAGAGAGGAGATCAACTCACTGGCACTCTGGTGCCGGGAGAACAACCTCTCTCTTAACGTCGACAAGACCAAATAACTGATCGTGGACTTCAGGAGGCCGCGGAGAGACCATGCGCCCATCCTCATCGACGGTGCTGCAGTGGAAAGGGTCAGCGAGTTCAAGTTCCTCGGAGTACACATCGAGGAGGACCTTAAATGGGAGACGCACACCACACACGTGAGGAAAAAGGCTCAGCAGCGACTGTACTGGCTCCGCCGCCTGAAGAAGCTCGGAGTAGGACATCGCATCCTCAGGCTGTATTACAACAGTTCTGTTGAAGGCATCCTAACAGGCTGTGTCACGGCCTGGTACGGGAACTGCACTGCCCGAGAAAAGATCAGTCTACAGCGAGTAGTGCGATCGGCAGAGCGAATAATGGGAAGCGAGCTCCCAGCGCTCCAGGAACTGTACAAAAAGCGGACAAGCGGATGTCCGCGGATCAAGGACAAGCACCACCCAAGTCACAGACTGTTCAAACCCCTACAACGACCGCGACCGGGCAAGGGGCTCTACCGCAGTATCAAGAGTTCCACCACCAGGTACTGGTGCAGTTTTAATCCGGCTGCTGTCAGAATGCTGAATGAGGCATAAGCCTTGTTCAGCGGCCTGACAACAGGCGGTGCAGACTTTTCTGGCTCTTCCTGAACACACCTGTGGATTATACCAGGGACAATGACTTGGACTTAGCTCCCCCTCGGACACACCTGTGGACTACACCAGGTACAAATGACTTTTTGTTGCACTCCCTCATGGAGCTACTTGCAGATTATACTAGGGTCAGTCCACCCTAGGTGGACACGCACTGACCTTTTGCACCTTAATCCCATGTATAACGCACTGACTTTTTTTTGTCTTTTTATTGTGCTCTTTTTCTCTAAGCACCTTAACGTCCATATGTATATCATGCACAGTATAAGTATAACATGCACAGTATACATACATTGCTGCTATGCTCAGGCACCTTAGTTTTTTATTATCTCAGGTACTTTGTAAATATGTAGATAGCTTGTCTGGCCTTCTGTTGCTCTCGTGTTGATCTCCTTCCCACTTGCCCCCCACCCCCCCTCTTCTTTCTATGGAAATTAACGTTGCACAAAAACGAATTTCACCCACTTTTTTACCTTGTAAACCTGTGATGTGACAATAAAACTGATTCTGATTCTGATTCTGATTCATACTCTATCATACAGATGTACTAGTTCTATTGTATTCATTTACTCTACCGTACAGATGTGCATTACCAAACTCTACCATACAGTTATATTGTATTAACATACTCTACCATACACATTGGTTAAAATAACCTTTTATTCATTAAAATCAGTCCCAGATCGCAACACAGACACTGAGGATAGTGATGTCCTTCACTTGTAGCAGTGAAAGTGGTTGCTTTGTGTGTGTGAGTGTTGACGTGAGCGTGGTACAGCATGTGAAACTGGTTATGTCTAAAGAGAACGCCTGAGTTCACAGACTCACAAAAACAACAGGGCCAGCTTTTCCAATTTAACCCTATAGCGTCCCTATTCTGGACATGGGTAACGTTTGCCAAAAATAGCCGATCTACAAGCTCACAACTCGTCGTTAACGTGACGCGCTGTGAGATTGCAGATTGGTTTTTTTCGGTGGGCTCCGATTTGGTGTAGAAGGGGGGGGAAAAGGAGGGGACCAAGGACCTGGGGGACCCCGTTCAACTAAGTACAGTATATAGGGTTTAAGTAGTTAACCCTAACATCGCTATCCTGGGCATGTCATAATGGGCGGACATTCTGCCTATTTTCCCTATTTGACCTAAACCAAAGTATATCGTCTCTATCGGGTGGAAACCTCATATATCCCAAACTGTTACTTTTCAGGATTCAAATAAAACAATTGCAAAAGTAGCAGATCTAAAAGCTCGAAACGCGTCGCGGCGTGTTTCGAGCTTTTAGATCTGCTACTTTTGATGCTTGTGTGTGACGTTGTAGTATGATCAAGTAGGGTGTTATTTTAGGAAAAAACACAAAAGGTTAGAATATGGACATAAGCGGTTGAATTCAGTGTTTTGTTGTGTCTCGATCCAGTGATTTGCTTGTCGCCAAACGGGTCAGAACAACATGGCTTGGCTTTCTATCTGTGACTCCCAGCCATGCCGAGTTTTGATCTAAAGTCAAACGCTGGCCTCATCGGCGCTGACCCTGGCATTGATGGCTGATCGACCAGGCTCTGACCACAAGTGAGTGAGTGAGAGTGTGTGTGTGTGTGTGTGTGTGTGTGTGTGTGTGTGTGTGTGTGTGTGTGTGTGTGTGTGTGTGTGTGTGTGTGTGTGTGTGTGTGTGTGTGTGTGTGTGTGTGTGTGTGTGTGTGTGTGTGTGTGTGTGTGTCATTTCCCTGGTCCTCACAAGAGAAATGTTTGTTTTCTGGTTAAAAAAGGGGTTCGTGTTGGGAGTTTTGGCCGATTTACACTTACTGTATATGCTGGTGTCTGTCGTGCATCAGAAATGTCAGATCTACAAGCTCAAAATGTGTCACGCTGCGTTGCGTTGTCAAGTTATTATTGATAGATCGGCTATTTCCGGCTTTAGGAAATACAAAAGAAGATAAAAATGACATTTGTAAAATATGAAACCGTCCTGAGATGTCCTCACAAGTATAGCAATACAAATGTGTATGTGTGTGTGTGTGTGTGTGTGTGTGTGTGTGTGTGTGTGTGTGTGTGTGTGTGTGTGTGTGTGTGTGTGTGTGTGTGTGTGTGTGTGCGCACAGTATGTGAGAAAAGGGGCTGTGGGCACCGAGGGGAAAAAAACAGAGTGCATTCTCATTCCCATGTCGCAGCAGGCATGCTCGGCAGAGCAGAAACCCCACACCCGCACAGACGGTGTAAACACACACACACAGTGAAAATGTAGTAGGGGGCAATACGGGGAGAGGGAGATCACATTATTGCGGTTTACTGCAAGGCTTAACACTGTGCTAACACTGATGCACGGGTGCGCGCACAAGGTCAATGAACCTTGCACAGCATTAAAATCACCACCAGAGCAAAAACCTTTAGACTTCCTGCTTATCACGCTTACCCTGTTTTACACGTGTGCATGTTTTGGGGGATATTGCATTGACCTTACATTCATTCCATATAACATTATCTAACCTCAACCCTAAGCGTCGCACTCTTCAGACTCCACCTCACCCCATAGCACCAGTGTTGATTTCGTCGACTAAAACTATGACGAAAAATGTTCGTTGGCTACCTTTTTTCACTGACGAAAACGAAATAAAAAATACATAAAAACTAAGCTATGATGACTGAAACTAAGACTAAATATATTGGCAATTTCATCAACAAATAAAAACTAGACTAAACTGTTAGGGAGGAACTAGTGGAGAAGAGATCCAGTAGAACTAAAAGACATGTCAGAAAATAGCAGATCTACAAGCTCACAACGCGTCGCACTGCAACGCGTTGTGAGCTTGTAGATCGGCTATTTCCAGCATGCAACCAAGTGTAAAATCAGCCATTACGACGCCATCAAGGCACAGCCAAAATACATTTTAGTCGACTACAATCTAATGATATTTAGTCTAAAACTAGACAAAAACTAAAACATTTCAGACGACTAAAATATGACTAAAACTAAATGGAATTGTATTCAAAAGACTGACTAAAACTAAATCAAAATTTGTTGTCAAAATCAACACTGCCTAGCACTCATCTCTCCTTGTATTATGTGTACCTCACCCCATAGCACTCATCTCTCCTAGTATTACTTCTTGTACCTCACCCCCTAGCACTCATCTCTCCTAGTATCACATCTTGTACCTTACCCCCTAGCACTCATCTCTCCTAGTATCACTTATTGTACCTTAACCCCAGCATTCATCTCTCCTTGAATTACTTCTTGCACCTCACACCCTAGCACTTATTCCTTATATAAGTATCACATCTTGTCGTCTGTTTTTTTTAAATATGCTAGTTACACTATGCAGATATACGTTGGTGACTTGTTTACATGGTATGCCATTTAGCTACTGATGCTAGATGTTTACCTGCTACCCTAGTTACTCTGCAGCTTCGTAACTTCACAATTTTCTTGTCTTGTCGTTTGTTTATAAGGGTTAGGGTTAGGTTCATTGACTCTGATCTTTCACTTTGTAAGTCACTCTGGACAATACGGTCTGCTAAATACCTAAATTGCAATACATGCCTAAACCTGAGCTTATGAAACCGCAGAAAAAATCAATAATGTGTCCCTAGTCAAATGCTTTGATGTCCAAAATGTGTCCCACTGTATTGTCAGGAACAAACACACAGACACAAACACACACACACACACACACAATGAAGGAAGAGTCAATGGAAACAAGAGGCCGGCAGCGCTGGATTGAACTGCCACTGGAAATCCATTGAGTTCAGCTTGTGACTCAATGATCTGGTCAATAGAAACAATAGAATAGAACAATAGAAATGACCGGGATACCAAGGCAGACCTTGGAAAGGCAGATGTTTTAGTCCGTAAATCACAGCATTCAAAACATTTGTGTGCATGGGGCATTATTCCTGGGGAGGCCTGACCCCAGAAACAGAGACCAAAACCATCCATTACATCAGTGTTTCCCAAACAGTGGGTCAGGGCCCATTTTGGGGTCACAGACCTATTTTTATGGGTCACGACTAAATAACCCCTTTTGTCGTTTCCTACATGAACATATAGTTTTAAATAAATAAAAAAAATGCCAAAGGTTTTCAAAATAATGTAAGAAATAAAAAATAAAAAATAAATTTACTTAAAACTCAAGTGAAAACTAAAAAAAATCTCTTCTGGGTCTCGAGCTAAAACGTTTGGGAACCGCTGCATTCCATAACCACATGAATGAACGCTAGCATCCCTATTGGGTCAAACATTTGGCTAAAATAGCCGATCTATAAGCTCACAACGTGTCGCGAGATTGTAGAACGGCCATTTTCGGCAAAGAGATTTGGTGTAGAGGGGGAAACAAAGGAAAAGGGCCTAGGACAGAGCCATGAGGGACTCCAGGCATCAAAGTGTACAGGGTTTAAGTGGTTAAAAGATGAGCACACACAAAGCAAGTCAGGAGTTAGAGGGAAACCGGCAGAAGGATGGAAGACAGCTAACTGACAAGTTACTTAAAAGCAGGGTTATTATAGTTAACTAAAAGTTACAACATAACAAAAACTAGAATTGACAAAACATTTCAGTAAACTAAAATTTAAATAAAAACGAGGCTTTACAAAAAAAAAACTATATCTAACTGAAACAGTTGTGTAGGCCTATTTATAAAAAGTACTGAACTAAAATCGTAGAGAAAACGTCCACAGTTTTAGTATTTGTCCAAAATCTTCCAAATCCCCTCACACACTACAATAAAAATAAACTAAAACTAATTCAAAATAGTTTTAAGCCTTCAAAAAAAAAAGAGGGAGAAAACAAACTAGTTTACTACTATATCTACTAACCCAAACTAAACTGAAATTGACAAAAAGACTATGAAAATGTCAAAACTATAATAACCTTGCATAAAAAAGTAAAGGTTAAGGAAAGACCGGGAGAAAGCTGGCAAGCCGCTAGTGGTGCAGTAGTTTTCAAAGTGGGGTCCAGCGCAGGGACTCTCCAAATGGACCTTTACAAGTCCGTAACTCTGACAGTATACAAATGGAACCAAATGGACCCTAACAGGTCCATTTGGTTCCATTTGTATACTGTCAGAGTTAAGGGGGGGTCCTTGAACTTTGAACGTTTTGAGAACCACTGCACTAGCGGCTAGCGGCTAGCGGCTAGCGGTTAGCGGCTAGCGGCGGAGGTCTTTGGGAACAGGACTTACTGACACTGCTGCACACAGACAGGCAGTACTCCTCCGACTCAAAGTTATTCCGGTTGCCGCCGCAGCCGCCGTAGATAAACTGGGCGCAGCGACCCTCCTGACGGTCAAAGAACCAGCGCGGCAGCATGGCGCGGCACGGGCCCGTCTCCGCGCTGGCGCGGCACACCTCTGCGAGGGGGGGAGGACACACACAGTGTCGTTACTGTCACCTTCCCCATGCTGCTCGCACACGGGACAGTTGAGCGTATCCTTAATGTCGGACCGGAGGTCCGTGCAAAACCCACGTGACCGGGGTTCGAAGACTCTTGTCAAAAGTTTAAGACGGGTAGGGATATTTCCCTTTTTTTTTTTTTTCGTCTACTCAGGCTTTTGTGAGCCCCCCAAACAGTTTTTAAGTTGCCTGATTCAGTATTTAGATATTTGATATTCATTTTATCAGACACGCCCCCTTCCTATACAAACCCATTATAACTTCAAACTCCATTTGTAACATGTTAGATTCATCAAAAACGCCAGTCCTTATAAATAAATGAAAAAAGGAATTGAAAAAACACGGTGTCCTCACGTATTAGAAGGACAATATCAGTCCCCAGAACCAAGGATGCGTGTTTCTGATTAATCTAAAATGGTTAAAATGGAGTTTGAAGTTACAATATTATAGGAAAGGGGGCGTGTCTGATAAAATGAATATCAAATATCTAAATACTGAATCAAGCAACTTAAAAACTGTCCGGGGTGCTCACAAAAGCCTGAGTAGACGATAAATTACCGTAATCTTTTTCGAAAGAGAAATATCCCTTTAAATTCAATGCTGTTTTAACTCAATTCAGCCTGGCATCCATATTTTGGGCATGTCATTACAGGCAAACGTAATAAAATTAAATACATAAATAAATAATATCATTAATATAATAAAAATAACATAATTATTACAAAAACTATAATTTTCAAACAATTTCCCGATTTCTTTTTATAATATATATTCAAAAATAGCCAATCTACTATTGTAATCAGATGTATTTTTTTTGTAAGTATACAAAGTAGCGCTCAAAAATAAAATAAATACATAAATAAAACGGCAAAAAAAATGGCAAAAAAAACTTTTCCTGTGAAATGACAAAACTATACTAGTCATATGTATGAATGAATGAACCATTGTAAAGTGCTTTGAGTAAGTTTGAGTACTTAGAAAAGCGCCATAAAAATGCAATTCACTATTATTGTTATATAGCAGTGAGCCACTCACCTCGGACCACCTCCTCCACAGACTCGGTGGTGGTGGTAGTGGTGGTGGTGGTCGTCATGGCGACGTTGGTGGTGGGCTCTCCGTCGTCGGCGTCCTCGTCATCATCATCTTCGTCATCGTCGTCAGTGGCAGTGTCGTCTAGTGTGTCGATGACGTCGTCCTCCGCTCCCCCCGCCTCGTCCTCATCCTCGTCTTCCTCGTCCTCCGCCCCGTCTCCGTCGCGGTCGTTGTCCAGCGCCTCCTCCACCTCCTCGGCCTCCTCCTCCTGTGAGAGATGGAGCGATACGACGTTTTCCTTTACCGATACCGACTCAGATAGCGATCGGTACTCGGGGTATCAACCGGTTCGAAACCAGTGTGTAATAAATAAATACAAATCTAGGACAGTGGTTCTCAAAGTGCGGTCCAGGTGGCGAGCAGTGGTGTAAAGTAACAATTTTTAGGTATTTTTACTTTAGTGGAGTATTTCCAATTTTCTGTGCTTTTACTTCTACTCCACTACATCTCAGAGGCAAATATTGTACTTTTACTCCACTACAATTATTTGAAAACTTTAGTTACTCGTTACTTTGCAGATAAAGATAAATGATAAATGATTACATTATAAAACATGCATTAACCACTTTAGCCCTATTGTATACCTAGGCTATTTGAAAATAGTCAATCTACAAGCTCACAACACGTCGCGTTGTGAGCTTGTAGATCTGCTATTTTCAAACATTTTTGTACTTTTACTTTTGGTACTCTAGGTACATTTTGAATACTTTTACTCAAGTACATTTTGAATTCCGGACTTTTACCCGTAACAGAGTACTTCTACATTGCAGTATTGATTCCTTTACTCAAGTAAAACATTTGAGTACTTTTTAATAATGGTGACAGGTCTACAGTACCTGCTGCTGCTGTTGCTCCACCACGGCAGGAGGAGCAGCAGTCCTGATCTCCTCCTCCGCCTGCTGCTGCTGCTGATCGGCTGGCTCTGGCTCTCTCACCATGCTGCAAGGAGGAGAGAGGAGAGGGAAGGAGGTAAGGAGGGAAGGAGAGAAGGAACCAGGACAGGAGAGAGGACACGAGGGAAAGAGAGAAGTAGAGAGGCAATTAAGGAAGGAAGTGAGCTTGAAGCTTGACTACTGTAACTGGCCTCCTCTTCGCTGGCCTCCTGGCATGCTCGCTTAACCCATCAAGACCTGATGCCGAAAAGTGGAGATATTTTACTAAGCACACATTTTCTGGCAGAACTTTCAAATGGATATGAAATTAGAGGACAATATCCGACTCCAAATCTTAGGAATTAATTATTGGGCGAGTACAGACGCAGCACGGAGCACTTTTATGCAGCACAGGTCACTCTGCTAACCGTGTGCGGGTGGGACCGATCTATGGCTGTGTATTTGAAATACATCAAATGTATGTAAGATCACAGACATTCTAGGGCTACAGATCCACAAGCTCGAAATGCGCCAGTTTTCGACATATGAGGTGTCCACCCGACAGAGACAATATAATAGCTAAAATTCACCCCCCCCCCCATAGACATGATACAACCCTTCCCGCTGCCCTAAAACGCCCGGGACAAGGCTCCACACATTCAAGGCTCTTCTCCCTTCTGGCTCCCTAACTGTGAAATAAACTCCCCATTGCAGTCTGAACTGCATACTCGCTCAATTTTTCACCGTAATCTGAAAACTCATCTCTTCAGACTCCACCTCACCCACCTAGCAATTACTGTAACATTCCCTGTACCCCCTTCCTGCCACCTTCTCTCTCGATTGATGCCAATACAATGACTGAACAAGATAATGGCTGCATGCAGACATATCTTTGTCATTCGTTCTCATGTGCCGTTTCTTAATGTTTAAGAATGCAATTTAGATGCCAGGTTCAATTGCCTACCTGGCATCCTAGTTTCTTGGGGCACTACACTGTCTCTCTGCGTTCCATCATGTGCGATTAATTGATTTAAATTGTGTATTAGGCTCTATGCACAGCAGCCATATTGGAAAGAAATTGGGCCTCTTCCTTTACAGGTGTTACCAATGATACTAATGAAGGCTCTGTTCCATTCTGGTCAAACAGAGTCAAGGTGCTGGTATTGTGCATATTGGCTAACTGGAAACACTCTGCTACACCAGTGGGTCTCAAAGTGTGGTCCGGGGACCCTCATGGTTCCTTGAGGGGGTTCCAAATGGGCCCTTATGGGTGTGCAACTCTGAGAGTGTACAAATGGAACCAAATGGACCCTTACGGGTCCATTTGGTTCCATTTGTACACTCTCAGAGTTATGGGCGTCCTTGAAATTAAAAGGTTTGAGAACCACTGTGGTACACTAAACGGAACAGAGCCTTAATTAGTATAATTTGTAACACCTTTGAAGGAAGTAAGGACGTATTTCTTTCCAATATGGCTGCTGTGCATAGAGCCTATTGTAAGGAGAGAAGGAGAGAGGACATGAGGGAAGGAGAGTGTGTTTGTGTGTGTGTGTGTGTGTGTGTGTGTGTGTACCTGTTGTCAGAGTAGTCGGTCTCGGCTCCGCCCCACCAGACGTCAGAGTCGTCATCGTCCTGCTCGGCGCTGTCAGCGTCATGCTCCGCCTCGGCGGGGCAGCACACAAACTCCACGCCGCGGAAACGGTCGATGGCGCACGGCAGCAGCATCCCGTAGTCATGGAGGTTCATGGTGCGGTCGCCGCACGACTGGAGCGACACAGAGAGAGAGAGACAGAGCGAGAGAGCGAGAGAGAGAAGGGGTTTGCCATTTTAACGGAGGGTGTAGGGTTGCCACAGGAAAAGGCTTTACTTCTGGCAGACTGTGGTGGTGTAAAGTAATTAAGTACATTTACTCAAGTACTGTAGTTAAGTACAATGTTGAGGTACTTTTACTTTACTGGAGTATTTCCAATTGTCTATACTCCACTACATCTCGGAGGCAAATACTGTACTTTTACTCCACTACAATTATTAGAAAACTTTAGTAACTTTGAAGATATAAATGATTACTTAATAAAACATACTGATAGAGTTATTTGATCTCTTATCTCAATTATCATAATGTGTCTAGGGTCCTTAACCTGGTTAAAATGTCCTATTAATTATGGTCTCATATGGGCCTGTACTTTGTCATGGTAAAAGTACTCTGTACTCACAGTCTCTGTGTCTGCAAGCCAAGGTCAAACGCATGCAGGCTTTCTGCGGCAATCTTTTGTTTTAAGAACACTGTATCTAGAATGCTCTTCTCTACAGCTGTCTCCCTTAGTGTCACCAAATCTCCTCTGACCAGTGACAGGTCAGAGCAGTCAGATGTCAAACGTGTTGACCCAGACATGGGGACGCTGTTGTCCAGAGATAAACTGTCACACCATCATAATCTACCATCATCTACCATCATCAGACGACGACGTAACCATCGCTCTCATCCAATCCGAGAAGTCCACCTTCGCCCGGAACCTCATCGATGTCACATCCTATGATGTCATATGTTTATGTTACTGGACAATGTTAAAAGCTACTGCTTTCTCTGTTACACTACAGAGAGACGCGACCGATGATGCGGAACCATGATACTGTAACCTTCCATTGTCTCTCTGATCTGAATACAAACATGTTTCGTTATACCCTTGGCTGCCTGGTCTGGTTTCTTCCTTATTGCCTCCGTTATACAAGTATGTGGTACTTTGTGTGGGTCATAAGGTGAAATCAACTCCATCACATACATTTATCACTTTAGCCTTATTTTAAACCTAGGCTATTTGAAAATAGCAGATCTACAAGCTCACAACGCGTTTTCAAACATTTTAGTACTTTTACTTTTGGTACTTTAAGTACATTTTGATACCAATACTTTTGCACTTTTACTCAAGTATATTTTGAATTCCGGACTTTTACTTGTATCAAGAGTACTTCTAATTTGCAGTATTGATACTTTTACTTAAGTAAAACATTTGAGTACTTTTTCCACCACTGACTGCGAGCCTCTATAGAGCGTGCCAAAAATCCTGAAGGGGGCGTCAACAAGTGTCTTTTGGTAGCGGCGGACATCTTTGAGGGGTAAAAACCAGGTTGACTTAACATTGCCCAATGCCACGCCCCCCCGTGGTGACGACACGTTGGCACGCTCTATACTTGAGTGAGTGTGCATGCGTGTGTGTGTGTGTGTGTGTGTGTGTGTGTGTGTGTGTGTGTGTGTGTGTGTGTGTGTGTGTGTGTGTGTGTGTGTGTGTGTGTGTGTGTGTGTGTGTGTGTGTGTGTGTGTGTGTGTGCACGTACTTCTTTAGCCACAGTGTGCCAGTGCAGGTGACTCTCACATTGGTCCATGCGTTCCTGGTGCAGGAACTTACACTTGTCGGGAACCAGCAGGGCGTCGCTCACAAACTCCCCAACTGCAACACAGCATAATAACTGGCGTTATGCTACCACACAGCGTTGAATATTCATACACACACACACTGGTAACACTGCATTAATAACCAGCCTTAAAGGAGTAGTTCACACAAAAATGACTTATTTTCAATCAATTACACACTCCGTGAAGCCTTGAATTCATGGAGATTTTTGTCGCATTCCTGAGACAATAATTTGATGACAAATTGACAATAGGAGACTCCACCGGTCATCAAATTATTGGCTCAGGAATGCGACAAAAAAATTTTTTGCCATGAATTCAAGGCTTCATGGGGTGTGTAATTGATAGAAAATAAGTCATGTTTTGTGTGAACTACTCCTTTACCAGCTCATGTTCATTCTAGAATAAATGGCGTACACCCAGCGCTGTCCCCTGTCATTTCATCTTATTTTACAATATACTTTTCAAAACGTGAAGAAGCGCTCAGGTTTTTATGCACCAAATATCTGGACAAACTCCCAGAAAACGGCACATTTTTGACAAAAATGTATATACATGAACATAGTATCTGTCAAAAAAGCTAGAGAGCTAATGTGGTCCTTTTCAGAGCACACACACACTCTTACCCAGACAGCGGTAGGGCACAACGATGTGCATGTGACTACGGCATTGCTTGCGTCCCTTCTTGCACCAGTTCTGGATGCTGATTGGCTGGTTGGCTTCAACCACGTTGGTGATCTGGAGCTCTGGGTAAACCTGCACACACACACACACACACACACACACACACACACACACACACACACACTTTCCATTTTATGATGTTTTCTTTTGAATTTTAGGCCTTTAGGAGACACTATTGGGTAGACAGGCCACCTGAAAATGGACGGAAGGTCACCGGTTCAACCCCCAGCCCATAGTCCAGGGGCCAACACTGATATTTTCACAAATTGGTACCACCTAAGGTGACCGTAAAGTGTTTGTATTTTTGTCTTCCTACATGTCTCTAGTTTATATTTTGGTATGATAGCCCTTCCAATCTTGTAGCTTAATGGCAGTTATCACTACCTACCGGCTAATGTATCCGGTAGGAGACACAAAGTAGAATCTTTGTGTCTCCTACCCCGGGCATCAAATTATTGCGACAAAAACCAAAATATATCCATGTATTCAAGGCTTCATGGGGTGTGCAATTGATAACTTCTCAGATTTTTGGTGTTTGCAAAAAGACTGCTTTCCATAAGCTTGTAAAAGTTGACCCTCCTTCGGTCTAGGGTGGTCATAGCTGAATGGGTAGAGAGTCCCCCTGGAAAACTTAAAGGAGGAGTTCACCCAAAAAAATTCTATCAATTGCACACCCCATGAAGCCTTGAATACATGGATATATTTTGGTTTTTGTCGCAATAATTTGATGCCCGGGGTAGGAGACACAAAGATTCTACTTTGTGTCTCCTACCGGATACATTAGCCGGATACATTAGCCGGTAGGTTATCATACCAAAATATAAACTAGAGACATGTAGGAAGACAAAAATACAAAAACTTTACGGTCACCTTAGGTGGTACCAAAATATGGCTTGGCCCCTGGACTACCAAGTGTCTCTGAGCAAGACACTTCACCCCTAGCTGCTACTCGGGCGCCGTATTAATAATAACTACTGTTCCTAATAGTTAGGATCGGGTAACAAAAATGGACGGGAATTCCTGTCCGATTCTGCAAAGACTCACATTGCCACGGACGAGTTTGGACGATACTTTGTTGTTTAGTAGTTTTATAAAAGATCTCGCTTTTCTCTATCACCCGAGTGATCACTTTCACTTTTAACTCACACGGATACGGAAATAACGTCATCCGAAGATTTCCGCCTCTGTCCACTTCCTGTTTATTGGTTTCCTGGAAACAGTTGTATCTTGAGTTGACTTGTTTTGCCCTGGATTCGGAGAGACAGTAGATTCAACGTGGTCTAACAAAGGAAGCGACAGTCCCGGGTATATATTTTTTTTCTCTGGACGACGAACAGTGATCCCGTTGTGTTTACAAACGGTCTGACAAGCGATCATAAAGGAATATAAATGTTCTGTAACCAGTTGAGGAGGTGGGAAAGACGTGAATTTTTGACGGAGGATACTGTTTTCAGCGTGCAGCGAAAAGGTAAGGCACCATCACGGGTGAATTTTTTTTCCTCTGAGGGACGGCCACTGATACCGTTTGTGTTTACAACGGTCCGATGATAGATCATAACTGTGACCAGCTGAAAAGGTTAAAAAACACGAAAACACTGCTTTATTAATGTATATGTCACAGGGTGAATGGAGATCCAGGGTGATTGAAGACAGAGCGCTCGTTTTTAGGCACGGGGCTCCTTCGGGGCGAGGCGGGGCTTTTCGAGACAGGGTTTATTAGCGAGGCTCGCGAGGAGGAGGAGGAGGACGGCGCTGCGAGGCGGGGGGTTATTACGCGAGGCTCGCGAGGAAGAGGAGCCTCCTCCTCCTCCTCCTCCTCGCGTTTTAAACCGTCCCGTCCTCTCCTTCTCTCCTTCTCCTCCTCCTCCGAGGAGGAGAAGGAGAGCGCGGAGAGGCGGGGCTTTGATGCGCCGACGGAGACCTGTCTTTTGTTGTTCCCCCCCACATAGCAACCAGGAAGCTAAGCTAGGGGAACCATAATATCTATGAGGGGAACGCTGAACACGCGTTCACACGCACGGCGCGCCGACTTAGTGGAGCTTGAGGCCGAGGAAGCGCGCCCTCGCGCCTCCAGGCGCGAGTGCCCGCGGTGACCGGCCGACGCTCCACTAGTCGACTCAGCGCCGTTTGATTTGTAAACCGATAGGGACAGAATAGTTCTTTTCATGGATCACTGTGTGTGTGTGTGTGTGTGTGTGTGTGTGTGTGTGTGTGTGTGTGTGTGTGTGTGTGTGTGTGTGTGTGTGTGTGTGTGTGTGTGTGTCAGGGAGAAACTAAAACAAAAGCCAGCAGAACACAATAAAAGTATCTTAACAGTCCATTGAAAGCATGAGCGCGTGTGCGTGCGCGCGCATGTGTGTGTGTGTGTGTGTGTGACTGTGTGTGTGTGGGTGGTCACGGCCATATGTGCTTGTGCACAAGCCTGGCTTGTGGCTCCCTCTAGTGTTTCTTCTACAGAATTGCTGGGTGGGTAAAAACGAGCGAGCCTTCTTCAATCACCCTGGTTCTCCATTCACCCTGTAACATATATACTCTGGCAGTGAAAGAGTTCATATCACCCACTGCTCCTAATAGGTAGGATGGTAAATGTATTAATATCACCCACTTCTCCTAGTTAGGATGGGTACATGCAGAGAACACATTTAATGTTCAGTATGTGCAAATGTACAGTACTGTGAAAAATAAATACCCTAAAGGAGTGGGGACTCAATTATTATTATAACATTTGTTATTTTGGAAGCAAGGGCCCTTAATTGTAGCAAATTACTGTCCAATGGGATTCCTTCAGGCCTGTTTCTCTTTGATAAAATGTTGACTCTACATCAAATACGTCTCGTCTCGTACATTTCACTAACTCCCTGGCACAGTACACTTCCTGCCAGTAGATTCCACACCTCCCCTCAATCCGTCTCGGGGTTTTCGTCAGTGTTGCCAGATTTTGCGAGGGAAGTAAGCAACCAGGTCTAAGAAAACGAGCCCAAAAGAAGCAACTAGGCTAAATTAAACTTTAAACCTATATACTGTACATTGGCCATTTAAAAATAACCGATCTGCAAGCTCACAACGCGTCACGATTTGACGCGTTGTGAGCTTGTAGATCTGCAATTTTCTAAAAAGAATTTGAGGAAAACAAAGTAAGCAAAATGTAGATTTATTGTTTTACATTTTCACAACAAAAATCTAGTACGGGGGTCCATGGCACAAATTATAATTTCAGATGGGGGGGGTTCATGGCAACCACCAATATTTACAAGCAACTTTACAGAATAATAAGCCCAAAGACCTGGCAACACTGTTTTTTGTCTGCCCGGCGTGGCCCTAGTGCAGGCCGGACATTTCTCAAATTCCCAAAGCTCCGTTCTGTGCCTTGCATCTCAACTCGCCTTTTGATGTGTAGTTTCCACCCCCTCCCCCCTTCTGCTTGTAATGCTTTATTTTTTAGAACAGGGAGACGTAAAGTCGGGAAAACCGAGGGTAGAGCGACAAAGGAGACATACAAGACTAAACCGGGAGTTGGATTCGTACCAAGGTCCACGAGCGTTCGCTAGGCCACCTGACTTGTGAGGTTTTAATATGAATACTTTGAAAAACTGCACAGCGAAGCGTGTGCTTATAATAAATTGTTTATATGATAAACGTTAACTCCCCTTTGAACTCATTTGCATGCTTGTCATTTCATTGTCATTTCATATCACTTATCTCATCTCATCTGCCGACTGCCCGACTCCCTTTTATCTCCTGTAATGTGTATTCAACATTCATGGCTGATATGATGTTTGGGTGATGAGGATAACCTCCTTTGAACGTTCGTTCAACGGAGGTTATCTTCATCACCCAAGCATTAGACAAATCTGAACGAATTGAGGCCACTTCCCTTGTTATGTTTCTATACTGACACACAACAGGAAACAGTATGACGGGGGAGACAGGACAAGGGAGGCAGTGGAATTCACGTCCTGGTTCCAGTTATCTATATTGTTTTTCCAAGGACAGTTAGGTTAGAGCAGGGGTTCTCAACCTGTGGGTCGGGACCCCCAGGGGGATCCCCACATGATTGTGGGAGGGTCCCCAGATGACAATTAAGTGACAATGTAAGGACTTTTAAGAATTTTTTTATGACATAAAAAAATACCATTATTGCCTCAAAAGTTATCAACAAACTATACTATAAAAACTGGACAAACATTGGCCCAATTGTCAAATAATATAAGAAAGAGGCAAACATTTTGAAAATAGGTGATTTACAAGCTCACAATATTTATTTGTGGAACCGAGTCAAACTAAATCTAATGCCTCAACTCCTACAATTCCAAGTGCTTGTCAGGGTCGGGGGTCCCCAGTTCAAAAATGAATATTTTGGGGTGTCCCTGGCCTGAAAAGGTTGAGAACCACTGGGTTAGAGGAGCGCGCGTTTTTGTTAATCCAACATGGCAGGCGCTCCGACAGCGAGGACTTGAGGCTCAGCAGACGGCCTTGTGCGTCAGCAAGCTGTGGTGGACGGAACGTCCAAAGTGATAAACCAATAATAATAACTCCCCATTGCAGTCAGAACTGCAGACTCACTCCCAAGTTTCGGCCGTAATCTGAAGACTCACCTCTTCAGACTCCACCTCCCCCCTCTAGCACTTCTCTCCCTGCACCCCTTCCTGCCACCTTCTGCCCAGACTGATGCTATAGTGACTGACCAAGTTATGGCTACCATGCGAACAGATTAGTGTTTTGTTACTTAAACATATGCTAGGTTCATTGTTTGCCAGGTATCGGTATAGTTTCAATGTGCAGATTGTTATTTTGATAGTCTATTGTTTAGACTGATGCTAGGTTCTTGGTTTATCCGGGATCCTATTCTTTTGAGGCATTACACTGTCTCTGCATTCTATGTGTTTACCTTGCTCTGGATAAGAGTGTCTGCTAAATGCCCCAAACAACTGCAACTACTGTGTAACAAAGACAATGGTGAATGACATTGTCATAGTTGTCATTATAGTGCTTTAATAACTCATATGGGTCATGATTAGCGATTGGGGGGGGGGGGGGGACCCTAGGTCAGTGATTCTCAAACCTTTTGATTTCAAGGACAGCCAGTTTTCATATACATAGGCCACAGACCCCCATAACTCTGAGAGGGCACACATGGAACCAACCAAATGGAATTGGTTCCATTTGTGCCCTCTCAGAGTTACAAAACCATTTAGCCGAGGACACACCCACTGCCCTAGGGTTCATGTGGTTGAAATACCCACCCACCCACCCACCCATAAACCCACAGTGACCCCTCCCCACCCATCCTTACCTCCTGGCAGCATAAGATTCATAGCCCTACTGGGGACCCACCACTGCCCTAGAGCATTGGTTCTCAAAGTGGGCCAGGGGTCCTTGGGGGGTACCAGGGGTCCCCAGCAAAAGTAGTTAATATAGCGTCAGAATCATTTTAACCATATTTCACACTTTGGCTATTCAAAAACAGCAGATATACAAGCTCATAGCGTGTCACTTTGTGCCGCGCTATGAGCTTGTAGATCGGCTATTTTTAAAGATGTCTTTGTTGTTTTAGGCTTTTTATGCCTTTATTGATAGGATAGATGTTCTGACAGGAAATGGGTAGAGAGATGGGAAGTGATATGCAGCAAAGGCCGTCGAGATCGGGACTCGAACCCGCGACATCCTGTCAGGCTGCTTTGGAGCCTAGGTGCCTGGACCACTACACCAGCGGTCCAGGCCTAGACCTGCTATTTCGCTATATCTTCTAAAATCATGAAAACTTGTGCACATCTTTGAATATGTATATTTCCAAAACGTGAACTCAAATCTTTGCTTCTGGAGGTCCCTGAAAATATTTTTCAGATGGGGGGGGTCCGCGGCCAAATACATATCATTTTGGTGGTCCTTTACATCAGTGGTTTTCAACCTTTTTCATGCCAAGGACCCCTAAATTGATATAGTACTCGGTGCCGAGCTATGAGCTTGTATATCTGCAATTTTTTAATAGCCAAAGCTAAGTGGTTAAAATGATTGTGACGCTATGTTAACACATTTTGCTGGGACCCCCTCAAGGACCACTGGTGGTCCCCAGACCACTGGTTGACAACCACTGCTTTGAGAACCAGTGCCCTAGAGTGCATGTGGTTGAGATAACTAACCCACCCATATAAATCCACAGTGACACCCGTCCCCACCCATCCTCACCTCCTGGCAGTACTGCAGGATGCCCTCCTTGGTGCCGATGCAGCTCTTGGTGCCCGAGGGGTCGGGCTCCCACTTGCCACTCTGCACGTTGACGTGCATGTTGAGCTTCCCACAGAACATGGCCACCTGGGGCTCCGCCAACAGACCCATGGACACGTCTGTAGGCACCTGGTTTATGAGAGAGACAGAGAGAGTTTTTAAACGACTATTCAATACAAAACGTTTCTTACATTAACGTAAGTTTGTGACAGACAACCACAGACTACAACACTCTGTGTTGAAATCCTCCTCGACATATTTTGATTTATTTCATTTGCACAACAGAATATACATACATAGGCTGCTCTGCTGTTGGGCAGAAACCAGCTAACTCCAAAATGTTCATTTTTCAGGAAATGAAAAAACAAAACAAAAAGTGGAGTTGGGAGGTTTTGTTCATCATTGATAAGAACAGCTGAATGGACCTCCAAGCTCTCAATGAAGTTGGAGCTCAAAAGGGGTGGAGCCTGGAGTCAGCAAAACCAGCTAACTCCACCCCCCTTTGGTGGAGTTCGCTGGTTTAGCTGAAAGTTTGAGGATCCAACGGAGTTAGCTGGTTTTGTCAGAAGCGCTTTTTAATAATTTTCATTGGTTCAATATGTTTTTAACCAACACACAGACGTAAAGGGTGTTCAATGGCCGTGATTTATGAAAAAAATGATTACAAAGCTCAAAAATGTAGTTAGCTGGTTTCTGCCAGACAGCAACGAGCATAATATATTAGTTCTTTCCATGGGACAGATAGTTGTTGTGCCGGTGAGGTAAGAAACCCTAGGGGGCTTATACAAGAAGGTCACCGTTTACATTATATACAATTTGAATGTATTAACTCATTCAGTGCCCAGCTTATTTATGGAAATTTGGCTCCGAGTGCCACAACCAAAATTAATTGTAAAAAAAAAAAAGTGCTTAGGAGCCGAGATACAGCCTTTTTCAGTAAGAAGTTAAACAAAGAGTGAATGGAGTAGCAAATCATCAAATCATCATATCTTGGGTTCTGAACATTTTTTTTTTTTTTAAAAAGAAAAAAAAGAAAATTCATTATAGGTCTTCGACGTTCTGTGGCACTGAGGGCTAATATTAGCGGGGGTCTTAGAAGTCCAGTGGCACTGAATGAGTTAATATTAAAAACAAAGTAAATGAAAACGGATGGATTTTGACGTATTCAAACAATATTTGTGCTCCAACGAGACGAAACTTGAATATTACTTCATTAACAGAGACAAAAGATGGAGAGAGAAGCGAAGAATGAAAGACAGACAGACAGAAACAGAGAGTGAGAGAGAGAGTGAGATGAGATCTACCCATCAATACGTTAACACTCAAAAATAACAAACATTTGGTGAAAACAGACGATCTTCAAGCTGAGCTTGTAGGTCGGCTATATTTGATGTACAACAAAGACTGTGTGGTTGAAGTGGTTTAGCTCATCCAGCACTGGAAGATGCTGTATGGCAGCAATTCATTTTTACAAGCAGGAGACCTCAAGGAGCGAGAGAGAAAAGATGGGAGATTAGCATACGAGATGGAGAGAAAAGACAGGGTGAGCAGTTTCGACAGGAGGGGGAGGAGAGTCATAAAGTGATGGAGGGGAAGAACGGATGAGAATGGAGAGAGAGAGAGAGAGAGAGAGGGTTCATTCATACGTCACATCACTGTAACGTTTTCTTTTTTTTTCTCCCTCATGTATCCTCACATGTACATGAACCACTTCAGCCCTATACGTCCTTTGTCGTATGTCAAATAGTCATATGTCGCATTTTGTGATCAATGTTTGGCAATTTTGGCAATTTGAAAATAGCAGATCTACGCGCTGTGAGCTTGTAGATCGGCGATTTTCAAATTGCCAAAGCACATCTAGGTCTGAAGTGGTTTTGTAATAATAATCAAAATCTACAAAGTAACTAATAACAAAAGTTTTCAAATAGTTGTAGCGGCGTAAAAAGTATAATATTTGCCTCTGGCGTTTAGTGGAGTAGAAGTAAAAGTATTGAAAATTGGAAATACTAAGGGACCAGTCGAAATTTACATAAGGGGGGGCATGGAGGAAATGTATGTGCCCTGATCTAAAATGCCATGACCCTCCCTTTGACAAAAAAAAAAATCAATGACCCTCCCCAAGTGATTACAAAAAAAAGAGTAACCCTCCCCGCCTAGAAGTGTCACGATATATTGTGTCACGATATAGCCTATCGTGGTATTAAAATGTGATGATAGGTATTGTCATGATGTATCGTAATATTTTTTTTATTGTTTTTTTAATACAAAAAAAACACTTTCTTTTTTTTTGCCGGTGAAAGTTAGGAGTTTTTACTGTATGATATGAAATGTAAAGCTTATCATAATCATAGTAATTATTAATCATGTCCTCCATCATATTCAAGGTATTTTGGAGAGAAATGAAACAGACTCCAGTCAGTCACTTTCAGTTTAAAGCACTGCAGAGGGGAGGTGTTGTGTGTCAGCTGATGCTCGTTGACGCTCGTTAATGTGACATGCATCTGCACTCTCAAATAGGCCTACATCTAATCTAAGATTGTATTATACTGTATCTGGTATTATAGATTTTTTTAGCTGTTGGAAATAACTAGGCTGCACTTGGTTGGTAAAGTCCAGATGACAAAAATATGAGGTTTGTGGAATTTATAGTTATGCAGTCTTATATTATATTATATTTGTTATATTAGTGTCTATCTGTCCTCTGAAACAATGGGTTTATAGTTAGTGAGAACTTCACTTCTCCATTAAGCTTGCACAAATGTATTTATTTGTGTGTACAAAGCACTTTGTAATTGTTTCTAACTTGCTTTATAACGTTATTTATAAGATGATGGCCAATGTTGATGATACATGAGAAAAGAACATTAATAATATATCGTATTGTGAAATTCTTGACACCCCTAACCCTCCCCATCAACTACAACATGACATTTAAAACTGATATGTCCAATGTTTTGCTTTCCACATTGATTAGAACATTGCTGTAGTGTAGTCAGTCTTGCTAAATGCACAGTGTATCTGTAGTAGTGGTAGCAGAATGGATAGTGTTCTCATCTTACATGTGGGAAACCCATTGAATCCTGGTCAGATTGAAGAAAGTTGAATATTTGGTAACCAGTAGTTTAAAACTTTTGTCACTCTGCCCTTTTAATTATCAACTACAGTGACTACAACTACACTGTTGCCTACATAAAACAAATTAGGCTATCAATTATGGCCTGATGCTTCTGGTTTTACTTGTGGAGCTAGGCATCTATACACAACTGTCCATATAGATCCACATTAATCAACATGCACAGAATTACTTCAAATGATTATGAATATCCAGTTATAGTAGGCCTATTTATAATGCATCTCTCCAATAACGCCTGTTGAAGTTTTGCTTAATTGTTCAACCACCATCGTTAAGACGCTGAATAGATTTGACTGGGTCATTCACACTCGCTGTGCGTTGATGGCTTGTTAACGACCGTCATTGATTCTAAATAGACAAGGTGTTACTTGATTTGAATTCTTTGTATCCTTTGAAATGGAGAGGGGACCACTGTTCTGCTGTACTAAAAAGGTATATAAAAAACGGACTATTTTATCAATTCAAAATTGCATGACCCTCCCTTGGATTCAAAGTAAAATTAGCTGACCCTCCCTTGGACCAAAATTAGAAAGGCATGACCCTCCCCTATTTTCCTCCATGCCCCCCCTTATGTAAATTTCGACTGGTCCCTAAGTAGTAACGTAAAAATACCTCAAAGTTGTACTCAAATGTACTTATAGTTACTTTACACCACTGCTGACTGTGGGTGTCGTGACTGTACAGGACAATGAAGTCAAGGAAATGTAATCATTGGATTGAGTTGAACAGAGTTGTCTATTGATGGTTGGAAACATGCACACTGTAGTGGGGTTTTTCTTCTGGACAGTAGAGATTACATTGTGAGTGGGTTATGTAAGGCTGGCAAGGAGACATAATGCTCAGCTCTCATGCACCCCACACACACACACACACACACACACACACACACACACACACACACACACACACACACACACACACACACACACACACACACACACACACACACACACACACACACACACACACACACACACACACACACACACACACACACACACACACACACACACACACACAGAGTATGTCAGAGGATAGCTGTGTGCGCAGACCTGCCCGTTATTATTCTCGCAGTAAAAATAATACGCATTGCGTACGGGTACATATTGATGCCTGTTTGATACAAAACATACAGGCTCCATAAGAAAGCGTGATAGAGAGATTGTGTGTGTGTGTGCTCGCTCGTGCGCATGTACATCAGCATATTTATTTATATGTTTTGTGTGTGAGCACTTGTGTATCTTTTGTCTGTGTGTGTGTGTGTGTGTGTGTGTGTGTGTGTGTGTGTGTGTGTGTGTGTGTGTGTGTGTGTGTGTGTGTGTGTGTGTGCGCATGCATAAGGAGGTGTCGTGTCCCAGTTCCCTCAGGAGAGGAGACGTACACACAAACACTCTCCCCAAAACCATTGAATAACCGCATTGTACTGGCAAATGAGCCTCAACAATACAGGAGGGACTAGGGGAGCGGGAGCAGGCTAGCGAGGGACAGAGGGAGAGGGAGGCACCATGCCATTGTGTGCCCCCCTTCAACCCCCCATAATCTTGTTAATGGTTTTAAAGGGGCCTGGCAGGCAGGCAAACTAATGGGGTTTCTCTTTTTTAGGTGGGGAGCTGGCTACTGCACTTTTTCCTCCAGACTTTAATTCCCTCTGAGCTGAACTGAGCTCACAGCGCTAATACGGGATCAAGTCGTATGGAATTTAAAGCTAAAGATTGGAAAAAAATAAATTCAATCAGCAATTATTTGGCCGTCTGGGAAAGTGACATTATTAACCCATTTAGGGCGGGTACCCCTATTTGTAACTACACGTTTTTCAAGTTTTTCAGAAAACTTAGGTCAGGATTTAGAAGGCGTTCTTAGAATCGGCCTCAGGTCTAAATGTGTTAAAAAAAGGACCATGACAGTGGTAGGGTTAGGATCCTGAATCTGGATCCAACATTGAGGTTCCATCACATTTGGAACGGTTTCCAGAACCGTTTTTTTATATCACACCATCAGAGCTGGTATTGTGGAGAATGTGGACTTTACGTCCGCTATAGTGGTTCTCAAACTTTAATTTCAAGGACCACCTTTACTCTGAGAGTGTACAAATGGACCCGTGAGGGTCCATTTGGTTCTATTTGTGCGCCCTCAGAGTTACAGACCTTTAAGGGTCCATTTGGTTCCATATGTACACCCTCAAGAGTTACATATCTGTAAGGGTTTAAAGCCTGCACTATGTAACTGTTTTTTAATGTATACAACATACAATATAACATAATTGGGGTGGTTGTATTTAGTCTCCCTGTTCTTCTATTGAGATATTTAGATCATGTCAAAGGCCATGTCTCACCTAGACACAGGATCTGACACAATTTTGACCTGATGGTCAAGATTCAATTTATCCCCCGAGCAAGCAGGCAGGCTCTATTAGCTCAATGGTAAAAATGTCAGCACTTGCGCAGAAAAAAACGGGTTCAAATCCGGGGTAGAAGAGGATAGTTACAGCTTTAAGTGGTTTAATTTCCACGGATTCAATTCATTTCATGGCAGCCTATATGGTATGAAATAAACTTTCAGAGACTTGAAACTCGCTCGAGACGGATAATCCAACCCCCATAAATAGCATTGCAGCTTTATTTATTTATCTATTTTGTCAAAGTTACATTATAATTGAGTTTCAATGCATTTCTAAGTGCGGATTCGCTTGAAAAGTCTAGCCGAAAACGGTCCTTGGACAAAAAAGTATATTTATTTCCGAACGACATGTTAAATTGATTGAAGAATCAAGAGGGGTTTATGTGTCACTCACTCATACAGTGATGTGTCACTCACCGAAGCCCCCGCGTAACGACGCCCCTGCCCCCAGAAGCAAAGATTTGCATACGTTTTCACGATTTTTCAAAAATAGCAGATCTACAAGCTCATAGCGTGTCACTTCGTGCCGCGCTATGAGCTTGTAGATCTGCTATTTTTGAAAAGCCAAAGTATAAAATAATGGTTGAAGTGGTTAAAATCATTGTGACGCTATATTAACTACTTTTGCTGGGGACCCCCTGGTACCCCCCCCGGACCCCACTTTGAGAACCAACGCCTTAGTGCATATATTTTTTTACAGTCAGGACAGGAGCCCATCTTAACGTCAACCAACCGATCAATATCCTGCATCCGTAGCGTGAGGCAGTTTGCTGTACAAGTACCCCCCCCTGGGAACGATGCTAGTATGTCACAGGGGGGGGCATTGGGTATCATCTTTATGGTCTTTGGCATGACTCGGCCGGGGATTGAACCATCGACCTCCCAATCTCAGGGCACACTCTTTAACCACAAGGCCGCTGAGTTGGTAATAGGCAGACGTGCAGTACGGTACAGTGACACAAACACACACACACACACACACACACACACACACACACACACACACAGAGATCATGTTACCGTTTCCTGTGTCAGATATGGCACTTACAGAAGCTCATGTCCTTCAGAGAACAACATGCAAGGCCACAAGACCCAGCGGCATACAAATCAACACACACACACACACACACACACACAGGTTTGTATTACTATATTTGTGAGGACATTAAAAAAAGCTATTTTATGAATGGCATTTTTGGTACTTTTTGACATTTTTATCCGTAAGCCTAAAAATAGCAGATCTACAAGCTCACAACGCATCGTGAGCTTATAGATCAGCAATTTTTCGGTGCGTGACACTGGCGCGCAACTACAAGTGAAAATCATGTTAAACTCTAATTCCAAGTGTCTAATCCTGAACCTAACCCCAACCTGAATCTTTTCCTCATTGTAAACTTATCCTTAAAAATATTTTTCCAAACATAAAACCACAATTGTTCTTGTGAGGACCAGGAATACGGTCCCCACAGTGTCCATTTCTCACATTCTACTATACTTGTGTGTCCTCACAAGTACAGTAATACAAACACACCTCCCTCCAAATGGCATCTTAACCATTAGTGGTGTCACCGGGCCATCTGCACAAGGCAGGGTTATTTAGGGGCTGTCACTCAGATATCACACTAACACACACACACACACACACACACACACACACACACACACACACACACACACACACACACACACACACACACACACACACACACACACACACACACACACACACACACACACACACACACACACACACACACACACACACACACACACACACACACACACACACACAGCGCCATCTGTGAGTGAAACATAAGTGAATTACCATACCGCTCATTAATTGGTGGAACCTCAAGGCATGTCACAAAAACTAATTTGGATCTAGTCCAGCTAAAATCAATAGGCTAGTTAAATGACTCTCAGAGATAATTGAAGATGTCATGTCATTTAGTTTTTTTCCCCTAAAATAGCCCATACAAGCTCACAACACCTCATGATCTCAAGCGTCCTTAACACGGCAGCCTTCCGTGTGTCACTGTGACTTTTGTGAGAGAAACAAGCGCCCAGGTCTACGAAAACAAGCAACAAGGCCGCATACACACCACACACCCACACTTGAAAAAGATACCAATTTTATCCAAATCAGGATAGAGAACTCAGTCAGGATACAGATTATTAAACAAGTAAGTACAATGTATTTTCTGTTTATCAAAGAGCTGGAGAGTCTCTCCAGCTGTGATTTAACCTTTTAAAACTTTTTGTGGTTAAAAAGTTTTGTTTTAACCACAAAAAATCACCTACCCTTAGTACCCTACCATTAAAAGGAGTAGTTCACCCCAAAAATGACTTATTTTTTTATCAATTACACACCCCATGAAGCCTTGAATTCATGGAGATTTATTTTCTCGAAAATAAGTAATTCTTTGGGTGAACTACTCCTTAAACTACACAAATCTTGTACGGGGGTCCCTGGCACAAAATATCAGAGAAACATCGTCCTACCCAAGGTCTAAATGTCTCAATGGAAGAGTCGGAACATGTACTAGTTATATATTGTATTAACATACACATTGGTTAAAATAACCTTTTTATTCATTCAAATAAGTTGCGGATTGCAGCTTAAAGTGGGCTTTTGGGGGTGGGGGGGGGGGGGGTGTCCGGTTCAATTTCAACCTCATCCACCAACCTTCGAGCCTGCAGTGCACGCTGGGCCTTAGCCGGGGGTCATAAATCAGTTTCCTGTCCGTGTGAGGCTTAGATAGGCAAATATGTTCCAACCGCTCGCCCTATATTCAAATTACCTCTACTAGACCATACCCGGTGAGGTGCGCAGGCAAAAGTAGTTGCAAACGTGGGGTTATTGCACGTCCTGTTGCGCGTCCCGTCGGCCCCCCCCTCCCCCCTCCCCCCTCCCCTCCTCTCGCGTGTCCCGTTGCGGCCCCCCCACCGGAGCCGTCCCCCGTCGCCAACACACACACACGCGCAACCCGTCGCGAGCACACACACACACACACACACACGCACACGCACACACCCTCATGCGGCCAGAGCTGTCCCCCGTCGCGAACATACACGGCCGCGGAGGCGAGTGTTCTGTGTGTGCAACAGTGTAACGCTGTGGGGCTGTAGATGCGACGCATGCGCACACACAGAGCCAGCGTGTGTGTCGCGGCTGGCTGGATTGGATGCTACGCATGCGCAGTTTGATCGGGCACAGACGAACCAAGACCGACAGAGGTTAGTCAAATTATAGTATGATATGTCGTCCTCTTTTGACTGGTAAATAAGTGTGTGTGTGTGTGTGTGTGTGTGTGTGTGTGTGTGTGTGTGTGTGTGTGTGTGTGTGTGTGTGTGTGTGTGTGTGTGTGTGTGTGTGTGTCTCAGTGGTGTAAAGTAACTAAGTACATTTACTCAAGTACTGTACTTAAGTAACAATTGAGGTATTTTGACTTTACTGGAGTATTTCCAATTGTCTGTACTTTTACTTCTACTCCACTACATCTCAGAGGCAAATATAGTACTTTTACTCCACTACAATTATTTGACAACTTTAGTTGTTACTTTTCAGATATACATTATGATATTATGAAACATACATTAACCACTTAAGCCCTATTTTATACCTAGGCTATTTGAAAATAGCAGATCTACAAGCTCACAACGCGTCACAATGCGACGCGTTCTGACCTTGTAGATCTGCTATATTCAAACATTTTAGTACTTTTACTTTTGGTACTTTAAGTACATTTTGATACCATTTTGATACTTTTGTACTTTTACTCAAGTACATTTTGAATTCCGGCCTTTTACTTGTAACAGAGTACTTCTACATTGCAGTATTGATACTTTTACTTAAGTAAAACATTCGAGTAAATTGTCCACCACTGTGTGTATGTATACATGTATCTCTCTCCATCTCTCTTTCTCTAATGCTGTCTCGACAGGACGGAGATGGAGATGGTAGAAGAATGATTGACCTTTATCAAGAATCTCCGGATGACGGGAAGTAAAGCCCGACCGATGCCAGATTTTAGTGTCCGATTGCTGATAACTGCTTTTGGAGAGTCCTACCTTACAGATGTTTTGACCTATATGTCGTTAATATGGTGCATTTATATAGCGCTTCTATCCGAAGCGCTTTACATTGATTGTGCCATTAACCCATTCACACACACATTCATACACAGATGGCGGAGGAAACCATGCAAGGCACCAACCTGCTCATCGGGAGCAATTAGGGGTTCAGCGTCTTGCTCAAGGACACTTCGACACTAACTCTAGGGGAGCGCCCCAGCCCGGGATCGAACTGGGAACCTTGCGGTTTTCCAGTTCACTCTACCCGGCCACTCTACCCCTGAGCCACTGCCACCCCATAATACAAAAGCCCTATTCACACAAAAAAAATACTATCTACAAGCTCCCCACGCGTCACATCGCAACACGTTGTGAGCTTGCTTGTTGATCTGCGATTTTAAATGATTTTCTCCTATGATGACATGTCCAAAATGGGGACGCCAGGTTGATATCAGGACACGTCGGCTGCATAATTATATAACATGTCTTAAAAAAAGGCAAATATCGGCCGACATATCGGCAAACCTCTTGAGCTCTAGGAACAAGCCGCAAGGGGGATAGATGACGAAAGAACCAGAGAACGGTAAAAGGCAACAGAGAGAGAGATATCGAAGCGTAGATACATCGTCCGACAGGCCCTGAAGGCAGACAGAGCGGGTCAAATGTTTAGTTGAACAGACGATAGGAGGTACTAGGGAGGGATGGGGATTTCCTTCCGTCTGAACACTTCATTCTTTTTTTCCGTGGGATGCTGCTTGCTAGGACCCGTGTTGTTCGAACTCACTGGCCTTCTAACCCAGTGGTTCCCAAACCTTTTAGCTCGAGACCCAAAAGAGAAATTTGATGTCTCCCGTGACCCAAACAAGTGAAAATAACAGATCTAAAAGCTCACAACGCGTCGCATTGTGAGCTTATAAGTCGGCTATTTTCACTACTTCTTAAACATCTGTTTTCGAATTTATAACATTTCTTGCATTTGTTTATGAAACTATTTTGAAAAATGTCTGAATTTGTTTTTAATTCATAAACATTTTAGATTAAATTTTTATTTTTTTTTAAATGTAGGAAAAATGTAGCCTGGTAAACCCCCTCCCTCCGGAAATCTCATTTGCATTTGATTTCAGGGAGGTCTGGGATTGCGAAGGGAGTAGAGATGGCCGAACACTGCGTGTCCGAACCAATCAGCGGCTGCTAGGGGCGGGATCATCCAATCACCTGCCTAGTAGCTTGAAAAAAAGAAAAACTGTCTGTCATCGATTCTGCGCCCGGAGTCTCAGATGCAAGTACGCTGTGAAACAAAATGTGTGTCGCAAGCTTTCTTCCATTTGACGGTGTCAGGTTAGGAAAAATGTACTCGCGACCCATAAAAATGGACCCGCGTCCCACTGTTTGGGAACCACTGTTCTAACCAACCCGTTCACATCACCCCCCGCATCTCTGACCGCAAACGCTGTGTGCCTGGTGGCTCACTCTGCTCCTGGACAAACACGTTGGACGAAAGGCCATTTCCTCGTAGGCTGCGGGCAAAACTCACCCACCAACAGCGGTGGAAAAAGTACTCAAATTTTTTACTTCAGCAAAAAACTATCAATACTGCAATGTTTGAAATACTCTGCTACAAGTAAAAAGTCCGGAATTCAAAAAAAGTAAAAGTACAAAGGAATTGGTATCAAAATGTACTTAAAGTACCAAAGTAGAAAGTGCTCATTATGCAGAATGTGAAGTTTTCAAATGTTTGAAATGTATAAAAAATGTTTTGAAAATAGCAGATCTACAAGCTCACAATGTGTCGCATCGCGACGCGTTGTGAGCTTGTAGATCGGCTTTCTTGTAGATTCTAGTAGCTAGCCACCCCAACCACAGACTGTTACAGATGCTACCAAGAGGTGAGTGGCTTTATAGTGTCCGGGCTTGTAAATTGCTAAGGAGCTTCTTCCCCCGGAGAATCAGGCATATCAGGCCAGAGAACAAATGCCATGGACACAGGCCACTTCACAGCTTCTACACTCACGCGGAGAAGATGCTTATAACAGGTTTATAACCTTGGATTCAGAACATCGCGCAGAGCACCTTCAAACTCCTGAAGCACTACTGTGGGACAACAGTCAAACGGTGCTGTCTTTCTTGATTGTTTCTTTGTCTTGATTTCCTTGTATGTAATGTCTACTGTTCATATTAATGCCTCTACGATGTCTGACACACACACGCACGCACGTCTAAGCCTCCAGGGAGGGGACAGTATAATCTGGGTACTGAGGATTAAGGCGGCAAGCTTGGCCATGATGAATACGTCCCTCAGGGTCTCAATCCTCCATGATAGTCATGACAGAATGGAACCGTTGGGGGGGGGGGGGGGGGTAGATGTTAGCCTGGAGCTCCTGTTCGTTCCCGACGGCAGCTCAATTCCACTGACTATCTTTCATTCGACCTGAGGCTGATTCTAAAAACGACTTCTAAATCAGTAGTTCTCACCACACTTTCAATATTTGTCAAAACATTACAAAAATAGCACATGTACAAGCTTGCTGTGAGCTTGTACATCTACTATTTTTGAATAGCCAACGCTAAAATCTAAAATGACACAGATGCTTTACCGGTTTTAATGGGTTAAGTGTAGAAGTACTAATTTAGAGCAATTGCAAAATGTAATACGGCAATTAAACATCACTCTTTCATGTGTTTTCTTAATTACAACACAAGACAAAACAAAAGGAACGGCTAAACAAAAAAAATAAACCTCAATGTCAACAATGAAAAGGAGTTTTCCGAAAATATTACAACACAAAGAGCTGATATCAAATGAGTCAAATTTATGTTTCATGTCCTTTATGTCCTTTGCTGAGCCTAATCCACGCTGTGTCCAAACATCAACACAATCCACGCTGTGTCCAAACATCAACACAAGTCAATCTTGGAACAAAACAAAGGATTAACCTTTGTACCGTGTCTGTTGACATACTGCCCCAAGTCATGTAGTCCAGAGGTTCTCAACCAGAGTTTCTCAACATTTTCTGGATAAGGGCCCACTTGAAAATCTTGAAAAGTGTCAAAAAAGTTACTGAATAGTTATGTTTTCCACTTCACGTATAACAACTACAGCAGGGTAAAACATGGCAGACTACAGAACACTGACCTTATAGTACACAGTGATGTAAGCAACACAGCTGCAGCTATTAATAACAGGTGTGTTAGATTTAAGGTGTGCCAATACTATCTATCATGCTTGCACATTGGCTCTGGACACACCTATGAAAATAACACATTAATTATTAATTTGTTTGGTGCCCCCATTTCAAAATATTTTGTTCCAGGGACCCCGAGAAGCAAAGATTTGGGTTGAAATTATTGTGACGCTTTATTAACTAATGCGTCACTAATTAGTGCTGGGGACCCCCTGGTACCCCCCAAGGACCCCTGAAATCAGAGCAGATAGGCCTAATCGGTTTCCAAACACACATATGGTCTATTAAAAAATATATTTTCATGTCCTGTAGTCAAATAACAGACACCGTTTCATGTACTCTCATGGATTTAAGTAATTTGGATTCCATAGAAGCCAGCATGTCTTCTATGAAAGCATGTCATGCACCAATAATAGCAGATCTACAAGCTCACAACGTGTGAGCTTGTACATTTTGCGGTTGTTAGTTATTGTAGGATTTAAGAGTATTTGAAGTGGTCAATCTTGGCATAGGCCGCAGCGTGGCGGTCCAGGCACCCTAGGCTGCAATGCCAGCCTGACCGTGTGTCGCGAGTTCGAGTCCCGACGACCTTTGCTGCGTGTCACTCCCCATCTCTCTCCCCATTTTCTGCCAGTCTACTATCTCTATCAATAGGCAGAAAAAGGCAAAAAAACAAAAAAAAAACAGCAATCTTTCAGAAAACCTTAATGGTCTTGGATATCTCATAGAAGCAGAGGTTAAAGCCTCAATCTGCAAGTTCTCTTTCTTTCTTTCTTTGTATTTGTTTTCGAACACCATTAAAAAAGTCACAATAAAACAATAAAGTAAAAAATACAACATATATTAACACATTGGGTGCCAGAGGTTTATTAAAATATTATACTTTGAGTGCCAGGACTTTTTAAACATTTTGAACCTTTTTCAAGTAGTCACAAAATATTTTCAGTGATCACCGTCCTCACGGTGATCCCCTCATTACACACATACAGGTCTCGTACAATCGGGGGGAAAAATTTTTAAACATTCGGAAATCCATTCCATAGTTGCAGCCATTTGAAAATAGTTAAATTAACATTGTAAAAAAAAAAAGTGCACAGGAGCCGAGATACAGGTTTTTGAAGTCATAAGTTAACCAGGAGGTGGATTGGAGTCTAAATCTTGTAGGAGTGATATTTCCTGTTGCTGTGAAGGAAAAAAAAAAAAAAAACTTTTTTTTTTTTTTTTTTCAAAAACCGTATATATACGGTTTTGGCACTCAACGTTAGTATGCGCAAAACCGTATATATACGGTTTTGGCACCCAATGTGTTAAAAACAAATCCAACTATCTCACAATATCTCAATCCAACTATCTCAATGAACAGTTCAACTGGTTGGCTTTGTGGCTACCAAAACATAATACTTGTACATATTGAGCTAATTCATGAAACACAGCGCTAGTGTTTCAGTGTCAGCCCAGAGACTGGGAGGTCGGGGGGATAGATTAGGTCTTGGCCTAACAAAAGGTTTTCAGTAGTGGGATTTTATTTTTGCTTTAATCGTAGCTTTAATGTAGTCTACAAAAAGAGACACTGGTTCATATATAGTCTACTAACAGATATGGTTAGCTCTAAATTAACTTAATAATGGTTAATGTAATCGCTATGAATGCTAGTTCAAAAGGAGTCATAATAATGCTGCTTGTACAAGAGCTCTGCCTCCCAAGAGGAGAATGGATGAAAGTAAACCACGATAAGAAACAACGAAACACACACGTAGCAGACAGACACAATCTAATAACGTAACGCAATAATGAAGAGGTTTGCAACTTGATTAAGGCAATTTGGTGGCTGGATACGCCGCACGCATGCGTGCACACACACACACACACACACACACACACGCACACACGCACGCACGCACAAGGACTAGATGCACGCATGTGTGCTGCACTATCATGGTCTCTATGTGCTGTCATTTTGTTGCTCTCCGATCCAAATCAAAGTTCCTCCTATCTCGTAGAGCATTGGTTCTCAAAGTGGGGTCCGGGGACCCCCAGGGGTCGTTGGGGGTGTTCCAGGGGCTTCCCAGCAAAATGTGTTAACATCGCATCACAATAATTTTAACCACTTTAACCTTTTATACTTTGGCTAATCAAAAATAGCAGATCTACAAGCTCATCTGCTACTTTTGAAAAATCGTGAAAATGTGTTTTTTAAAAAAGCGAACATTTTTTAACTCAAATCTTTGTTTCAGGGGGTCCCTGGAACAATATTGCAGTGGTTATCAACCTTATTTCCCCTTGTAGCCCCCCCTCCTTACATCTTATACTTTTGAAAAGTCGTGAAATGGGACATTCTGCATTATGAGTGCTTTCTACTTTTGGTACTTAGAAGTACATTTTGATACCAATACTTTTGTACTTTCACTCAAGCAAATTTTGAATTACGGACTTTTACTTGTAACAAAGTATTTCTACATTGCAGTATTGATACTTTTACTTAAGTAAAACGTACTTTTTCCACCATGCACATTAGCGCCAACTCGTTTGACTTTGAACACGAGAAGCTGACCTTTCACTCTGTGTAAGACCGCCCGATGAGGGGGGGGGGGGGTCAGGGTTTGACCTTCTGGTTGTCTGCTATCAAAGCAATACTGTTCTCGTGGTGAGGTCGGATGTGCCTGTGTGTCCTCTGCAAGTGTGTGTGTGTGTGTGCGTGCGTGCGTGCGTGCGTGTGTGTGTGTGTTTTGGTGAGATAAGAGCACCAAGCCACATCAGTGTGATAATGTAGACACACACACACACACACACACACACACACACACACACACACACAATGGAGTCAAACACAAAAACCAAACCGGCTTGGAGAGATGGTCCCCCCCCCCCACACACACACACACCCCAAATCGCACACAGCAAAGGACAAACACAGGAGGCCATTCAGTCATTTAGACAAGGGGTTCTTAACCCATTAACACCTGAGGCAAATTCGACAAATGCCTTCTAAACCAGCAGTTCTCACACTTTCAAGATTTTTCCGCGACACATGCTATTTTCAGATGGGGGTCCGCAGCGCTAAAACATCTTAATGCGGGGGTCCTTCACTTTTAATGCGGGGGTCCTTCACATTAAAAGTGTGAGGACCACTGGTGTAGGAATGAAAAAGTTCTGACATTCCAACTAAAATATTTTCATTAATAGTCTGAAAAAGAGCACAAGCTCCAAACGTCACTGGCATTAAGTTAAGCTATTTTCTCCAAATGTTTGCAGAGAGTTTTGCCTATTATGACATTATGTCCAGAATTTGGGATGGTAGTGTTCATGTGGTTAGTGCACGCACACACATGAATATACATGAGTCATGTCCTCACTACACTCCCCTCTCTCTCTCTCACACACACACACACACACACACACACAGGCCGTAGGGCCTTCTCCTGCTGTGTTATTAATTGTATGTCTTATCTGAGCGGTTCAGGCCTGCCACAGAGCTGATGGAAGCCGTCCCAGAGCTCTAGACACACACACACACGGATTCTTAGGCTACACGGAGTAGCCTAGATGCGCACACACAGGCGCACAAACATTGTGCGCGAGCGCTCAGCCACGCACACACGCACCTTTATTGTTGCGTTCGACATATTATGAGTCCTGGTATCACAACAGATAACTGGGACACGCAGTAAAGCTTGAGTGATGACAGACAGACACACACACACACACACACACACACCATGTCCGTGTTGCAGCCATACAGTATCTTCAGTTTCCATAGCACAATATAGTAGGCCTACCCCCTCTCAAATCCACAGCTACTGTATGCATGGCAGACTACGGTCATTGACACTTTGTAATGCAAGTACATACCCTAGGTAAGAGATCAACGTGATGTAATGCAGACAAGTGGCAAATTGTCCTGTACACCAATGCAAATCACCTGTGCAGGCAGTACTACTAATCGGTACTAACCAAATGGACCCTTATAAGTCTGTAAACCCCAAGTGTAAAAATGGAACCAAATGGATGTCATTAATAACACATGTAAACAAATCACAGCAAATTGAGTGCAAATCACAGCAAATCCAGTGCAAAAACAAATTGTAAGCAGCGTGACCGTTTGACCCTGTTTGGCCTGCCTCAGACCACTTGGGGAGAGGGCCCAAAATGTACACTCTTTTAGGCCCCAATGAGCCCGGGTCCTTGTATATGGAAACGACAGCACAAGCAGGCATTGCGGTGCGGGGACTGGTTTGTGGAAAACGCAGCATAAGAGAGCCATGATATCAGTATTTAGTCAATATTTCATATAATTAACAAATGAAAAAGTGAAGTTGTGGAATAAACGCCTCTATCTGCTTTAACGGCACGTTGTTTACACAGAATGAGGGGCCGTGGGAAGCGCTGTAGTTGTGTTTGTTGGGGCGAGCGGACGATTGAATTATATAAGGCTGGCACGGCGACAGAATGCTAGACATCCACGCAGCCAACACACACACGCACACACACACACACGCACAGATGATACACAAATCACTTGGAACGCCGGACGTGCTTGCTGTAACTCAAAACCTTTTGATCATCTTTGACTCGGCTTCAAGCATCCGTGCGCGCCAAGCGAGCCAACTTCCACGGGCAGGCACGTAGCGTAATGCGATGCCCGGTCTAGGGTCGCACAGCGAAAGCAGCCGATCTACAAGCCCACAATGCGTCAACACAGCAACGCTCTGTGGGCTTGTATATCGGCTATTTCCGGTGCGCGCCTAAGTGTAAATCACCCGTCATGCTTGCCTGGTGTGTGTGTTTGTGCGTGTGTGTGTGTTTCTGCTGGTATCTGTGTTTGATGTGTTTGGGAGCTGATCCAGTGGGGGTGTGTTCCACTGATTAGAGGGCATCCAAACCCTCCTCTCTCTCTCTCTCTCTCTC
>NC_137626.1:38492183-38517183 GCF_963280865.1 Gymnoscopelus braueri
GCGCCTGATTGAGCATATTCTGAAGGAAGTGACGTCATCAGATTGAAGAACCTCAGCCCAGCTGAAGATAGCTTGGTGCCATTAATGTATAAACAAATTGTATCATCTTTGTGAATAACAAATTACGTCATCTTTGTGAAACTACGGTACGTTGCCCTCGATATCATTACTGATCAGAATTGGTTTAAATCTGTGTGCCATTCTTCTCCACCAGAGAGAACTTTAACCATCATGAGTAATGTAACTTTCTCTCTCTATGTAAGTCATCATTCTTTAATGCGATATCCGCAAAGATCATGTCGTCTGTGGTTTGTTTCATTATTTCAACCCATCACCATCTTAACAAGAGCAAAACCACATTTAAAACATTCTCATTGAACCTGGATCACCTCTCAGTAAATACTTAATACACTGTGAGAGTTGACTAAAAAGGCTTTAATTGTCCGAGTTAGCTCCAGTGCCTTCCTTCTACACTGTGAGAGTTGTTTGGGAGTTAATGTTATTCTTCTCATATAGTTTTGCCTTGGTCTCCAACTGTGTCATCTAATATTGAATTATTGGCTCAGAAATGCGACAAAAAACAAAAACTAAATCTCCATGACTTCAAGGCTTCGTGAGGTGAATATTTGATAGACTAAGTTAACTATTCCTTTCAACGTCAACATCAAACAAGAATCCACTACAAATTCCTGCTTACCACCTACAAGGCACTCAATAATCTGTCCCCCCCCGCCCCCCCCCCACCACTCTGATCTTCTCCAACATTATGTCCCCTCCCGTTCTCTCAGGTCAAGTGAAGCCAACCCAGGCCAAGTACCGTACCTGGGGGGAGATGGGGCTTTCTCTGTTGCTGCCCCCTCCCTCTGGAATGCACTCCCCCCAACCATTATCAAAAATGGCCCTCCTCCCCTCCTTCAAAGCCTCAGTCAAGACCCACCTCTTCAGGATAGCTTTCCCCAGCTGTGGTCGAGTAAGATCTCTCCAAACCATGCTTAACATTTTATCCATTTCAATCTAGCACGTATCTTTTTATTGTTTTTTTCTTATTGAAGTTAGTTCCTTCTTCTGGACCACTGGCATAGCGGTCCAGGCACCTAGGCTCAATGTAGCCTGACAGCGCATCGCGGGTGCGACTCCCGATCCCGACTCCCGATCTCGACGGCCTTTGCTGCATGTCACTCCCCATCTCTCTCCCCACTGTCAGCCTACTGTCCTGTCAAATACAGGCATAAAAGCCCCAAAAATAAATCTTTAAAAAATGTAATAAAGTTGTTTCCTTCCTTTTCTTTATGTAAAGCGACTTTGGGTACTTAGAAAAGTGCTTTATAAATCCGAGCCATTATTAACACCCAAAGCAGTTCTGAAGCTGACCAACTTGTAATAAAAATCGTTGGAGGCCGTCACGGTTTCCGCTGTATCGCCACACACATGAAAGTCTTCAACTCTTCCTAAACCACGGCTGTCAAACGGCTTAGATGATCATTAGGATCATTTGCAGCAATGTTTGTTGCAGACGTGTCTGGTCGCAGACGCTACACGGGAGTGCCCGAGGACTCTCGTTTCTTTTCGTCATTGCAGTTCAATCATCTGGGTCGTCCAGAGGAGCGACGTCACCTTCAGAAGTTTACTAAGAGGCTGTCGAGCGGTTACAGTGGGTGGCATTTATCGCATAATACCCTAAACGCAATTATTTGAGATAGTCACAATTATTTTGCATTATCGTCATTATCATTTCCATGTGGAGAAAGATGTTCTAAAAATAGTGGAAATAGCAGATCTACAAGCGCATAAAGCATCGCAAGCTTGTAGATCGGCTATTTCCACTTTTTTGTAAAAAGGTTTGAGTATAAAATATTTAATATGGCATATCTTGGCCATAATACAATATTCATTTTGATTATTTGATCATTAGTATCGGTCATTATCAGTCAATTATTTGTGTATTTAAGTTGTTGTCATATCTGCCCTCGTGCAACTTGTGTTTACAAAGCCTAAAAGCCACACAATTAAATCGTTAATCGCAATTATTTGTATGATAAGTAACCGTCAAGTAAAATTTCATAATCGTGACAGCCCTACTCCCGGCCGTCAGGCGTCACTGTCCAAAACTGTTACTTTTCAGGATGAAAAAAAACAAAAAAACAATAACAGATCTACAAGCTCAAATGCACCGCTTCACGCCGTGTTTTGAGCTTGTGGATCTGCTACTGTTGACGCTTGTGTGGGATCAATGTAGTATGATCAAGTAGGGCGTTAATTTACGGAAAAATACTAAAAGTTAAAACATGGAGATAGGAGGTTTCTGTCCGAAAGAGACGATAGTCAACATGATTAAACTGGGATCGTGACGAATTACCATTTCATAATCAGTTTCATATCTGATAGGAACAGAGCCATCTACAGGGATGGTGTGTTTTTTTGTAGGCCAACCCCGCTAGTTACCGCCTGTCATCGAAGGTTTACAATGGAATCTTTCGCATTGAGTTTTGGATCAAATAGGATAATAAACCGCAGCAAACAAAGGCTTACTCGCAGATTTGGTCAACAAGATAATCCCTGCAAATCAACGCATTTTCAAACCACACACACAGAGCTGAGGTATCTACGGGTGTAATCTATGTCACAGAACAAAACGTGTACAGTAACTCTCTTAGATCTATGTTAAACACAGACCTTATTTCCCACGCAAATTGAAAAACCCTTATCAGAAAAGAAAGCATTGGGAGATCTGGCGAGGGAACGCCAGACAAATGACAAACTTGTCATTTGACAAACTCACTTCAAGATTGCAGATCAACAAACTGCAGCTCTCCATTGTGCTTAACAAACTATACCTATACTTAGTTGACCGGGGATCCCCCCGGGGTCTATACTTGGTGCGCCCGCGTGCTCTACACCGAATCTCTTTGCTGAAATTAGCCGATCTACAAGCTCAACAATGTGAGCTATTTTCGTCGAATGTTCACCCCCAGAAAAAGGGACGCTAGGGTCCATATTCGGCGGACATTTGCCATAAATAGCCAATCTACAAGCTCACAAACGCATGCGCTGTGAGCTTGTAGATCAGCCGTTTCGTTTTTGGCGATTGGGTGTGGACGGAAAAAAATAGGTCCAAGTACAGTTGCAATTTAGGTCCGTTTCACTAAGATTAGAGGGTTTAACTACTTAAACCCCATCATGGTTGAGCGGAATTCCTCAGGGCTCTATACTAGTGTCTCTTCTGTTTGTGAGCTCGTCGATCTGCCATTTTCTGCGAAAGCTTTCCCCACAATACGGATGCTGTCTTTTACTTTGGCCCACTGAATGTTATCTCCACAAGAAGAGGCGGGACGCTTGGTTTCTACGGTGATAATCGCCGTGGCGCCACGGCACAGTGCCTCAGCATCCCCGGAGGTGCTGCCTGTCTGTCATAAGCCCCTCGCCATCGTCGCTATGGCAACCGTCCCACAGCGGGAGCCGTCCCACGTCACCTGAGAGTACCGATGTCATCATCGGGGGGGGGGGGGTACAGTGTGCACGAAGAGGCAAATGCTGGATGTGCTTTGTGCATGTCGCGGCTGTCAGGTGGAAACATTGTACGTCCAAAACGTTACTTTTTAGGATTTTAAAAACGATTAGAAAATAGCCGCTCTACAAGCACACAACGTCTCTTGTGTGCTTGTAGATCTGCTATTTTCGCTACTTTTGTATGACACGCTGTGGCAAATTCGTGGACGTTTTGCCATTTCTTGCAACAGGTTGCGTTTATGGTCACCCAGAGAGGGATTTACATAAACGTGGGTGGGGAGGTATGTTGATCAAAATAATCGTGATTGTCATTTTGGCCATAATAGTGCAGCCCTATTAAGGACTTGAGGTTATTTGACCCGTAGGGGAACCGTGTTCATATTGAGAATGTGAGGTTAAGGGCGCTAGGGTGGCGTAGTGGTTAAAGTGCCTGCCCACCACCGCGGAGGTTGTGGGTTCAAATCCACCGCGGTGCATCCGGCTTTGTCGAGCGTCTACACGTCTGTGTGATAATTGTCACTGCACGTAGTCCTACGAGCTGGGGCGGCACCTATCAGCAGGGAGTGTTGGGGCGGGATTCTAGGTCCTCCCGGTGGGGGCTCCTCACTGGCAGGTGAGTAAGTAGGATACAACAGCAGTGACAACACACATTTGTGTGTGGGGAGGAACGACTACATTGGAAGAACTAGAAAAAGTGCTCCTCGGAGCACAGATCTCCGCCAGGTCAGGTACATTATTCTGGCCTCCTGGTGGCGCTATAATAGGCCAATGTGAAAAGGGTGCCATTTATTCTTAGGTCTTTCACGGCAATCAGACACTGCACTCATGATTTGAGGCATTTTGTTCCAAAAATGTGTTTTGCTAAATTAGACCTGCTGGTGGCGCTATAACAGGCCAATGTGAAAAGGGTGGCATTTCTTCCTCGGCCTAGTGGGAATGTGCGTGTGAAAATTCACGGAAATCGCAAGCTGCGTGCATAGTTTGAGGCTTTTTGTTCAAAACGGACCAATCCTGCAAACTTTGGAAGCCAACCATAGGCAATGAGGATGGAATATGGGAAATCGGACAAATTCGTGTTGATCACATGACTATAGACATACTGTGTACCGATTTGCATGACGTTTGGATAAAATCTGTAGGAGTAATGTAAAAACATGGGTTTTGCACAAATCGGCCTCCTGGTGGCGCTATAACAGGCCCATGTGAAAACATTGGGGCAGAGGTTCTGAATTGGCATCCAGGGAGTGTGTGTGCACAGTTTCGGAGCGACCGGGGCCAACGGTGCCGGAGATTAGCTGCTAACACACAGACAGGACGGACACACACACGGACGGACGGACAGGGTCGAAAACATACTCTCTCGCCATGCCTTTCGGCCTGGCGGAGACAAAAAGGGGTAAAAAGCAACAAACAAACAAAATAACGTAAGGTTGTTTGACTCTGGCCTGGACACGGCGCTGCTGGCCTGATAAACTGGCGCTGACCCTTCTCTGGGATTCAGCTGTGAGCTGTGATACCACGGACCACCTCCAACGCACAGATGGCCTGGACACACACACACACACAGGGCATCTGGGACTGGTACGCACTAAAGTCCTGACTGTTAATTTAACACAGATTGTAACTTGGGAGAGTTTACAAATGGTCCCGTATGTCCTCCAGTTAATTTAACACTGTGGATTTTAAAAAGTATAAACCTCTGTGACAGATTGAGCATCTCATCTATTTTACCTTTGGAGACCGATAATAAAGTGATGAACAGAAAACAAATTAAGATAAGATAAACATTGATGATTCCAGTGAATTTTGAGATTTGAACCCATAATCCTGAATTGCCAATGAGGGTTTCCATCCTATCTGAAACTTAGTGAGTGCGCCCCGGTGGATCACAAAGCTTGCTGCATACTTCGCCCTATCACAAACTTTGTTAGGCTATAAGAACAAAATGACAAAACAACTTGAGCTGTGCCTTTCCGAAATTCGGTTCGGTAGTTCTTGCACCCTCCACGATGTTCTAACTAGCGGAACACCTCCCTAGCTGGATAACATGTGTGACTAGTCAGAAGTTGAAGGTGGGCATGATGACGAGAGATTGGCTGACGAGGTTAGGAGGTACAAACACCTCTGTAATCCTTCTCATAGTGACCATAAACACAACTGGTCACAAGAAAGGGCAAAAGGTCCATGAAAAAGTTGCCACAGCGCGACAAATGGACGCACTGTACACATTGCCTCAGTCGCTCAAGACTTGTTTTCGCCCTCAACAGTAAACCCATAGTTTGAGAACTGCTGACAGAGTATACAGGGTATCTGCACATTTCTAAAGTGACAATGTAAGGACTTTTAATTCTGACTCTTAGGTAATATTTGACAATTTGGTCAATGTTAGATTTTTTTGGTGTAGTTTGTGACATTAAAAAGGTCTTATAAGTCCTTAAATTGTCACTTTAGAAATGTGCAGATACCCTGTATACACTTATACTGTATGTTTGCCTATTTACTGTTGAGTGAGAAAGCAATAATGCACATCAAGGAAATCATCTGGGGACCCCCACAAATCTTTTGGGGACCCCCCTGGTGGTCCCGACCCACAGTTTGAGAAACACTGTCTTACAACATAGACTCATTGATTATTTTTGGTTTGTTTGTTAGTTTCTTGTCTATTCCCTGTTCACTTAATTGTTTTGCAGTATGGTTTTGGCATCCATGTATGTCAATGTTGGCCAATTGCATACTTGCATTGCAAGTAATCATGTCATTTGTAATCAGGTACAATCATGCGTGTCAACTATGTTGTCTAATATATAAATGTGTATTGTGTCCAGATAGGTAGAGGGCCTTATATAAGCCCTTTGGGCTTCTTGCCTCCTCCTGGCACTCTTTTCCCTTTTAAAATAGTGCGCATACATTTTGTACTGATTTTAAAATTGTGCTAAATAAATAAAATCAAAGATCTCAGACTTCATGTGAGCAGCCTGTGGCATCATGACATCAGATCTATGACATCAGACGTATCTATGACATACAGAATGACCATTATACAATGTACAAAAAACGAATTAAGTGCGAATGCCAAATAAAGAAACCACTGCAAGTCCACACATATGTCATAAATGTCACTATGCGTGTCAACTCAAGGCGCCATCGCCTGTCACAGGGAATATAGGTCACGGACAACAACCGCAGTATGCTGTCACTTCCCTAATATCCGTCGCACACGCAAACACACACGAGCACGAGCACGCGCACGCGGTTCTGCAGTATTCCTGCTGGCGCAGTACAATCGCAGGATGTCTGCCTTGATAACGGCAAGCAGACCAGACCGGAAACATACACCCAGAAATAGCAGGGAACGGTCTGGAACACACTAGTGATTTACTGACACAACCCCTCTCACGTTTCTCTCCCTCACACACACACAAACACACACACGCACACGCTTGACATTTCAAACAAGTGTTTCAATTTCACACTTCAATTTCCAAGAAAAGCTTGCTCCAACCCAACACCCCACACAAATAATGCAGGAAGTGAGCGACTCCATAAAATACCAAAGCGACTGATAGGGTTTTTAGCGATTCCGTCTGAATCCTTAACACTCCCCTTTAATGATTTCTATAGGGGGTTCAAAATGGACCCTTTCAGGTCACTGTAACTCTGAGTGTACAAATGGAACCAAATGGAAACCTCACAGGTCTGTAACTCTGAGAGTGTACAAATGGAACCAAAAGGACCCTTACAGGTCTGTAGCTCTGAGTGTACAAACTGAACCAAAAGGACCCTTACAGGTCTGTAACTCTGAGAGTGTACAAATGGAACCAAATGGACCCTAACAGGTCTGTAGCTCTGAGAGTGTACAAATGGAACCAACGGACCCTCACAGGTCTGTAACTCTGAGAGTGTACAAATGGAACCAAATGGACCCTTATAGGTCTGTAACTCAGAGTGTACAAATGGAACCCATTTGGTCCCATTTGTACACTCTCAGACTTATGGTGGTCCCTGAAATTAAAAGGTTTGAGAACCACTGGTATTGTAATTGTATAGCAACACAACCAGCTCTGACAGTGTGATAAAAAACGGTTCCGGAAACGGTTCCAAATGTGATGGAACCGATTTCGGTTGGAGCCGGTCCAAACCAGTTCCGGATCCCAACCATATAGCGACTGAACTATGACATGGGACCTAAACGGCAGATTTGAGATGCAGACCCATGTGACGTCATCGGACATCAATGAGAACCCGTGTGTCAAAACTTTTCAGCTTGACACACGAAAGACACATCTTCGTCTCTCCCTGTGGCCCGAAATGCTAAATACCTAAATTTTGAATTGCAACTTAAGCCCCGTCTCGAAAATGGTGAAAATGACTGATCTACAAGCTCAGATCAGAACGCCTTGCAATGCGTTGTGAGCTGTATATCTGCTATTTTCACTGTTGCTTACATTTTTCTTTTTATGAAAGCTTTTTTCAGTAATTCTATAAAAAAAAATCATGAAAACGTTTTGTTTCTTTTAACATTTTGAAATAATTCTTAATACAAAAACGGGGGAATGTACTCGTCACTCGTGACGAATAAAAACATGGGTCAGTGACCTAAAAATGAGTCCCGACCCAGTGTTTGGAAAACAACTGGTCTAGTTCCTGGAAAAACGCACCGAAAATAAGTGACAAAAACAAAATGGGGGGAGGGGGACGCAAGTGGAAGGAGGAGAGAACAGGAATATCGCCTGGCGGCCTAATTATAGCCGCAGAGCCATGCAGGGCGCCATGGGAAGACACTGCCGCCATGGCAACCACGGACACCCAGGGAGGTGTGTGGGAGAGACATCACATGAGACTGTGATAACAAGCGCAGAAAACAAGGACCCCCCCACACACTAACACGCACAGAGACTGTGTGTGTGTGTGTGTGTGTGTGTGTGTGTGTCTATACTTGTGAGGGCCAAAAGTCCCCATAAGGATAGATAGAATTTGACAAATAGGCAATATGAGGACAATAGGCTCTATGTCCAGCTGCCATATTGGAAAGAAAATTGGGCCTCTTCCTTACTTCCTTCACAGGTGTTACCAATGATACTAATGAAGGCTCCGTTACAATTAGTGTAGAACAGTGGGAGTGGTTCTCAAACCTTTTTAATTTCAAGGACCCCCATAACTCTTGAGTTACACACCTGTAAGTGGCCATTTACCCCCGCCCAAGGAACCATGACCACACTTTTGAGACCCACTGGTGTAGCAGAGTGTTTCTAGTGAGCCAACATGCACAATATCAGCACCCTGACTCTGTTTGACCATAATGGAACACAACCTTAAATTTACATCATTGGTAAGACCTAAGGAAGTAAGGAAGAGGCCCAATTTTGATATTTCTAAACAGCTTAACACATCGAAACACAATGCATTGTGAGCTTGTAGATCTGCTATTCTTGGTGCATGACACTGCCACGCAACTGAGTATTATAACTCAGGCTTTAGTGATACAAATGGCAACAAAAGAAAAAATTGCTGCCAAACAATTTGGATGTCCTCACAAGTATAGTAATACCATACTGTGTGTGTGTGTGTGTGTGTGTGTGTGTGTGTGTGTGTGTGTGTGTGTGTGTGTGTGTGTGTGTGTGTGTGTGTGTGTGTGTCTCAGCAGCCACTAGAGAAAAACTGATCTTACAAGAATGAGATCACCGCCGCCTTTAAAACATAATGACGCAGTGTCGTCACTCGCAGCACCGCGAGTCAGGTTGACAATTACTCACACGAGAATGGCGTCCGGGGGTCGATCCGTTTGATGAAAAATACATTAACCCATTGGGACCGGGAACGCATCTGTGTCCTTTGAAGATTTCTTTGGCTAGTAGATCTGCTATTTTTGAAAAATCTTGGAACATTTGTGCAAATCTTTGAATATATATATTTATTTATCTTTGCTTCTGGGGGGGTCCCTGGAACAACATTTTGGGTGGTCCTTGACATGAAAAAAGTTTGAGAACCTCTGATATTATAGCAACATAATTAAACAAAAAACTGTTAGGATTTAGAAGACATTTATAGAATCCCCCAGACGCAAAGATTTGAGTTAAAAATGTTCACTTTAAAAAACATATACATTCAAAGATTGGCACACATTTTCAAGATTTTTCAAAAATAACAGATCTACAAGCTCATAGGACGGCACTCGGTGCCGTGCTATGAGCTTGTAGATCTGCTATTTTAGAATAGCCAAAGAAATCTCAAGTGACACAGATGCGTTCCCGGGCTGAATGGGTTAAATAAGCGACATTAACACGCTGTGCTGGAAATTGAGGGCCGGATGAAAGCCTATACGCAGCGAAAAATCCTCCGTGTTAATGCAAGTGTAAAAAAAAATACCTGAAATGTGGTCTTTTTTTTGTGCACTCGCAGGCAGTGTTAGCGTTGGCCAAAGTACTCAACTTTAGTATTTGAGTCAAAGTATAGATTACTCTCCTGGTCAAATGTTACTCCACTACAAGTGAAAGTTGCTCTGTGACTGGTATTTTAACTTGATATATATATTTGACAGAGTACTTGCTTTTAAAAAATGCTGAAGAATTTCACTTAAGTATTCAAAAGTAGAAATTACAAAGTACATTTTATCTTTAATGTCAATGCACTGCTATATTGAAGCTGTAAGCTCACAACACATCGCGATTCACAATGTACTTGTTCCCTTCCGAGAGATGTAGTGGAGTCAAAAGTACAATATTTGTCTTTTCCATGTAGTGGAGTGAAAGTCATAAGTATACAAAAAATAATAATAATACCAATACTCAAGTAAAGTACAGATACTCAAAAGATTAACTAAAGTACAGCACTCCAAGTATATGTACTTGGTTACTGTCCACCACTGTACCACAGAACTAATGCTGAGGATAGCGGTTGCGTTGCCACAGCCCCTGATGGTTTGGCCTGGTCTTGTCAACAGAGCGCTGGGTATTGCGATGTTGCAGTTTATTGCGACAGCACTATAGCAGCGCAGTGTTTGTGACAGCACTGCCACAATGCAGCATGGCTTGCAGATGCCTCCCCAAGCTTGATTTATTTAAGCTTCGTTGCATGCCGGAAAATAGCAGATCTACAAAAACTCACAACCTGTGAACTTGTAGAATAGAATAGAATGTTTGTCCTCCCAAAAACACTCTAACAACACCCAACCGACAGACGGAACAACAGGGAAAACACAAGAAAAATACTAATATAAACAGTCAACCACCCTAATAAACCCTATGTGGTTGACCGGAGTGCCTCAGGGCTCTGTACTAATACACCCATCTCTGTCAGTTTTTTCAGAAAACCGTTAGGATTTAGAAGGCATTTTAGAAGGCATTTGCAGAATCGGCCTCAGATCTTAATGGGTTAAATATCTTTGCAAAAAATAGCTGATCTACAAGTTCACAATGTGAGCTTGTAGATCTGCTATTTTCTGCAAAAACTCTCCCCACAATACGAATGCTGGGGGTTTTAAAGATGTTGTAGATTTGCCATTTCCGCTATAAATTGCAGAATCAGCGGGTGTCCAGTATAAATCAGGCTTTGGAATAGCGAGAACCTCAGAGATGCCAAAAAGATAGCCAAAAGATAGCCTTTTTTTTGGCTAAAATGATATGACCCTCTAGCTGGACAGAGACATTATTTATGATGTGAGAAGATATCTGGGCATTCTGCAGAACTGTGCAGAGAGACAAGATGAGAGGAAAACATTATTAAATTAGTTAATAATGGCCATTTGAATTTTGTTTGTAAAAGATATTTCCTGCTGTATTTGGCAAATACGGCCGTGTTTAAGAAACATGACAGTGCAATGATATAACAGTGAAAGAAATAAAAAAACGCAGTGATATTTTGTGCTGGATCTCAAACAAGTATCAGGTCTCGGCAAGTTGATTTTCATAGTGTACTGAGACGAATGGCTTCCTCGAACATAAACCAAACCAGGCGACCCGATAGCCGAGTGGTTAGGGTGCATACCACACGCCTGGCAGCGAGTCCCTGGTTTGATTCCCCGCCGGCCCGGGCCATTAACAGCATGTCACCCCTTTACTCTCTCTCCACCCGTCTCTGTCAAATAAAGGTTACAAAAGTCTGCTCTCTGTGTGTGTGTGTGTGTGTGTGTGTGTGTGTGTGTGTGTGTGTGTGTACTGCCATAGCTGAATCTGCATGCTAATGTCACATGGACATTAACACTGCTCGCCTTGACACGCACGCACACACACACTTTCAGGCCCATTGTGATTGAAATCTTGATTGAACCGCCTTTAGTCGGATTATAAACCTCTGGCTCTCATGTGTGTGTAAAAAGGTCACATGTATGAGCGCACACGCGTGCAGCAATGCCACGTGCATGACCCCGTGACGCAACAACCAGCAGCTCTCGACACAAAAGATTAAAAATGTAAGAGTACCGACGTGCAGCATCGATGCCAATGCATGCAGGACTGCACGCATGCAGTCATGCATGCATACACAGCCAAACATGCATCCAGTTAGTAGTCCTGGCTGCAACTATCGATTATTTAGTCAGCTATTATTCTATTGATTATTTATATTAATCGAATAAATGAATATTCAGAATCAGAAATAGCAGATCCACAAGATTACAATGCATCGTTTTTTTGGCTGCTTATTTTTTTTACTTTTCGCCTATAACATGGCCAAAATATTGATTGATTCTTAATTGATTATTTTATTAAATTAGATTATATCACACACACACACACACAACGCTGCATTGTGAGCTTGAAGATTCGTTATATTTGAAATTTGTTGACTTTTTAAAACTTTCTCCTATAATGGCATGCACAAAATATTGATAGATTCACCAACTATTTTATTACATAATTTTTTTGTAATCAATTAAATCAATTAGTTTGATTAGCTGTTGCATCTCTGCCAGTAAGACGTGCGTAGGCCATTTCCTGGCTAAATGCAACGTGCGCTGGGAGTGCTCACAGCGCTGCTGAGTAATTGCAACGGGCCAGAGGCCTGCGATAGCTCAGCTGGTCTGATTACTCTCATTCTACAGAGACCCAGCCAGCTACGTGGTCAGCAGTTAAGGGCACGGAGCGCTCTCCGTCTTACACAGAGCACTGCTGATATGCACAGACTGACAAAAAGCCGCCCAGCGACGACAAGCCGAGTCAGGAAATGTGTTCCCAATTGCACCCAGGCAGTGGTAGAAAAAGTACTAAATTTTTTTACTTAAGTAAAAGTAGCAATACCACATTATAAAATGACTGTTACAAGTAAAAGGCCTGTGTTCAAAATGTTACTTGAGTATAAATACAAAAGTATTGGCATCAAAATGTACTTAAAAGTACCAAAGGTAAAAGTACAAAAATGTTTGAAAATAGCAGATCTAGAAGCTCACAACGCACCGCACATTGCGAGCTTGTAGATCGGCTATTTTCAAATAACTTGAGTAAATTTACTTAGTTACTTTACACCACTGCACCCAGGTGAAGGGAAGGCAGGGAGTTGTATTTCCCCCTCAAAAAACACGAACTCCTATCTGCCTATGAGCACTCATCCTGGGCATAGGATGAGTGGCCAATTCAGACGTTATGCCAATTAATTCCTCCCCACGCACATTTGTGTGTTGTCACCGCTGTTGTATCCTACCGACTCACCTGCCAGTGAGGAGCTCCCACCGGGAAGACATAGAGCCTCCATGCTACTCCTCCTGCCCAACACTCCCTGCTGCCTCCCCCAGCACGTAGGAATACATGTAGAGACACCCTCCCCCTGGTGCCATTATAATAACAAATGATATGAAGATAGGTTGAAAATGGGTGAAGTGGTCCTTTAAGCCCTATTCAAAAAATATGAAAAAAATAACATATCTGCAAGTTCACAGCACATCGCATGGTGGTGCGACGTGAGCTTGCAGATCTGCTATTTTTGAAAATGTTAGAGAATTTTCACCTATACCGACATTCCCAAAATGGGGAAGCCAGGTTGACATCGGTAAAAAATAAAAATCTGGAAATATTGGCTGCATAAATGCCAATACCCAATACTTTGTCAAAAAAGTAAAAAAGACAAGACCAGATTATCGTTAGTCGGGCTCTAAATGTCATGACCTCCTCCTGATATAAAACAAACAATGAGAATTCTATGATCTGTTGCACATTTTGTCAATTATGAAGGGCAGCTGCAGATAAAAAAGGGCAGGACAAAGACTGAGACAACGAAAGCATTGAGATAACCGAGTCCCCGATTGAGCAACAGGCCGTATCTATGACACAATATGACAAGGACGGACGACGTCGGTGGCCAAAATATTTTGTGCAGTCTTGTGGATTTCACACAGCTAAGTCACAACAGCAGTGACAATGACCTGGCGAGTCCCATGACAGCCACCACCAAACCCAGGAAACTGAGTCAGAAACCACACGCTACGCACATTGCTTCAGCGTCGGGAGGCTGCAATTGTATCCGTCTAAGAGCCTCCGTATGCAATGGACTGTTGTGGTTTTGCGGGTTACTAGAAGCCCAGACAGCAAGGCTCAGGCTTATCTCCAAAATGTGTATCCCTACACAATCTGGAGAGGGTTGGGTATCAACATTCAGTTCCAAGTAGTAAACGGATCCAAATTACTGGATAACCATAGAAATAAAGTAATCGGAATCGATGAAATCCTCATCATCTAGTACTGTAGGTCCAGTACTAGATGATGTCCAGTGTTTTTGTTCCTATAAATAAAAGCGTAAAACAAGCTTTAAGTGCTACTGCTTTCCATTGCGTTGTCATGGAATAAACGTATGAGAGGTTACTATTCATTACATTTCTTAAAGTTGACAATTAATACAAGTATTTTCAGAACAAAAAGTGTCTGAAATTGGCTGAAGTGCTACTAAAATATACAGTTTATTTCCGAGCAATAGTTCTTATAATCACAATATTTTTGTGACCTAAACTTTCAACCTCTTTTTTTTTACCATTATGGAACCGAAAGAGGGAATCGATTCAATCTTTTTGTGACCAAATTTGTTATTAAAAGGTTTTCCGATAAAATCTCAATGACTCTGTATCTGGGAACATCTTCCACGCCGCATCCTTTCGCATATCCCATCAGATGTGACCTTCACAAAGGCATTTAAATCACCATCTGCTCCAGTGGAGCTGCTCCCAGGTCTGAACGCACCCATATGTCATCACTGCCGGGCGCAAACCTCGTATGTCCAGGACTGTTACTTTTCAGGAAATGAAAAGAAAAAGAACCTGCGTTCCACTTAGGATTATGTAAAGATTGTGACAGGCCTATCCAAGACTGTTACTTTTCAGGAAATGGAAAAAGAAAATATTGGTTCAATATTTATAAAACCCAGACACACTTAATACTTTCAACCTGGCACCACTAGTTTGCTCATTATTAGGAAAACAGTAATTTAAAAAATATATATGTATAGCAAATATAGCAGATAGCAGACAAGCTCACAATGTGTTGTGAGCTGGTAGGTCGGCTATACTTTTTCACGACAATGTCATAAGACAAAGTACAAAACTGGGCATTCATTTAAATGGGAAAAGAACCAACAGAAAAAGAGATACAAGGTTTCTGCCTGACAGCTATGATGTGTAACCCCCTCCTCTCTTTCCCCCTGGAGACCCCCCCTCAAGACACATCAAATACCAACCTGCTCCAAGTCAACCTGTCTGCTTTTAATAAGGGTTCAGAATAAATTGTCGCTGTCGGGTGGAAACCTTGCATTACCAAAACTGCTCCTTTTTTATGATAAAAGAAAAAAACCTATCTACAAGCTGGCATCAGGACACATTGAGAGCTTGTAGATCTGCTATTTTCACTACTTTTTGTCAGACAGTCTAGTATGACGTCTAGGGTTTGGGATCCTTTAGGATTTTAGCGATTCCGGTTCCTTAACGGTCCGATTCCTTAAAGGTTCCCTTTAACGATTCCGATAGGGGTTAAAAATGGACCCTTACAGGTCTGTAACTCTGAAAGTGTACAAATGGAACCAAATGGACCCTTACAGGTCTGTAACTCAGAGTGTACAAATGGAACCTAATGGACCCGTACGGGTCCATTCGTACGGGTCCATTCGGTTCCATTTGTACACTCTCAGAGTTATGGTGGTCCTTGAAATTAAAAGGTTTGAGAACCACTGGTATTGTAATTGTAATAGCAGACGTGAAATCCACACAACCAGCACTTGACAGTGTGAAAAGAAAAAAACTGTTCCGGAAACGGCTCCAAATGTGACGGAACCGATTCTGGTTCCTCAATGTTGGATCCGGGTACGGATCCCGGCCCTAATGACGACATTAATTTACGACAAAAACATAAAAAGTTGACACGCGGGAGACACGAGGTTTCGGTTTCCCCGACATGCACACAGACATGAGCCTGGGCTGAAGTTAACGGCAGTGCACTCAGTGCAGCTGCTCTGAGGGCTGCCGAGGGCTGCTGACGCCAGGGAGATGTTCGCCGGATCCCAGACAAAATCATGGCCATCGACCAGCCCGGCCGTGTTTCATTCACAAGCCGAGCTCTGGCCTTCGTTTTTCTTTTTTAACCAACAACATCGTGTTCAACGGGTGAGTGGGGTTGACTCGCATTTGCTTAACCCATTAAAACCGGGAACACATCCGTGTGTAATGTTTAGATTTCTTTGGGCTGTTCAAAAATAGCAGATATTATTATCTGCTATTTTTTTGTTTTAAATATCTTGAAAGTTTGTGCAAATCTTTGAATATATATATATTTTAAAGCGAACCTAGGTAACTGTCAAATGTCTCAACAAATGTCTTCATTTTTCTGTCCGGCAGGAACCAGCTAATCTCTCAAGAACAGATTCATAGCTGCGCTTGAATCTGTCGGGAGCAGCGTTGAGAACCTATGCACATTGGCTACAAGTGGGCGTGCCTTCAGATAAGGAAGCAGGCCGCACTTTACCCAATCAAATGTAGTGGGTCGGGATGCGTGCGGCTCGTTTGCCACTGGAAACAAATCGAAACTCATTTAACAATAGCGTTTTAACTTGTTCTATCATCATAGAAACAAGTGGGCTTATAACCAAAACGCTCCATGTTCTTTGGGAGAAATAGTGTTAGTGTTCCGTGGAGAAATATTGTTAGTGGGAATGAAAACATAGGCGCACCACCGGAAGTGGAGGGCTGAAGGCATGTCCAAACCCCGGTTTCCAGTGAGCATGTGTCCAGTTAATTCCCCCCCCCCCCAGAGCCAAATGCAAAAGTGAAAAACAGCAGAGGGCACTGTTTTTCCTTTTTATTTGACGATGGGTTCCCAGATTGGGAACCAACTCCAAAATGTTCATTTTTCAGGAAATGAAAAAAAAAGGAAATAAAATGGAGTTAGGAGGTTTTGCTCATCATTGCTAAGAACAGCTAAATGGACCTCCAAGCTCACAATGAGGTTGCAGGTCAAAAAGGGGTGGAGCCTGGAGTCAGCAAAACCAGCTAAGTCCACCCCCCTTTGCTGGTGTTATCTGGTTTAGCAGAAAGTTTGAGGATCCAATGGAGTTTGCCGGTTTTGCCAGAAGCACTTTTTAATACTTTTCATTGGTTCAATATTTTTTTTACCAACACACAGACGTAAAGGGTGTTCAATAGCACGGATTTATGGAAAAAAAATGCAAAAGCGGAAACAATTATTTAGCTGGTTCCTGCCGGACAGCAACGCAATGCTATATCAGTGGTGCTCAAACTTTTTCTTGTCAAAATTATATGCATTTGGCCGCGGACCCCCATCTCAAAATATGCTGTTCCAGGGACCCCCAGAAGCAAAGATTTGAGTTACAAATGTTCACTTTAAAAATATATATATTCAAAGATTTGCACACATTTTCAAGATTTTAGCAGCTCTACAAGCTCATAGTGCGGCACTCGGTGCCGCGCTTGTATATCTGCTATTTTTGAAGAGTATAAAATAATGCCTATAGCTAAAATCTAAAATGACACTGATGCATTCCCAGTCTTAATGGGTTAAAAGAAAAGAAAAGAAGGTACTACTAGGGATTGCAACCTTTACAGAGGTAACACGTTTTACAATGTGGATGATTGAAGTATAGTATTAGATAGATAGACAGACAGGTTAAGAGACGCGAGTCATTACATTCTGTGCTTGGGCCTAACAAAATAATATGTTGGTTTCCGGTTGGCGACCGACCCTATTAAATACGCGCGACCCAGATGATTTTATTGGCATTTGGAGTGAAAATAAAAAAATAAATAAAATTAAGTCAAAATCCGACCGAGTCGATCAAAAACGTCTTACAAAAAATATATTTGGTGCGACCACATTCGCGAAGTTTAATCAAAGTTTTCTTTCGTCTAAAATATCATGTGCGCAAATGTTTTGTTTTACTATTCATGCGTCATTGCATCATCGCGAGGAGACGGCGGGCGCAACCGGGCGCACATTAACAACAACAGCAGCACATGCATGTCCTCCTCCAGCCATGGACCTGTGTACAGTGTCTGTCGTCTGCCCGTGCAAACCACCTCCTAAAATAATTCGCTTGACTTCTAAAACGTTTGCAGACATAATTAAGGAGGTGAAACAGTGCCGATGTCAGTTTTCATCTGCAGCAGAGACACGACCGAGCGGATACATGGACCCACATCTCAGTCGACATACTCTCTACGCACACCGAGCCTCTAGCCTCTCAGGCTGGGTCTGTTTTGGCCATGTTCAACTTAAATATTTAGCCCTGAGATGCGAGGAGGAAGCAACATAACGTGCACTTGCCCACCGCCAAACAAGCTCAGAACAAAAAGGAGGAATTGTTTAACGACGTACTAAACTTTCTACGAGAGAGACAAGTCGGCTTCTCGGTCCCAGAGGGTGCATCCACACATGTCCGTACGCTAGCGTGCAACAGTACGCTACGTGACGGTAGCCCCGTTCACTCCCATGTTAAAAAAAAACCCGGAACGGTACTTCCGGTTTTAAACTTAACATGGGAGTGGATGGGACTTCCGTCGTCCGTACGACAACTTGATGGAGATGTGTGGATGTACCCAGAGACGACGACCTGCGGATCCCATCTACTGACTGTAAAGTTCAGCTGACGTTACTGTGACAGTGTGAGAAAGCTAGCACATAGGTAACACAAAGTTACCTATGTGTTTTTGTGTCACTAACATCACCAGCACTCTGCGCATGGGGTAAATAATATTCCTCGTTTAGACAAAGCCTTCTAGTATAGTCTCGCCAAATAGGCAGTGGTGGAAAGTTACTATTCTACTGCATAGAAACATATGAAATCAGACAATTTGAAACCCCTATTAAAATCGTCTAGGACTACATTTGCAAGTGCTCTATAGTCCACTAAATAGAATGGGGCCATGACACAAAGGCTACAGACCACTTTTGCAGTGGTGTAAAGTAACTAAGTACATTTACTCAAGTACTGTACTTAAGTACAATTTTGAGGTATTTGTACTTTACTTCAGTATTTCCAATTTCCAACACTTTTACTTCTACTCCACTACATCTCAGAGGCAAATATTGTACTTTTACTCCACTACAATTATTTGAAAACCGTAGTTACTAGTTACTTTTCAGATATACATTTGTATATTATAAAACATACATTAACCACTTTAGCCCTATTTTATACATAGGCTATTTGAAAATAGCCGATCTACAAGCTCACAATGGCGACGCGTTGTGAGCTTGTAGATCTGCTATTTTTTTTTTTTACATTTTAGTACTTTTACTTTTGGTACTTTAAGTACATTTTGATACCAATACTTTTGTACTTTTACTCAAGTACATTTTGAATTGCGGACTTTTACTTGTAACAGAGTACTTCTACATTGCAGTATTCATACTTTCACTTAAGTAAAACATTTGAGTACTTTTTCCACCACTGCACTTTTGTTTACACATGCATGTATCAATGGTGGCCAATAAAGACCTATTTACCTATTTCATAATACATCAAATTCATAGTGCTTTTCAAGGTTTTGAACAATTCAAAAAAGTAAAATAAACAACTTTGACCTGTCAGTCATCAATGGGTATTTACACAGTCAGGTGTAATTAAGAGTCAATATAAGCCCACCCATTTGAATGGGGACTTAAAATTACTTACTTAAAATACACCCATGTTACCCATTGACACATCAAGATGGCTGCTGTGGAATACTGTAGGTCTAAATTGGCCACCATTGAGATAGACAAAACAAAATTGGTCTGTAGTCTTTGTGTTTTACAATTCAGTTGTCTGGGGAACAGTGTCATATATTTTAATAGCTACATTCTCTCAAATATTGCATTGTTGAACATTGGAAAGGGGGAAAAAAGTTTAATTTGAAATGTTTGTCATTTAAAAAGGTCTGTGAACTTTTCATGGACCGTTTACTTGAAGATGTTTGTTTTGTATTAATATTTTTGGTATGTGAGTGATACAGCACTTTACTTTGGTACTTTACTTAGAGTTGAATTAAAACTCAAAAGTATTCAACCAGTGTGTGGACATTCTATTAAAAGTTTTCAATTGTTTATTGTTTGTTGTTTTCAGACACTATTTTGTAAGTGCAGTGTACATGAACCATTTAATGATTTAGAAATTGGTAACTCAGGAAAACATAGAATATATTAAAAAAGAAGCATTAATATCGATCATTGCCATAGGAAAAAAAAAAAAAAAAAAAAAAGAACGACCTACCCATCCTTCCCATGAGGAAATAAAATAAAATAAAAAATAAAATTGCTACCCGTCATTCCCACAAAAAAATAAAAATAAAAATAAAATAAAATAAATTCCCTACCTACTCAGCCCTAAAATGACAGCCAACCGGAAACCAAAGTTTTATTTTGTTAGGCCTTAATTCATCAGGTCTGCTTTGAGATGCATTACTTAGCGTCACCTATTAATTATGCCGTCATTTGTAAAGAGATGTTTTGTCAAAGGAAGCAGCTTTACACGGACTGAGACGGCCGGACGGAGCACATTGGCACCGACAAAACGACTGGCAAGGCCTTTGGGAAAAGGCAGCGTACGGGAGCAGTTGACTTCAATTACATCCACAAGGTCAAGTGACACGGGGGGGAAATTACGCATGACTTGAGGCGATCGCTACTCAGATTGGAAGAAGCTAAATGGAGTGTCAAGACCCAGTTCCACAGAGCCTACGGCCATGACAACGCACTGACCACGACAACAAATGACTCAACGTAAAGGTCAGGAATTCTGAGCAGGCAGGCAGACATCAAGGGCACTCGGGTGGCACGGTGGTAAAGTACCTGCCCACCACCGCGGAGGTTGTGGGTTCAAATCCACCGCAGTGCATATGGCTTTGTCTAGCTAGCGTCTTCATGAACACAATTGGCCAGCGTTTGTGGGAGGGAAGCCCGGCGGGGAGGGCGATATGTGTCACTGCACATACTCCCTACGGGCAGAGGGTGGCACCTGTCAGCGGGGAGTGTTGGGCGGGAGGAATAGGAAGACATCCTCCCGGTGGGGGCTCCTCACTGGCAGTTGAGTCAGTATGTATAAAACAGCAGTGACGACAACACAGAAATGTGTGTGGGGAGGAAACTATTGGCATAATAACGACTAAATTGGGGAGAAAAAAGGGGTGAAAAGCGAAAGAAGGGGCAGGGGGGACATTAACCAGTTACACCCAGTTGAACGGGGGTCCCCCAAGGCTCTACTCTAGGTCTGTTAGTATTTCCCTCTACACCTTCATCTACACCTGTAGATGCTACAAGGCTATGCTACTCTCACTGAATATTCGCCCTTAACTCATTGGCCGCCATTATCGCATTAACGCGATCTAATAAATAGCGCGCTTGGCCGCCAGGATCGCATTAATGCGATCTAACGTCTTTATTGATCTTTATGCTCTGATCACGCTATTCTGTTATGAATCAGGCTAAGTTTCGGGTTCCACTTACTTCAACCACCACTGCATCCGGTTCCATGACTTGGGTTCCGTTTTCGGTTTTACATTTTTCCCCCCAGTCATTTTCGACCATAATAGGGAAACAAACGGTTTTTCACACGCTATGAAAAGCGATCGGAGACCTCCCCTCCTATAATCTATGGTCTGGGTGACGAACAGTCATCCCCGTTGTGCATCACAAAGTAATTTTCGCCGATAACAGAATCTGGGACATTTCACTTCCGGTTCATGTGTTTCACTGTGTGAGTGGGTCTGGGAGGGGGCGAGTGTGATCGAGAGGCGATCAAGCTTGGTATGTGCTGCTCTCTGGTGGTGGAACGACCAAAACGATTCAAGTGTCAAGGTAGACTTTCTAGATGTGAATTAAATAACAAAATAACGAAACAAAAAAACACGAAAATCGCTGGCAAGGGCTGCTATGAACGAGGTTTTAACTCTGGCAGTCAATGAGTTAAGGTCATTACACACCGGCGATTATGCGAATATACGCAAAATTCGGACTCGTTCCGAATAATTAAAAGACGCTTTTTCGCTTCACTTTTTCGCTCCGTGGAAGCTTGCATTGACTTTATAAGGCTTTTTTTTTAAACGTATTAATCGCATGAAAAGAATCGCCCCCGGTGTGTAAGGAGCTTTAGAATAAGGGACGCTAGGGTTCATGATGAGATTTAAGTGGGAGCCAGTGTTGTTGTGTTGACATAACAGAATGTTCTGGTCTGGGACGAGAACGCAAAAGAGAGAGAGATAATCCACATTCCTGCCTCCTCGGGATATCTTCAAAAGGCGATTTATCACACACAACCCACACTGTTTATTGAGATGGCACGGGAGACTAACACACACACACGTAACTATTACTAGACTTGTGAGGACATGATTTTCTGAGGACAGGTGATTTTACGGATGCCATTTTTCCAATATTTTGCCATTTTTAACCCCAATGTCGAAAATATAGCCGATCTAAAAGCTCACAACTCTTTGCAGTGCGAAACGTTGTGAGCTTGTAGATCTGGCATTTCCGGTGCACGGCACTGCAACTAAGGCTATGTTGTTGGGAAACGGTCCACACAATGTCTATTTCTCAAATCCTGCTACAGTTGTGGGGACATTTGGCCCCACGGGGCATAGTAATACAAGCACACACACACACACACACACACACGGTTACTGTTACAGCTCGGGAGAAGAAAAACCCAGCCTCTCACAAAGACAGATCTGCAGTATAAGGAGCAAGCTGACAAGGTGCCAGGCACAAACCCACAGGAAAAAAAAAAGAGAAAAACGCCAAGAGGCGTAATGGCATTAATGCACACTAATCGAGGGAGGGAGAGAGGGCTGATCCACCCCCCCCCCCCCCCAGGCTGAAACACTGCAGTATGCACACAAACAAGACCGCCTTTACGCCCATCCAAGCCCCGTTTCCCAAGGACAGGGAAACGCACAAAGGCTGGCATGCAGCTCCCACGCTCAGCACCGACTTAACATCGTCTAGGGAAGTGGGGTGGGTGGGTCCTGCCTGGAAAGCTAGCTTCCTAAAGCACCCGCTGCCAGGTCAAGGCCACGCTGTGTGTGTGTGTGTGTGTGTGTGTGTGTGTGTGTGTGTGTGTGTGTGTGTGTGTGTGTGTGTGTGTGTGTGTGTGTACGCTTGTATTACTATACTTGTTAGGGCCAAATCTCCTCACAAGTACAGTAGAATTTGAGAAATAAGCTATTGTGAGGACAATTTTCCGAAATAATTAGGACCCTAATGGTCGTTTTGTTGTGCACCGACAAAACACTCCCGGGGGGCACCGAACCGGGTCCAAGCACCGGGCACCACGAAGGGTTAATCCGCCCCTGCACCGATGTCACACACCGAAACCTTCAGAGACACAAGCGCACGACATGTTGCAACGCGACACATTGTGAGCTTGTAGATCGGCTATTCCTGGCTTTACGATTAGAGTTAAAAAAGGCCAAAAAGAAAAATGGCATTCATAAAATCACCATCCTAAAATGCTGATGTTCTATAGGAGTGTGTGTGTGTGTGTGTGTGTGTGTGTGTGTGTGTGTGTGTGTGTGTGTGTGTGTGTGTGTGTGTGTGTGTGTGTGTGTGTGTGTGTGTGTGTGTGTGTGTGTGTGTGTGTGTGTGTGTGTGTGTGTGTGTGTGTGTGTGTGTGTGTGTGAGAGAGCGAGAGAGACCTTTGAAATCCTTCAGTGTGTGGTCTGTCTACATGATGGTTTACACTTACAGTATAATACCTTAGGCAATAAGGGATTTGCTAATGTTGACATTTCATAATGCTAAATCTCCATTCCACCATCTAATGTTTAATCTTATTTCATATGATTATTATGCCCTTCATCCATCACTGCCTCAGCCTTTGAAGATTTACTGCAAGCGCAACTTTTAAGCACCTCAACTGACAGCAAGTACACCCTAACAAAGAACACAACGTCAATGAAAGGGATTTAGTCATATATTAAGTTGCCCAATTTGTCTAGTTTGACATTATGCAACATTTCATTAAATCTAGGGGTTAGAGAGAGGGGGGGGGTGAGTCTCTAGATCAGATGTTCTCAAAGTGGGGTCTGAGTGGGTTCCAGGGGGGTCCCCAGCTAAATTTGTTAATATAGCATCAAAATACGTTTAACCACTTCAAACCTTTAATCAAACAATATTCAACGACTGAATATTTTTGAAACATTGGAACAACACAAGTCTTGCACGGACCCCCATCTCAAAATATCTTGTGCCAGGGAGGGACCCCCCCCCCTCCCTCCCTGGCACAAGATATTTTGAGATGGGGGTCCGTGCAAGACTTTTGTTCGTGCAAGACTTTTGCCAGGGATGGACCCCCCCCTCCTCCCTGGCACAAGATATTTTGAGATGGGGGTCCGTGGCCAAATACATATCAATTGGTCCTTGACATGAAAAGGTTTAAGAACCACTGCTCTAGGTCAGTGGTTCTCAATCTTTTCATGCCGCGACCCCCCAAAATAATCATATTTGAACTGGGGACCCCCCACCCTGACAAGCACTTGGAATTGTAGCAGTTGAGGCATTACATTTTGTTTGCCTCAGTTCCACAGATACAGTACATATTGTGAAATTAGCCAATCTACAAGCTCACAATGTTCTTGCTCTTTCTTGGACTGCTCTTATTTGACAATTTCCCCAATTTTTTATAGTATAGTTTATTGATTACTTTTGATGAAGTAATGGTCTAATTTATTTTAGAGGTATTAAAAAGGTCTTAAGTCATTAAATTGTCACTTTAGAAATGTGCAGATACCCTGTATACACTTATACTGTATGTTGGTTTGTTTACGGTTGAGTGAGAAAACAATGTTGCACATTAAGCTAATCATCTGGGTTTGAGAACCACTGCTCTAGGTGAGTAACGGCTATTGTTCGGCAGTTTACACACACAATGCCGTGGCCGTGCTACAAGTAGCACTCTTCGTCTTTGGGCTGTTGTTGTGGTGGTTACGTTTTGTCACCGGGACGCAAACCGCCATTCCCACACAACAAGGCAAGACACCATAATTAAAAGGCTGCAGCGGCCAAAGCGCCGATTGTAGGCTTATATCTGCAACAAT
>NC_137626.1:38522183-38714683 GCF_963280865.1 Gymnoscopelus braueri
TTGAACTTAATGTAAAGTATACATGATTTGAACATGTATGGTACTGTACTGTACATCATTATCAGACCTAAATGTATCCTTCAACTTCTTGTTTATGCCCCCAAATGACTGAATGTACAGGTTTTGTAGCAATATTGCTGGGGTTTTAGTGTTTAATGTGAAGGCCTATATCCTGGGTTTAATGTGAAGGCCTAGCCTGGGTTTAATGTGTAGGCCTATAGCCTGGGTTTAATGTGTAGGCCTAGCCTGGGTTTAATGTGTAGGCCTAGCCTGGGTTTAATGTGTAGGCCTAGCCTGGGTTTAATGTGTAGGCCTAGCCTGGATTTAATGTGTAAGCCTATAGCCTGCGTTTAATGTGAAGGCCTAGCCTGGGTTTAATGTGTAGGCCTAGCCTGGGTTTAATGTGTAGGCCTAGCCTGGGTTTAATGTGTAGGCCTAGCCTGGGTTTAATGTGTAGGCCTATATACTGGGTTTAATGAGTAGGCCTATAGCCTGGGTTTAATGTGTAGGCCTATATAATGGGTTTAATTGTGTAGGCCTACTATATCCTGGGTTTAATGTGTAGGCCTATATCCTGGGTTTAAAGTGTAGGCCTATAGCCTAGGTTTAAGTTATATTGTGTTGTCTTTTATCAAATAAAAATCAATGATTGTTTTATTGTATTTTATTTTGGCAAAAGAAATGCAAGTACAACACAATACAACCTCAACCCAGGATGTACGTACCCATAATAACACATATTTCCAATGTCAATTCAATCAATCGACAGATTCATTCACTCATTCAAATGATTAAAAAAAACTCACTTTAATCACAATTTCATTTTATAAAACAATACAAAAACATCGCTCTTACAGAAGCAACGCCAGAACCGCATTTTTGACTCGTCTAATCCAGATGCAATGTTATCCCATCATCATCATGTCAGCTCAATTCCATCATGTCAGTGAAAGAAGTGCAGTTAACTTTTTACATATATCAAACGTCTCTTCATACTGTAAATGTAATCTCATTACTTTTTCCATAAAACTAGGATGACTTCCGGGCTGTTACGTTTTATTGATGGGGAAAAAGAAAAAAAAACACTTCTTGGAATAATGTAGTCGACTGCAACCATCCATCCTTATAAATAGTATAATCCTTGGTTTCAAGTTAAGTCAGAAAAAGGCCAATCCACCATCGTACGGCCAGTAAAACCTTCAGTGTTCACTTAACTCGGTGTAAAATGAAAAAAAAGGAAAACGGTTAAAAAGATTTAAAAAAAACTGCAAAAGTGTAAACATATTCTTCTTCATTTTTACACTCTCGGAAGTTAAATTCACACTGAGAATTTGACTGTGTAGACTCCGTTAAAATAATGAACACACCACATCATTAAGTCCTCCGTTTAGCAAGTATAATACTCAAGTTTAAACAGGTTTGTTCTCTTTCAAGCGATATCAATGACCCGAATCACGTTTAAAACCAAACGTCAAAAAAAAAAGAGTAAAAAAAGTAGGACAAAAAAGAAATCCATTCTGCTGTGTCTCATGGGACATGGAGACCATGTTCTGTGTCCTCAAAAGTCTTTTGCCTTAAATTAAATGGGGAAAAAAAAACTTCCACGTGTTGAGTCAAATTACATCTTCACCTTGATCAAAGCACGTTGCTTCCTTTGATGTGCACAGCATTGTAATTCGAGAGTGAAACAGCCCACACTGGGGAGAAAAACGCCATTCACAGTTTAGTTGTTTTGCTGTAACTGTGAGGGTTTGAAAATGGACCCTTGTGGGTTCATTTTCAAATCCTCACAGTTTAATTGACATCAGAAGAAGTACAAGACAGGTTAACGGTTGTGTTTCGTTTGGCCCGTTAAAATTGTTCGTGGTTTCAGCGCCCCCTGTGGGGCGGTCACTTGGAAGCGCAGCCTCCAGGGTAAGGCGGCGGAGGGGAGTAGCTGTCTGTCCTGGGCTGCGTGGGGGTGTAGGGTGGGGGGTGCAGGGGGGAGGGGAACATCTCATAGTTGTAGGTGTAGGGAGGTGGTGGACCTGCGAGAGAGAGAGAGAGCGAGTTTGAAAACATGACTCATGACGATTTTTTTCTTTTGTGAAATACGAATACAAGAACGGTCGTCCTGAAACACCATTGCCCCGGGTCAAATCCGGCAACCTTGGAACCTCGAAACTTTGCCTAAACCTAACCTTAAACTTAACCTCAGTAAAACTATGCCTAAACCTAACCTTATTCCTAAACTTAACCTCAGTAAAACTATGCCTAAACCTAACCTTATTCCTAAACTTAACCTCAGTAAAACTAATACAAGAACCGCTGGGGGCGAGCGGTCCGCCAAAAAAATGTGAGCAAGTGGGTTTTGGGGGTGAGCGTTCCGGTTACCTGAAGTACAACAATGTGCAAACACAAAAGCAAGATTTGTGAGCCGTTGTGACAGGAGAAGGATATCTAATGGAATTCAACCACCTTAAGGACTACTAATCATTGTGTGTATCCCATTCCCTGCACCGTTTACACCGAATGACCTGACCATTTAATTGTACATACATTGTATTGTTTGTCCCTCAGGGCTCTAGTCTAGTGTATTTTATGTTTTCTGTTATTGTGGGGAAAGCTTTCACAGAAAATAGCCAATCACAAAGTTGTGAGCTTGTCGTTTTTTTCTTGCCATTTTCTGTGAAAGCCTTCCCCACAATACGGATGCTGGAATTTAAATGGTTAAATACATTTGACAATTTGAGTTTCTTTGGCAATGTAAAAGGTATTTCTCATGCCAATAAATAATAAAGCTCATTTGAATTAAAATGAAATTGAATTGAGAGAGAGGAGCACAACGCTACGACTTTGATAGGAGAGCTGCGTCCTCTAGTGGTTGAATTGGTGAACTACACAGTGATGAGCACAATGAAGATGTGGGCAATGGAGTTTTATTGACAGCGTTGCAGAAAACTAGTCTACAATCAGAAACATGTATTGCACCAACCCGTAAGATCAAAGACAAACAACACTTAAGCATTTCACCGTTATTGGAAAAAGTCTACAGCTGACCACAACAATGACATATTCAAGTGCAAACTAAATCAGACATGTAGTCTTAATGCATTGGTTTTCAAAGTGGGGTCTGTGAACCCCAAGGGGTCCGTGAGGGGATTCCGGGGGGCCCTCAGCCAAATGAGTCGTTTAATTAAACTATAATTATATAATAATTCATTACAATTATTACAATATAAATAATTCAGTTCATTGCAATTACTACAACACAAATAAGTCACTCCTATTTTATCTATACCATCTATATAGTATCTATATCTATTACTCATACAAAAATACACTTCATTTAAACCAAAATTTAGCAAGCTCATAAGCATTGTCAACATTTCACATGAGGGTCCCCGGCACAGTCATTTGAAATGGAGACGTGACGCATAAGGAAACACCATTTGCTCTATTCTAGTCGTTCAGCATGGCTTCAAGTGTTCAACTGAAAGAAAGTGCAGCATAAGGGCAGCATATGAAAGTTATATTAATTATGTACTGTATGTGGTATTTGCATTGAAATTTAAACCTCTGAAACACACTTATAGATGGACAAACATTGCAAGTACTGTGACAATGTACAAAACACTGGGGAAATAATACATATAATAACACAAATATATATACGAACACCAAATGACATAAAACAAGAGGTCAAATTTGAGGTGAGGAGGTAATATGTGGGATTTAAGATGTGAATTCTTACATCATGTCCAACATACGGAAACAAGGGTTTGAAGACATTTTCCTTTGGGAAAATAGACCCCAAATCCAGCAACTCAAACTGGCAAAGAGCTTTAATTTTAAGAGAGGTTAATCACTTAAAACCGACATAACCACCGTTTCCCGCCTCTACACCAAATCTATTCACCAAAAATAGCAGATCTACAAGACCACAACACGTCAAATTGCTATGTCTTTTGAGCTTGATAGGTTTGATGATTACCTGGCATCCTAGAGAATTTGTAGCACTAAATTGATTTATTTTCACTCCATTTGTGTGACCATTTACCTGGTGGTCGACTAGGGCACTCTGATTTCGCACTTATAAGCTCAGAGTGTCTACTAAATGACATTTTGTGACAAATTGTAATTGTGTAATTGTAAAATCTAATAGTCACATTTATATCAATATACCTTGAAGATCTTTTGAAGAATCTTTAAAGTGTGGGAATTTCTGGGTTAGAAGGCATTCGTGGAATCAGCCTCAGGTCTTAACTCTTTGACTGCCAGAGTATTTTCATAAAGTACTCCCCCAGTGCCAGCAATTTTCGTGTTTTTTTATTTTTATATTTTGAATTTTTCTCATGAAAATAATTTAAGGACACATAATGTAAAGACCCAGCACAAATCCGCCACTAGAGCGCAGCACATGACAGCTTTGATCATGTCGTTGGGTCTCTCTCACCCTTCTTCATAGATTAGACAAGGAAAAACATGAAAACGGATGTGACGTCCCCCCCATTGTTTTGATCGCCGAAAATTACGTTGTGATATACGACGGCGATGACTGATCGTCACCCAGACCATAGATTATAGAAGAGAAACTGTCCGTTTGTCCGTCATACCGTGTGAAAGACCGTTTATTTACCTATTTTGGACGAAAATGACTGGGGAAAAGAATCAAAAACCGGAAACGGAATCCAGGTCATGAAACCGGATGCAGATGTCCGTGAAGTAAGTGGAACTCGAGAATAACATTGATTAAGCAGCATAGCGCAATCAGAGATTAAACAATGAACGCGCGTCCAGCGCGTCGAGCGCGTCGACGGCCAACTGGACAAAGTAGCACTTGACGCGTTATCGCGTCGTCCGCAGTCAAAGAGTTAATGGGTTTGTAGGAGGTTTTTGAGGTTGCTTTTGAAAAATATTTCCCACCACTTTCTTAATGTTCACACCCTTTCTATCAGAGTTTACGTTCACAAGGCCGTTTTGTTTTTCTCTTTTCACAAGGTCTTTCAGAATCATATGTTTAGAGCTGATATCCCAGCCAGGGAAGAACAGAACAGTGGTTGACGCTGGAGGCTAAGGAGGTACTGTTACTGTGTTACACCTGTCAATGTACTCAAAAGATGTCTGCTACAGGATCGCCTGAGGACTACGACTAAAGTTTCAAAGAGTCTGGACCAGTGTGTGTGTGTGTGTGTGTGTGTGTGTGTTAAAGATACACGTGTGAGGTATGTCTCTGTATAAGACAATGCACGTGTATGGGAGCTCTATCAAATCAAATGTGATTTCAACCATCAGTTGGTTTTAACTAGGGGTGTGCCGATACACTAATTTCACCAAACGATACGATACAATATTTGGCTCACAACTTCGATACGATACGCACTTTTTTATTATGAAAATATATGAAAAAAAAAAAAAGCAAATGCAAACAAATAATTCTATTTTTGCATTATTCAGACGCAAACTTGTAGCTTTTCAGCTACAATAGCCGTTTTGAATCCAAATAGGGCAATAGTGTGACACCTGACCCGAAAAAAACCCCATGTTGTCACCCTTTTCACCTCAGCGCTGTTTGCATGCCTGATTAAAAAAAAAGAATAAAAAAAAATAAAAACGATATTTTTTCCCCCCAAAACGATACATAGTCACGAAAACGTATCGCGATATATCGCGGGACGATATATCGGCACACCCCTAGTTTTAACCCATTAAGACCTGAGGCCGATTCTAAAAAGGTCTTCTAAATCAGTTTTCATAAAATATGTTGCTATATATCGTTGCTGTCGGGCAGAAACCAATATTATTTCATATTTAACTATTAGTTTTTCCGTAAATTAACGCCCTACTTGATCATACTACAGCAGGGATACTCAACTACAAAGGTCCACAAATCATCTTTTGAATAAGGCAAAGGTCCGCAGAGTATGAAAGCATACATGAAAACAAACATGAGAACACCCCCTCCAAGAATCCCCAAAATATATATCAGGAGGGGGGTAACAGAACCCTCTCTTTTTCTTTTTTTTTTTACTGTAATTTGCCCAGGGTCCGCAGAGAGTTGTCCCTGTCGAGTACCCCTGTACTACAGCGTCACACAGAAGCATCAAAACGCGGCGTGAAGCGACGCGTTTTGAGCTTGTAGATCAGCTACTTTTTTTTTATTAGTTTTTTCATGAAAAGTAACAATTTTGGGCATATGTGGTTTCCACCCGACAGAGACGATATATATAGCTAAAACGAAAATGACAAAGATGCTTTCCCAGTTTTGATTGGGTTAACAGAGACAACAAAGTGTGGAAGGGAGGGGGCATTTCCATTCGTAGCGACGATGTGCTGTCATCTCAAACACGGAAGAGATGCACAGGGGCCTCCGTGGCGCATTTGTACGATGCAGGAGCGTTCTGCGTGGCATGCAGATCGCTGTATCCACAACGATAAACGCCATCGGGTCCCCCAGCAAAGTAGATGGCTGTGAACACGGAGGTAGGGCTCTTATGACCCATCTATGTTATTTAGAAAGTATTCAGATAGGTGGTTTCCCAGGGGATGGGAAAACACCACTTTTTGAGCTACCAGTTTGATCAGATTGGGTTATTGAGGTGATCAATTGAGTTGATCAAAAACAACCATTATTGTTTGATTTATCCCAGATAGTCAGAATATAATTTATTGTATTATTCATGTTCATTTATTGACTCATTCTTTGTTTCATTATTAAATTATTGACTTATTAACCCATAGCTTGTACATCTGTTATTATTTATATTTTTTATCGTGAAAATGTGTGCAAATCTTTGAATATATATATTTTTAAGCCAACATTTTTAACTAAAATCTTTGCTTCTGGGGGGGTCCCTGGAACAAAATATTTTGAGATGGGGGTCCACTACCAAATACATATCATTTTGGGGGTCCTTGAGTTAGGATTTGGGGGTCCTTAAGTTAGGATTTAGAAGACATTTGTAGAATCCCCAGAAGCAACAATTTTAGTTACAAATGTTTGCTTTAAAAATATATATATATTCAAAGATGTGCACACATTTTCACGATTTTTCAAAAAAATAGAAGATCTACGTAAGTTCATAGCGCGACACTCAGTGCCGCACTATGAGCTTGTAGATCTGCTATTTTTTAATAGCCAAAGAAATATAAAATTACACAGATGCGTTCCCGGTCTTAATGGGTTAATAGCTTGAATTATACTAATTAGCCTACAATAAGATATCAAAGCAATGGTGGTTTCCATCTTCTGGCAGCCTTGGGAAAATGGCTAAGAAAAGGCTGCCCACGCCTTATTTAGATGTACAGTCTTAGTAACTTTGCCCTGTGTTTACATACAACACAGTAAATATATATTTATGTATATACGTTTTATATATCATTTCCCTCTATGCCACAGGTCATTAGCCACTGGAGTGGTGCAGTGGTGTTTACCTGCAGAAACACACTGCCCTCTCACTGTATTTTGGCGTTTTCACCGTTTGTTTTGGTAGCCCAAAAACATCCTGTCTAAAAAATATCACTCATAAAATCGCTTAACTACAATGTTGAGGTCCTCACAATTATAGAAATACAAACGTGTGTGTGTGTGTGTGTGTGTGTGTTACTACCTGGGTAGCCTTGGGTCACAGTGTTGATGTAGGAGCTGTTGAAGACGCCCACGCGAGCGCCGCGTCCGTTCTTCATGCACATGCACACACACAGGAACAAGGCCGCTACCGCCCCCATGAGGAACACCACACCGAAGACGATGCCCGAGATCGCAGTCCCACTGCAACACAGACAGACACACACACACACACACACACACACACACACACACACTTGAATTCCTTAACTCTGTCTTTTTTTACTTTGTGTTAAAAAAAAAAAAAAAGTATTATTATTAGTATTATATTTTTCAAACACAAACACTCGCAGTACCGCACGAAGTGACGCACAGTGAGCTTGTAGATCTGCTTTTTTTGAATAGCCAACGCAAAAATGACACAGATGCTTTCCAGGTTTTTAAGTCAGCTACATAAAGAAACAATGCACATAGATCATTACCAATAGTCTAATGTGAATGTCACACACTATGACACTAATAAGAATGTACATGTGTGGGAGTGAGTGAGTGAGTGAGTGTGCTTATCTTGATCATATCTAATCATTTTTTTTACATTTTACATACTTGTAGTATTGCCTGGATCCTGCGTTTATGTGGTGCTGCTATTTGTAAATAGAGTCCAAAGCGAAGCACGCACATCCCAAAATAAAATGATACAGGTGCTGGACAACAATATGTACACTGGGGGGGGGGAAGAAATGGAAGTCAGCACACTGTTCTCAGCTCCCAATAGGAAGAAGAAAATAAAAACCTTATAACGACAACATTTCAACCCAAATGGGTCTTCATCAGGTCTTGGTTGAAACGTAATCACGTTTTTCTACTGTGAGCTGAGAAGCAGTGTGCAGACTTCCCTTTATTCTCTCCAGTGCTGCCACTTCCCCCCACAGGAATCAATAATGCTCTGCCAGTCTGTCTGTCTGTCCATAAGCACCCATGTTAAAAGCTGGATTGATTTTGTCTTGTCTCATACCAATTTCCTGTAAACGTGTTTGTTTCCTGTACACGTCAATGATCTGGCATTGTGTCTCCTTTGAACAAACAATCAATTGATCGACCGACACCTGTGCTAATAATGTTTGACCTGTGTGTGTGTGTGTATGTGTGTGTGTGTGTGTGTTGGGGGGGCATCTGTATAGAGCATCAATTCTCAAAAGTGGTGTCCAGGGACCCCCAGGGCTCCTTGAGAGAGGGGGTCTCCAGGGGGCCTCCACCAAAATGAAGAACAGTTTAATTCGACTATTAGACGTTAAACCAATGAGAGAATGTGTAAGAATGATCGGCTCGGGGGGAGGGAAGCCGGACGGGGAGGCTGATATTAGTCACTGCAGGTGATTCCTACGGGCCGGGGGCGGCACCTGTCAGCGAGGAGTGTTGGGCGGGAGGAGTAGGACGAAGGCTCTACGACTAGGTCCTCCCGGTGGGGGCTCCTCACTGGCAGGTGAGTCAGTAGGATACAACAGCAGTGACAACACACAAATGTGTGTGGGGAAGAAACCATTTTCAAGATTTTCAAGCGGGCCCTGATCGAGAAAAGGTTGAGAAGTGAGAAGGGATTTATAAGCCTTCTTTTGTTTTTATTATAAAATAAATCTTATCGAATGGGGGTCCACAGCCTAAAATGTATCAATTTGGGGCTCCTTGACATGAAAAGGAGAACCACACAGCTGTATGGAGTAAGAAAGTGATAAGAACAGCCTTCTGAAAGGGTGACATCTGACATGCACAGGTCAAAGGTGACAAGACACCCAAGTGACCAAACAGCTGGTGTTTGTTTGTCAGCGTTAAGATGAACGCTGAGCTTGCGTGTGTGCGTGCGTGTGAGAGAAAGCGTCTTTCTGTCAGAAAGCTCCTTACTGCCAGAAACACAAACTAATTGTTAGTTTAAAGTCTTCTTTCAATTATCATGATATGTGTTTTTGTAAATTATGGTCCCATCATTTTTTTAATTGATGATAAAGTAGGGTTATGCGTCTAGGGCTTCTACTGAGTGAAGACCTGGCCTTTCGGCCAATAGCATTAGTTTCCAAGATGGTGGATTTGAATTAGCCGAAAAGCTTCAAAGAGGGTCTGTAGAAACAAATGGGTGCATTGCGTTCCCTGTGTCCATTCCATTTTCACAGTCTATGGTGTGTGTGTGTGTGTGTGTGTGTGTGTGTGTGTGTGTGTGTGTGTGTGTGTGTGTGTGTGTGTGTGTCTTACGAAAGCACGTCTCCGACGTAGGCGTAGTAGGAACAGCAGAAAGGTGGCGAGCCATCACAGCAGTACTCCAAACAGCCATTACATTGTGCATCACTGCCTGCTAGATGCACACACACATGCACACGTTTATATAACCTTACATGAATCATGTTTGTTTTTCCTTGCACACAACTTTCTTTGAAAGCATAAAAAAAACCCGATATAGATATTTGTATTATTTATTAAGGGAAATAACTTCTCCTTTTGAATATTACGACTTGTGGTTTGTATGCAAGTCAGGCCTTTTGAACAGTCCCAGAATGCTGTGCTTTTAAGAGGTAATTTAGAAAACAGTCACCTCAATATTACAATTTATTTCATTAATAAGATACGATGTTAAATGTTTCTCCTGTAAGCTCAATTTATATGAGCAGAGAAGTAGTTAAATGGCATATGCAGAAAGATTAAGTGGCTGATTACACTCGGCGAGTGTCAAAATGTCTTCAAACATGCTCCAATTCAATCGAGAGGTTTTCAAAACACTGACATAGTGGAGAGGGTACAGAGTAGGGGAGGGGTGTCCTTTGTTCATAATCTAAAAGCCCAATTAGTGAAAATAGCTGATCTACAAGCTCACAAAGCATTACATCCCGAGGCACTGTGAGCTTGTACATACATATTTTTTCTCTCTCTCTCTCTCCTTTTTTTTAATTCTGAATTTGTTTTGACATTTTCCGAAATGGCCAAAATAGTCTTTTCTCTACTATGGGGAAAGACTTCACACTTTCCTTTTAACCTTTTACCCAGATGAATAAAATCATTTAATGCGCTTTAATGGAACCTTTCATGGACTAACCTCAAAGCGTTAGGAGCAAACAACCACATCCCAGCAGCTTCTAATTATACCCTCAAAGCAGTCTTGCAGAATTAAGGACACAGTTGACTCATTATAGAAGCACAGAGCACTTTGGGAGTGCGGACACTTAAAAGAGCACAGTGTGGTTAGATCCGCTACTTTTAACCCTTAAGACCTGAGGCCGATTCGACAAAATGTCTTCTAAATCCTAACAGTTTCCGGAAAAACGTATGTTGCTATATCAGTGGTGCTCAAACTTTTTCATGTCAAGGACCCCCAAAATTATAAGTATTTGGCCGTGGACCACCCCCCCCACCCCATCTCAAAATATTTTCTGGACCCCCAGGAGCAAAGATTTTATTTAAAAATGTTCTTTAAAAAGATATATATTCAAAGATTTGAAAAAATATTCACGATTTTTCCAAAAACTACAAGCTCATAGCGCAGGCACGAAGTGATGTGCTATGAGCTTGTATATCTGCTATTTTTTTTTAATCGTTTGCACAAATCTTCACGATTTTTCAAAGAAATAACAGATCTACAAGCTCATAGCGCAGGCACGAAGTGATCCGCTATGAGCTTGTATATCTGCTATTTTTGAATAGCCAAAAGTATGAAATATGGCTCAAATCTAAAATGACAAATGCTTTCCCAGATTGAATTGGTTAACTTAAACATGTGTAGACCTAAGTGTTTCCTGGACACAAGTCACACCTTTAAAAACACAGCCACCCTTACTTGCCTGTGTGTTTCAGCAACACGACTAAAGACTAAATAACATCAAAACTGATTTATCATATATCAAATAAAAAAATGTGCTCATACATTTATACGAGTTAGGAATCAAGGTAGGCCAACAGATTAAGGGACAACTTCAGATATTTATATACAAATCCATATCTAGACAACAGTTGCCCTTTAATTATTAACCTTATAGCGGCTATATGATTAGGCTTATGGAAATTACTTAAAATGAGAAAGTTCTCCATAACTGCAGATAAAGCAGCTGTCCTCGTAAGAACCATGACACACTTTCAGTGTCATGGTTGCTAGGTGTATTGGTCTATAATGGAATCTGTAACATTCAAAACCACCTTTTTTTGCAATGCTCTGGATCCCTTTCTACTGTTAACAGATAGACACAAAATACATATTGACGATGCCTTGTATTTGCTCATAATTCATATGGAGCTTGGGTGAGTTTGATCTTCTTCCATCACTTCTGAATGTTGGGGGATTCAGCCATTCAAACACATTTCCTAAAATGTATATAACATATTTAGTGTTAATGAGATGAGATTATAACATTTACTTAGTGCCGTTTTTCCAACTTTTCAATTATCTGCTCTGCTGCCCTGTCTTTAAGTTTAAATCTTTGTGCCTTCTTCGAAACACAAAGCCTGCCAAATCAGTCGGGATCACGAGAGATGCATTTGGCCATCCGAGGTACATGATTGATGGCGTGCTTACAGATCCAGTCTAGTCTGGCAGACATGCGTCATGTGTGTGTATGTTTGAGTGTGTCTGCTTGTAGCTGAATGCAGTGTCGTTAACTCATTAAGACCGGGAAGGGAACGCATCGGTGTCATTTTAAGATTTCTTTGGCTATTCAAAAATAGCAAATATACAAGCTCATAGCACGGCATCAGGTGCCGTGCTATGAGCTTGTAGATCTTGTAGATCTTTTTAAAGCGTGGAAAATTATACTTATTTTTTTAAACATTTTTAACTCAAATCTTTGCTTCTGGGGATTCTACAAATGTCTTCTAAATCCTAAAAGTTCTTTGACTTATGATGCTATGCTATAATATCAGTGGTTCTCAAACTTTTTTCATGTCAAGGACCCCCAACATTTTATGCATTTGGCCACGGACCCCCATCTCAAAATATGTTGTTCCAGGGACCCCCCAGAAGCAAAGATTTGAGAACACACACACACACACACACACACACACACACACACACACACACACACACACACACACACACACACACACACACACACACACACACACACACACACACACACACACACACACACACACACACACACACACACACACACACACACACACACACACACACACACACACACACACACACAGTTAAAGCCTATTAATTCAAACAGCATTGTGCACACAGCTGTGTGTGTCTCAGAGTACTCGCCCAGACATGCAGCACTGGTGATGACACAAGCAACACCTTTTATGATTGAAGGTTTTTCTCTCTTTTGTGAGCTGGGAGTGATATTTGTCTTTCTGCTGTCACGATTTGTTTTGTTTTAATTGCAAAGCATGGTGGGAGAACAGCGTGAGAGGGCCTTTGAAAAGGTCAGATGCATAAAAGCAATACAATCAGGGTTATTATTAATTTGCACGTGTATTCAGATACACGTAATAAGTATGTGTGTGTGTTTCCGTTAGCTAAGAAAACATCTGTTTCCAATCAACAATTTCCCAGAACCTGAATGCTCTGTACATGTGTGTGTGTGTGTGTGTGTGTGTGTGTGTGTGTACTGTGTACAGTCACCGTGCAAGAATTTAGGGGTAAATGGGCATAGAAAGCAGAGCAGCGGCCTTGCATTTTGACCCCTCTGCAGAGTATATACTGCTAAAGCAGGGTCTTCAACGTTCTTCAGGCCAAGGACCCCCTTAGCTGAGAGGGGGATGAAGCAGGGACCCCCCACTACAAATTGGATTCATGTTAAATGTGTGTTTTCAGACATTTAACCACTTAAAACCCTCAATACTTTGCTAAATTGACCTTTGGCTCTCTACTTGGTCTGCTCTTTTCCCCTGTACACCAAACCTCTCCGCCGAAAATAGCCGATCTACAAGCACCAGCTTGTGGATCGGCTATTTGCGGCTAATGTTCCCCCCAGAATAGGGTTAGACCCCCTGTTGAAGACCAGCTAAAGACTTTCACAGAGAAGAGCTGTTGCACTTTTCCATAAAAGTGTTTCACTTCCAGGTGAATGCCTCAGAGCTCCCCACTCCCAGACAGACTTTTGCCGTAGTAGGCCCTCTCTTTCTGGGTGGTCCTCTGACTCTTGCCCCCCCTTTTTTTTCCTCTCTCTCCTGGCTCCTGTCTCTCGACACCCTGGGAGACAATGGCACCATGTTCCCCCTATACCTCTCCCCCTGCCCCCCACTCAGCTGTAGCTACAACCCACTGCTTTCAAAGTTTACCCCCGGCCACCATGTGTTTTAGCTCGGGCCTACTTTGAGGAACTTTTTAAATGAACTCCAGCTCAATGAAAAGGGCGTTGATTGGCTACAATTTGGATTTCAAGATTCAGCGGATGCTCTTATTCAGTTTCAGAGTAACTTACAATGCTAGATCCGTATCATGGACCCTAGTCAATTAGTCTATAGCCTACGTAGAGAAATATTATCATTACCAACTCAGCATGCAAATCCTTCCATGACAATAACAAGCAACTTATCATGAATAGCCTATCCACATTAACCCCGGCGAAATTTAGGAAAGAATCGAGCAGATCTACAAGCTCCTACAAGCTATAAGTAGGCCTATTAAGCATTTCGGCTATTGTCTTTATTTGTCATAGCTATATGACGAAGTAGCTTAAAGGGATACTTCACTTTCACATAAAATAAACATTAAAAAAATATATTTAAAAAAAATGAAAGTAGTTATGGCAAAATAAAGGCCCCCTCACACATTAGTAGGACACTCTAATGCGTGAGGGGGCCATGAATTTTCCATTACTTTTTTCATTTATTTTTAATATATTTTTTAAATGTTTATTTTATGTGAAAGTGAAGTATCCCTTTAAGGTTTTTTATAAACAGTATAAACCACTGTTTCCCAAACACTGGGTCGAGACACATTTGTGGGTCGAGACACATTTGTGGGTCGCGGACACATTTTTATGGTTCACAAGTAGATATCCCTTTAGTTTTAGATAACTACATTTTGTTTTTAGTTATTTCAAAATATTTTCAAGTATTTTCATGAATTAAAAACAAAATATTAATAATTTCTTAAATAAAAAAAAAATAGAAAAAAACAAATGTTTAAGCGACACGCTGTGAGCTTGTAGATCCGCTATTTTAGTTTGGGTCCTGGGGAGAAATTTCTCCTTTGGGTCTCGAGCTAAAACGTTTGGGAACGACTGGTATATACAGTGTGCCACAGCGTTTTTCGTCTCCCAGCTTGTTTAACCTCTCGATGACGAGTTCACGTCATGAATAATGAACTATGAACAAGCTGGTTCACCGTGGATGAAGTGTTAAATAAGTAATGGTCCTGGTGAAAACTTATTATGGAGAGGGAAACAACAACAACAAGCCAACCAGTGGTGGAAAAAGTACTCACATTTGTTACTTAAAGGACGACAAATTCTCAACCTATCTTTATATAATTGGTCCTCACTAAATGCTCATGTCCACTTGGTCTGTGTCTCATAGGAGGGCTGTGGACACTTCTGAAACCCGCCTACCAGTGACATCAGCATTAGGCAGGTTTTTTTATCTTTTTTATTAACGTGAGAACACTGGCTTCTATTATAGCATGCTAACTTTCCAGGAATAGAAATCCTGCAGTTTCTATTAGCTGGGAGTCCTAGCCCTAGAATGTCTGTGATCTTACATACATTTCATGTATTCCAAATACACAGTCATAGATCACCCTCGCCGACGCGCTGTGTAGTGACCATCTGCGAGGCCGTAAAAGTGCTCTAAACTCCGTCTGTACTCACCCAATAATTAATTCCCAAGACTTGGAGTCATAAATTGTCCTCTAGTTTCATATCCATTTGAAAGTTCTGCCAGAAAACGTGTGTTTAGTCAAATATCTCCACTTTTCCACGAGCTGCACACGGACGACTTTCTGTACGGGGCGAGGGGCCTGGAATGATTGCAGGACCGAATTTACCCAAACATCCTCTTGTGATCACAAACGTCATAACAAATTGACACAGGGAAGCACAAACGAATGGGGAACACAATTAACAGGTGCTTATGATTGGTGCGGGGTAATGAATCACATCACCTGCCAATTGTGTGTCCCAAACATTTGTGCGTCCTAAAGGAAGTTTACATATATTCAGTCCTGCAATCATTCCAGGCCCCTCGGCCCGTACAGAAAGTCGTCCGTGTGCAGCTCGTGGTAAAGTGGAGATATTTGACTAAACACACGTTTTCTGGCAGAACTTTCAAATGGATATGAAACTAGAGGACAATTTATGACTCCAAGTCTTAGGAATTAATTATTGGGTGAGTACAGACGGAGTTTAGAGCACTTTTACGGCAGCGCAGATGGTCACTACACAGCGCGTCGGCGAGGGTGATCTATGACTGTGTATTTGGAATACATGAAATGTATGTAAGATCACAGACATTCTAGGGCTACTGGGAGTCCCAATCGATGATGTCACTGGTAGGTGAGTTTCTGTCCACAGCCCTCCTCTGAGACAAATACGAGGTAGACAAAAATTGTACTTTATTATAATGAGCATTAGTGAGTAGATAGGTTGAAAATGGGTGAAGTTGTCCTTTAAATAAAAGTGGCCTATCAATACTGCAATGTAAAAACACTATTACAAGTAAAAGTTCGGAATTAAAAATGTACTTAAGTAAAAGTAGAAAGTACTCATTATGCAGAAATGTCCCATTTCACAAGTTTTCAATTGTATAAAAATCTTTTGAAAATAGCAGGTACTTATGAAGTACAGTACTTGAGTAAATGTACTTAGTTACTTAACACCACTGCAAGCCAACTCACCGCTGAACAAACAGAAGAGCAGTGAAGTCCGGAGGAATTCTTCTGCGGTTCTTCTGGCAGGAGTCTCTCCTTCCATGGTGAAACTGGATCCTTCACCCCTAATATACATATATATATATACCGGTACCCTCTATCTGTTCAGATGATCCGTTACATGCATCAGTAACAACTAACTAGCGCTTTGTAACGTCGTGGGGCGCCCATGTGCCTTCACCACCCCCAGCATTGTGGACTATTATGGAGTTTGTCACTCTCTAGGTCGTTGAGAGAGGAACTAGCCTTCTTCTGTTCAACTTCAGTCCCTCCTCGTTTCTCCACTCGGTCTCGGAGTGTCTCTGAGCTTTTTAAGTCCCTGCCGTTTGCTCTCCTCAGTCCCCTCCCTCCTCCTCCTCTTCTCTCCTTCCCTCCTCCTCTCTCCCGCCCTCCTCCTTCCCATCACATTACACCACGAGAGAGAGAGAGAGGGAGAGAGAGAGAGAGAGAGAGAGAGAGAGAGAGAGAGAGAGAGAGAGAGAGAGAGAGAACGAACATGTGTATTTTAGTTTTGTTTATTTTACGTTTGGTACCCATTATTATACTTTATGTATAGCCTACTTTATACATTAAATGTTAACATCTCTGTTTACATAGGCTATTTATTCAGTGAGATTATTGAGATTATTGTTTGATACTAGACCATTTATTTATTTATTTATTTATTTATGTATGTATGTATTTATTTATGTATGTATTCACTCACTCACTCACTCACTCACTCATTCATTTATTTAATATGTCTGAAAATACACACTGACATGAATCCAACATATTCAAATTAAAATAAAGACATTTAATGTAGGCCTAACCATGAATCCTAGTGCAATATACAGTATGTGAGCAAGTGAACCTGTGCTAAAACACAGTGCAACACCTGCCCACAACAATAGCAAACTACTTTAACTACTGAAACACAATGGCCAGTTTTAACTGTATCAGAATCATCATTGTCACATCACAGGTTTACAGAGTAAAGAAGTGGGTGAAATTCGTTTTCGTGCATAGTTCCCATCGTATCGTTATTTCCATAGAAGAAAGAAAGGGAAGAAGAAGAGGGGGGAGATCAAACAAGAAGAAACTAAAAACAAATAACAAATCATTACATATTTACACATTATAATAGTACCTGAGATAAGATATAAAGGTGTGTGAGCATAGCAGCAGATGTACACTGTGCATGATATTATGAACGTTAGTTAAGGTGCTAGAAAAAAGCACTAAAAGACAAGTCAGTGCATTGTACATGGGATTAAGGTGCAAAAATGTCAGTGCGTGTCGACTGCATAATCCACATAAAGTAGACTGACACTGGTATAATCCGCAAGTAGGTCCATGAGGAAGAGCAAAGAAAAACAAGTCAAGTCACTTAGTTGTTGGTATAATCCACAGTATTATCATTATAAAGTGTATGGACATTGTTGTGAGTAAACTATTAGTATATGAACGATAACATGGCACAATAGGCTTCCCTACACTTTACTGTAGGCCCATGCAACACAATTTTATACAATATATGAAGTAGGGGGGTCCATGTTCCGTCTCACCTTCCGCTTAGGTCAGTGGTTCTGAACCTTTACAAGCTGCGACCCCCCAAAATAATCATATTTGAACTGGGGACCCCCCACCCTGATAAGCACTTGGAATGTAAGAGTTGAGGCATTACATTTAGTTTGACTCGGTTCAACAGATAAATATTGTGGAAAATAGCAGATCTACAAGCTCAACACTTGAGCTTGCAGATCTTATATCCTTATATTATTTGACAATTCGGCCAATGTTTGACCCGTTTTTATAGTATAGTTTGTTGATTACTTTTGATGTATTTATCATATATACATATATATTTTTTGGTATTATGATAAATTATCACTTCACTGTCATCTGGGGCCCCCAAAAAAATCAACCCACAAGTTGAGAACCACTGGCTTAGGGGTCCTTCCTTGGCCTGAAACAACGTTGAAGACCCCTGCTCTAGAGTAGTGTTTTCCAAACAATGTGTCAGGACCCATGTTTGGGTCACGGAACCATTTTCATCTGTTGAGTAAATGTTCCTTTTTTCAGTGTTTCCTGCATTATCTGCAATGTGAACACACACGCACACACACACGCACACACACACACACACACGCACACACACACGCACACACACACACGTGCGCGCACACACATTCTTTGGTTTGTATTTTTTAAGTTAGTTTTGAAGTTTTTTACGTACTATATTTGAATGCAAGGTTTCAATGTTAAATAGAACCTTTGTATGGTGAAAGTCTGGTACACCATAATAGATATAGTATCCCTATTCTGGGGGCGAATGCATCGCATTGTGACTGTGAGCTGTGAGCTGTGATCTGTTATTTTCAGCCAAGAGATTTGTTTTAGGAGTGGGTAGGTGGTTGGGTGGGTGGGTGTGCACTGTGCAGGTGCTGTTCATATAAGATATAACTTTGCATGTACCACCATCTACAGGTCATTATGTAACACTGCAGGGATACCACATAGTGTGTAGCTATGATTAATACTTTATAATGTATTATACTGCCATTCATTCTTCAGGGGTGTAATGATACTTTTTAACAGTGATACAATATGCATCATGATACATGTTGACAATATGATACATGGACTATATTCATTCAATTATATCTATATGATACAATGATTTCAAATAGATACAATCACTATTTAGCCCAAACATGATATATGAGTAAGATGTATACGTATAGTGCAGGATGTGTCTTTTAAGGGAAACATTTATCATTATGGGTATAAATAAGGAAACACAATTAGAATCTGTCTTGAGAGATTACACACAATTAATGTGTACAATGTCCTGACACATGATTACACTCTCTTTTAACCCAATCCAACGTTTGGTGTAGAGGGGAAAAAAGAGCAGACCAAGTATAAAGCCAAAGGTACTAAGTATTGAGGGTTTGAGTGGTTAAATGTCTGAAAATACAAATGAACATGAATGCAACATATTAATAGTAAAGATAATGTGTAAACAAACAAACAAAAACATTCATTTACACAACACTGATGACAGTGCTGCCAAACACGTCGATGAAGCTATCTATGAAATCTATGAAAAACGTTTAATCTGCAACACTATTGCAGTGATACTCAAACTCAGGCTCGCGGGCCACTTCCGGCCCGCTGCGTAAATTTTGACTGGCCCACCAATCAATCAATAAAAAAAACTTTAAAAAGTACTATTTTTTTTTAGACAGAATGAAGTTATTATCTTATCTTTAATTAGATTACTATTACATGAATAATCATCCAGGAAGGCAAAACTGCATGCCCGCAGCGGAATCATGGAGCCTAACGTCAAGTCACCTCGGACTCGCCTGCCTGACCCCATTCAGAGCAGCAGCAGCAAAGATGAGCCTCAGCAAGCCCCGAAAAGTTGATGCAGAGAACCGGGACTTTAACCCAAAATGGACGGATGCTTTCGCTTTCATTTTACCATCTCATGCAAATTCAATACCACTATGTTTAATTTGCCTAGAAAACAGAGTCAGTTGTTAAGATCGACAATATAAGGGCGAGTGAAAGACTGATTAAAGGGGAGCCGCACTCAGCCATCAGAGTAGCTGGCTGGCTTGTGTCTGGTGGTGTGTTGGGTAGTATACTGTAGGTACAAGAGAATGTCATTGACGGTATGCAGTATGCACTGTCTTCACCTGATTGACGGTATGCAGTATGCACTGTCTTCACCTGAGTGTTCCTCGATATCTGCCTGTATTGTATCTGTTTTAAATTGTATTGATCAGTATTTATTAATATTGTTTTTGTTTTATTAGGAGGAGCTCTGTGCCCCTGCTGTTTTTGTCAATATTTTGTTTATATTGTTTATTGTGAAAACCAAAGTCATTGTGTGGCAAAGAGGGCTTAGTATAGTTAAATTATTCCGGGTGTGGGCCAAAGTCCTACAGGTGGACGTGGTTGGTCACACGTGGGGGTGTGGGCTTGTCTCTGGGATTTAGTGCATGTAACTCATTGCTGTGCCTGTATGCTTATTTCTCATTTCCTGTTAGAGTGAAGAATACGGTCTTGTTCGTACAGTCTGCTCATTGCTCCACTGATCTCAGAAGAGTTGTAGTCTAGCAAAAGCGTTCAAATTGTCACCATTGTCACCAAATTGTCAGTGGCTGAGCCAGGACCAAGCCGGAAAAGAAAAAGGGTTGGTGAGTCTGAAGTTTCTAAGTCGAATCGAAGGCAGATCTGTATTTTCCATAATATCAAACTAAAAGATCCAGGAACATTCACCCCTTTCAGCGCATCAAAGATTGAACCTAATGAGAAACTCAAGCAAGTGCTTAACATCCGTGACAAAATACGTCAAGAGCCCTTTGACTCGCCATACCGGATGAAGGATATATGTGACCAGATTCCTGAACCACTAGGATATATTAGACCTACAGAGCACAGGTTGGCACAGAAAATGTAAGAATGGTGGCATCATCTACGTCCAAAGAGTGCCTCAAGACCAAAAAATGCTCACCCCGAAAAAGGAAACCATTATCAAGTGATCCAAAGTTTGGCCCAGAGTGCATTTTTTGTGAACTAATTGAAATCAAAACTGGTCCACGTCTGCAGCGTAAAACTGAGAAACCTGTAGGGTTTCCTAAATGTAAAGGCAGATCGCCATCCTGGAACAACAGAGGCATGCACAGCAGTTATAGTAAGGCGGGAAATTGATACGATAGTGCACTTGGTGATACAAGCGCGAAATTTGGAAAACATTCTCCAGCGCCTCGGCCATTGTGAGACCTCTAACTTCACACGTGACTTGGAAGCAGCGATGTCAGAGGCTTTTGATGAGGCATCGACATACTGTACCTGAGGCGAACAAACTCCTGCATGGTGAGTGTCCTCCTTGCCATGGCTGTCATGCATTTGTACCGCTCAAGGCAGCTGACTACAATTCTCTCCAGCGCCTCGGCCATTGTGAGACCTACAACTTCACACGTGACTTGGAAGCAGGAATGTCAGAGGCTTTTGATGAGGCATGAGGCGAAGACACTCCTCCATGTTGAATGGGACAACCTCGATAAGAACTTGACCAATGATCATGGCTCTCATGTAGTAAACTCTGCGGCAGGCATCATGATACTGGAAGTTGTGCCTGAACTTGCGAATCAAGCTTTGGAGAGAAAAATATCAATTTTTGAAAAGAAGAAAAAGATGGAGAAGCGACCGACACCAGAGACAGTACCAGAGTTGTATATACATAAACGGGTGGGTCCAAGATTTCCCACGGGTAGTTCATTCACTCACCATACAGAACACACAGCTGTCTATGATAAGGCCATGTCAGAGTACCATGCATGGGTGTTTGCATGAAGCAGTTGTCGAGGCAAGCAGAAAGTGTCAGGACAAGGTGGCTTCATTTCTGCTACAGGTGTGAGGCCTACGTCCACAGAGTGCCTCAAGACCAAAAAATACTCACCCCGAAAAAGGAAACCATTATCAAGCGATCCAAGGTTTGGCCCCGAGTGCATTTTTTGTGAACAAATTGAAATCAAAATTGGTCCACGTCTGCAACGTAAAACTGAGAAGCCTGTTGGATTTCCTGAATGTAAAAGGAGATCGCCATCCTGGAACAACATTGAGAGGCATGCACAGCAGTTAGGACATTTCAAACCTTTTGGGAAAATACATGAAAAGTGTCTCTTCTCAGCAGAGGCAAAGTACCATCCATCATGCCATAACAAGTTTAATACTGAATACCAAAATCATGTCAGAACGAAGGAGAAAAGCTGTAAAAGTGTTCAATCACATATTTCTGCTGCCCACAACCAAGCATTCACTGTGGTCTGCAGATACATACAGAAAAACATAGTGGATGAGCAACAAGTTGTCCCACTGAGTTTACAGCGTGACCATTATATTGAAGAGCTGAGGAAAAATGATGTTCAAAGTGATTATAGAGGAGACAAATTAAGGAAACGCTTGGAAAAAGACAAAGTCCTACAAAATGAAGTCGACTTTGCACAGGTCCAGCTGAGAGGATGTGTGTCATTTTACCTGGTATACAGCAAAGCTATTACCGTGTCCGATGCAATTGTAACAGCGTACAAGTTTGGTACTAGAGATCAAATCAGAGACACCACTCAGACTTTGCATGCTCTGATTAGGAAAGCCTTCACTGAAGCAAAAGAGATGCCATGACCCCCTACACCTGATGAAGTTGAGGAGATAAAACCCAGTGAGCAGCTACAGTACCAGGTGAGCTGATACGGTTTCTCAACTTGTTGCTGTCTGGTGGCAGAGCACAGATGATGAGAAAATGTCATGTGTGGTCATATCTATTGCACAGGATCTGTGCCGAGCAGCCACAAATGGTGAGCGGAAACTCCCCAAACATATCCTCCTTGCCATGGCTGTCAGGCATTTGTACCGCTCAAGGCAGCTGACAATTCTCCAGCGCCTCGGCCATTGTGAGACCTATAACTTCACACGTGACTTGGAAGCAGCAATGTCAGAGGCTTTTGATGAGGCATCGACATACCTGAGGCAAACAAACTCCTGCATGTTGAATGGGACAACCTCAATAAGAACTTGACCAATGTTCATGGCTCTGATGTAGTAAACTCTGCGGCAGGCATCATGATACAGGAGGTTGTGCCTGAACTTGCGAATCAAACTAAGGAGAGAAAAATACCACTTTTTGACAAGAAGAAAAAGATAGAGAAGCGACCGACACCAGAGACACTACCAGAGTTGTATATACACAAACGGGTGGGTCCCAAGATTTCCCACGTTTAGTTAATTCACTCACCCTACGGGTGCAGAACACACAGCTATCTATGATAAGGCCATGTTAGAGTATCATGCATGGGTGCTTGCGTGAATCCTTAGCAGTTGTGCAGAAAGTGTCAGTGTCAAGGTGGCTTCATCTCAGCTACAGGTGTGAGACCTGAGATAAAGTCTTGTATTGACTACTTCACTCCTATTGACCAGCCCATCATAGCCAATGAGACTATAGCAGAGTTGCTAGATTGAACAGAGGTGGCTACAGATGAAGTGGGACAGGAGCATGTTGTGAGCACATTTGATCTTGGTGTTGTTATGAAGGCATGCCCAATCATTTGGAAGTTATGGATAAATATAAGCGACAAATCGTACTAATTGGACCCTTTCATATGGCTTCAATTATGCTGGAAGGCTCACTGGGTGCAAAATGCTTGGTGCAGGGTACGCATATATCCTAATTGAAGCCACACTTGTGACAAGGGCATCACTCAAAAGTGTACTGAGTGGGAGGAACTGGGCCCTGGCTATTTGGTGTCTTCGAACAATAACAGAATCAGCTGCGCGCTTGTTGATTGAAGTTTGCATTGAGGAGGAGGGTGTTGAGATCAATTTGTTGGCACTCTTCAACCTGATCGAGGAAACGAACAGTGAGCATCTTGATACTGTCCACCAATGAACCAACCAAGGCCGTCATCCAAGCCTAGAAAGTCAGGAAGGGTCATCTCGGCAAGCCAGGAGTGTTGTGGATGTCATTCATAGACAACAGCCTTGTGCTCTTCATGCTGTTGTTCGCTGTAAAGACCAACAATGTAGTACTGTTCCACAAGTGTAACAGTGAAATGGCAGACCTCTTCTTTGCATATGATGGCTAGAACTATGCCAGGTACAGTACAATCTCTTTTGCATGAAAATCATTTTCCACATTGAAAGATGATAAATGTATTGCCTCTAATTTCAGGTATCTGGCTTGGTTTGATGTGTTCTTGATAAACCTGGTGGCTGCTGAGCAATGTGCAATCGCAGTGGCACGATCGCTGATCCTCGGGGCCCTTGCTACGGTTGATAAGACCATGGAGGAGACATTTATGAAGTTTGCCAAGTCATCAGGTAGTTTAATTCAGATGATAAAATAAATATTGTCGCTATACAGTACATGTATTCTGTCACAGCCTGTCCTCTGCTTTATTTGACGATGGGTTCCCAGATTGATTATTAAGTAACGTTCTGTGTGTTGCAAACTCCTGTGTCCACCTCCTGCTCTTGGGTCCCCGTCCCCCCCGTGCTCCCCGAGTCACACTGTGACAGTATTCAAGATCTTTATATTCATATCAATCAATTCACTTCCTTTCAGGTGGTCTGTGGAGCATTTTTAAGATGTTTGACACATACACACACTTCTGCCGCACTATGACGCGAGGGGAATTCTTTGAACAACTTCTCGAGATGTGTGGTATGAGCAATGACCCAGACAGTTCCAGGGGTGGAATGCACAGAGAGCTTGAGAAAGCTGAAATCGCGAAGAGTGAAGCTGCGGTGCAGCGAGCAATGATGGCATTTACCAGCTATGTTATAAACCCATGGCGTGCCCCTGACAAGACCAGACTGTACAACAATGCTTCTGGTGCACCTGTCTCTTCGGAGGTTGAGGTCGATGTCTTGCCTGCAGATGCCCTGGGGAAGGAGTTGAAGGAGAGGTTCATCAGGTAACGGCTGCAGAACAGAGATCCAACCAGCTTCTTTGACAAACTGCCAAGGCAGAAGCTTTGCAGGATGGCGGACAGTAACAAGAAGCTGAAACTCACATCCTCACAGGGCAAGGTAAACACAAGCTGTAGCACTCATAGTATTACCTAGAATTTAACCCTGATAATGTCCATCAGATATGGAAGTTGTATGATTTATGTCTATAGAGCTTGAGAAATATACTGTACATGACTTATAAAACATTTTGGCATTGCTTTGCAGATGATCCAATATCAAGAACAGAGCCAACTTGCATTCACCCTTTTCATCAAATCACAGCGAACAGAGACCCCTGTAAAAGTGCCCGATTGGCCAAGGCTCCAAGAACAGTCAAAGATGCTATTTTGGGTTTTTTATTTGTACCCAACCAAATTGTCCACCAACAGTCAAAGCGCAGCAAATAAGGGAAGGCCCTAAATAACAAAAATCAAAAATAAGACTTTACAAAAATGTATAAAATGAACATACTTGACAGCAAACTAAACTAAACAAAACAACCTAGGAACTTAAGAAACTTAAACAGGCGACACCCTTAAACAAGGGCCCTGGTAGCTCTCCCCTAAGTGCTTACAGCTTGTTTCTCCAAGTCTAACTGAACTCCCCATACCCATAGATATAGAAACCTAGATACCTCATTGGCCTCTGCAGTTCATTGGAGCGACCTGCTTTGTATGTGGCCGCCATATTTCCGGGGGGCACGGGCACTGGCCAATCACAGCACGTTGACTACTGGCCAATCACAGCGTGTTGACTATTGGCCAATCACAGCGCTCACAGCGCGTTGACTACTGGCCAATCACAGTGCGTATTTTCCGGGACTTGTCAGTGCAATGGTTCTCAACCAGTGGTCCGGGAACCACCAGTGGTCCTTGAGGGGGTTCCAGGTGGTCCCCAGCTAAATGATGGAGAGTTGATAACCAAATGGACCCTTATAGATCTTTAAATCTTGAATATAACATTTCACACTCTCAATTGTTAAACATCTGCATTACTTACTATACAGGTACACAATTAGAGAACGTAAATAATTGTTATTTTGACAGCATCTTATCTTATCGAACGATAACATATTCTAAGTTTGGGTGAGAGACGCTAAAGCTCATCAAACGGTGTTCCGTGACTCAAATGCTGAATAAATAATGGACCTTGATATGAAAAAGGTTGAAAACCACTGTTCTAATGCATTTATGTCCATTGAAGCAGACGGGCTCTCCACAATTAAAATCATCACAACTCCCTGAAATTTCAACCTATTTTCAAGCGGTTAAGTTTGTCACAAATGCGAGACATGGAGTTATGGATCCAGTAGGCGTAGGCCTATATTTGATTACATCTGAATTGCATATTTTCATACCAAAATACTTTCAAGTAACAGTAATAGTCACAAACTATTTTGTCTCCATTCACTGACAGACTATATGAAATATGCTGGCCACATTGCAGAATTGCCTTTATCCAACATCCTTAATGTTAGCTATTCAGGTCAGAACAGAGCTATCAAATTTGAAAGACTGAAATAATTGTTCTTGTGAATTTTCTCTGACAAAAACAGCAACTACAAATGAAATGTCTGTGTTCCATATTTTAATGGCACTGAAAGCATAACATATAAAACAAGTACTCCAAGACAGCCAAAAGCATACAATTCCAAAGTCACAGAGCAGAATATCATAATGTTAATAATGATAAAATAATACCAAAAGCATATAATTCCAAAGTCACAGAGCAGAATATCATAATGGTAATAATGATAAAATAATACCAAAAGCATATAATTCCAAAGTCACAGAGCAGAATATCATAATGGTAATAATGATAAAATAATACCAAAAGCATATAATTCCAAAGTCACAGAGCGGTAGATTATAATGGTAATAAAGATGAAATAATAAAATAGTAGTACCAGGCCTGGAATTTCAGGTACGGCCCAATAATATAGAACAATCATTGCTACGGTTTGTTCAGTAACAGAGGTCTCCCATCTCTCCAGCTCTTTAGAAAAAGAAAATACATTTTCAGGTTGGAATGCCAATGTTATCTATTCTGGACAACAGAGCCCACTAGGATCCATTCATAAGCTTCAATTTCATAGCATTCCAGTTCCAATTGTGTCTGCTCACTCATACATTGAGACAGAGACTGTCTTTTTACAAGTATGCATGCATGCATGCATGCATGCATGCATGCACTGCACTGGACAGAACACAACAGACTGACTACAGTAACCAGTCCCTAACAGTTTAAATCAAAATAGATTTAAAAGGAAAACATACCCGTACACAACATCATATTGTACAATTCAATAGACCACATAGGCACACATCAATTCCTTACCCCCCAATTAAATCAGTGTGGCGTAGTTTAACTTAAGTTTGGCGATCTTTCAAAGCCCATGGTCCAAAGTAAAATAAGCTTCTTTTTGCCAGCCACTGTTCAGAGGGGGCACAACGTAGCGGAATCAGGCGTTTGATCTAAGAAAGAGTTGTTGATCAAAACAAACTCAGAGCGGATATAAGAGGGGAGGTTTCCAAGGATGGTTCACAGGGTCACAGCAATTCCATCAAATACAACATAAAACAATGATTTTAAGTTGTTTAAAAAACATGTAAGGGTTAAGGATGGATGATTCAGTTTAACAACTTGGACCCCAGCATGCCTATTCTGGGGGGAACATTTTCCAAAAAATAGCATATATAAAAGCTCAAAACCACAGAGCCTGTATTTTTGGCAAAGAGATTTGTTGTAGATGGGGAAAAATTGTTCCATGTACAGTTGTAACTCAGGTCAGATAATTTAGTGTTTAAGTGGTTAAATACATAGTATAACCAGCAAAATGAAAGAAAAAGACACTGATGTCTATAAACCATAAAGAAGCACACTGAGGCAGTGTGGACAGGGCATCAAGGCATATCTATTTTTTGAGGGCATAAGGCGGCCCCTGTAAAATTCCTGCCCTGTAGACTATAGTGCAAATTAAAGCAACATCCTTGGGATGCTGTTCTCAGATGAACAGAAACAGAAGTGGTTAGACAAACATCTCCTTAACATAGTTCACGCCTACATTCTCAATGAGACATTTGAGATAGGGGCCACTGCTACAGATGCTGATTGGGAAACACACGTTGCAACACAGGCTGAAAAAGCAATACAGTGCTGATTTCCGAATTGCACAGACTTAACTTTCAAAAACCATAAAAAACTTAAGGAGCATATACAGGACAAACATAATGCCGTAATAAACTATTATGGAGATCAGAAAAGCACATCAAGTGAATCTCAGGGTAATAACAACTCTGACGGTGTCTTCAATTACCACAGTGGGTTTTTGAAAGTAGCCTTACTTGAGAGAGATTTTCAAGACTCAATTAAGGAAGGGGATGGCCAAAGGACGTGCCGCCTTTGGAAATTAAAGATGCTGCATTTCAAACAGGCAGGCAGAATAAAATATAGTTTAGAGGCACTAAAGCTTCAGCTGGATATAGCTGCAATGCAAAGTCCCAGTGTGTCACACAGGCTGGTGTGGAACAGGACAGTCAATACAAGTGGTATGGCAGGCAAGAACATTGCATTAGATTTAAACTGTGAACACTATGTGCAGTACACAAAACAGATCATGGACAGACAGGGGGCCAATCTACAGTTTGATATAGCTCAGGAGTTGAGCAGGAGCATTGGAGAAATTAAAATAATCATTGATCAATTTGATAAAGACTGTGGAGTCAGTCCCAAGTCGGGAAGGCACACTGAAGCAAATAAGGATGCTGACATCAGAGCAATGGTTACAGTGCTGCACGGGAATGATGTGTTCAGCATCAAGCCTGGAAGGTCCTACAGCTCATTCAAAAACAAAAGTGCAAATCCACTACACAAACTGAAGGCAGCAAATGTTGTGCACAGATGGACCACAATGGAAACAAGCCCCTGGGGCTTTTTAATGCCAACCTTTTAGCATAACTTTTGACTGTACTACTTGTACTGTTAACAATATTGTTAATAAACTATTCAAACAAACCAAAATACAGTACAGTCAAATAACTAATAATTAAATAACTCAAAACCCTTGAAGAGTATTGTTTTGCACAGCTTCTGCCGTGTGTTGCCACGCTGTAATTGTAGGGTCTGCAGTTTGGCGATGTGGTGCAGCCTCAATTTGTAAAAACAGTCAACAACTAATGATAATAACATAAAGTGGTGGTTGTCGATACCAAACTGTGTATTGACAATGTGCTCCCCAAGCAGAAACACATCTTCCAACCCAATCTCAGCCCGGACAATGTGATGGAGCTGGGATACTGGGCACTGGAACTGCCGAATGACACGCTCAGCACATCTGATCACCTTCACTGTACCTGCAGAGGGAATCATCAGGCCACCCATATTCTTCAAAGCAAGAAGGTGATAGTTCTGCTCCAAAGAAGTGGGTACTGTATTTGTAACCAGGCTCGCATGGCACACAGGACAGGACAGCTTTCTGAGTATCTTCCTGACCACAAACCCTGAGATGTAGACAAGAGCATTGTCTACGAGACCTCCAAAGCGGGTTGGGAGATAGCTGTGGTCTGACAGAATAGCTGTGATGTTGGTGAAGGGCGATGGATGAGATTCAAGTGACATCTCCATAGCTGCAAGGGTTTGGGTCTGATCCTGGGCTGTGACGTTCCCTGCAGAGCTAGGGTCGACACCACACCGGACCATCAGACGGCGGAAGATACCTTGGAACTGGCCTGCAGTTGGGTTGTTATTCCAGCCCCCTAAAAAAAAGAAAGGGGGAGAAAGAAAACACAGATGCATACAACAGTTATTACTTATGTAATAATTTGAGATATCATTTCTGACATACTTAGTTGAAAAGACAAAATATAAGAAAAAATGAGAAAGCCCTACCTGATGCCCTGATCGAACAAAAGAGAAGCTCCAGGTGGTCCTGGCTGAATCTGTAGGTGCAGATATATCTCTGCACTTGAAGCAGCTCTGGAACCATGAGCATAAGGGTGTCGATGTTTATAATGAACCCCATGACTGACAGGCACCTTCAAAATGAAATGAGTCATTAATATGATCACGCCAAAACAAGACACCTCAAGAGAGCACCAAGTAATTTTGTTCACTCAAAGTTGGAAATTGACATGTCCACATATATCCATCAGATGTGACACAACACAGGTCTGTGACAATGCATGGTGCCAGTAATAGAAATCTGGTAAATAAAGTGTACTGCAAAATTACTGGGTGCTACTCCAGAGTACATAGTACAAGTCTTTGAAATAAATAAATCAACTGTGGGATGCTGAACCAACAAGAAACATTATTAAAACAGAACTGGGAAAGCTTGAATATATGAACATGACATACATACCTGTATGAACTGAAAATCACTTAACAGGACAGAAATCCAAGAGAAACAAAACCGCAGACGGTGAATAGATTGGAACAAAAGAACAGAGCACCATGTGAACCCGATGAAGAACAAGAGAACAGAGCACCAGGTGAACTCGATGGGGAACAAGAGAACAGATCACCAAGTGAACCTGATGGGGAACAAGAAAACAGAGCATCATGTGAACTTATATCATGCCCTTTTAAACTTCACCATGTGAACAGAAGCTAAACTATTTTAAACACCTCTTTGATCGGTGAAGGGGTATGCCTTCTTTGGTACACAGACTGGTCAGGTAGCTCCTGGCTCTCAATAGAAACTCCAGAGTTTGTGACCAATTCAATGTACCCAGGGGAGCTTTGAATCCCTTGGCACGGGGATTACGGCTATTCATGACATCGAAGAGCCTGTCAATGATCTAAAAAATATTTAAATACACATGTTGAATGTGTAAAGTATGGTAATAATGTAAATATGAGGGGAGTTGGTATCCTTCCCAAAAATGCAATATTATAGAACAATGTTTGCATGTAGTACTACCTCAATGAATTCAGATGTTGCTTCACAGTATGTAAACTGTGAATAGCCGAGATCCCTCAGTGTGCGGAGAGCAACTGCAACTGAGCGACTCAGGGTCTGTGCAGCCAGGGACACCTTCATCTTCTGTGAGTCGAAGAACACATGCTTGTGAGTCACTCTGTTGGCAGCATGCAGTCCATCTTTTTCTTGCACACTGTTCAGATGATGAACGTATGTCCAGTTCACCTGACCAGTGGAGCTGGTGATGGGACTGTACGCCTGCAACATGTTCCGTGACAGTTTCAGCATGTGGCACGCATCCATCACCACAAAAACCCTCTCTCCACTATTAACTGGATGTGGAAAAAAGGTTTTTAGAGGCTGAAGAGGGTTTCCCTTGAGGTCACAGCCCAGTTTGTTGCACATGCTCACATTCGAGGCATGTCCATCCATCGTGACACTGACGACTCTGATGTTACGTGAATGGAGTTGTTCTATTGCATGTACGAGGAGCTGTTTCTGTGTGTCTGGTGACAGGGTCTTCGTCAGATAGTATGCTATTGGAATCTTCCAATGGCCTTGTAGGCCGACTACCATGAACACAAGAGCCTCAGTTGCAACATCTGTCTCGTTGAGACCATCCCCCATGTTAACAAAGCCGCACATGCCCTGGGTATGTGGCGTGTACTGTACATGTTTCTTAATGGACATGGCATCTAACATGAGTGTCACACGTCCATATTTGTCCGGGTCTTCCTCACATCGTCTTTGCAACATGTCCAACATCATGAGGTTGAGGCCTGGTTTTGCATCTACAGAAGTCATCCACCTTTGTGAAATGAATACAGAAAAGAGATTAAAAAGAAAAGTCACTTAATGCATTTGAACCAGGATTGTTAATAAGCAAGGATTGCAATCAAACAACACTAAGAAATTAAAGAATACCGTTGTAATGTATGTGGATGGGGGAGCTTCAAATGTAGAGTGTTTCTCAGGTAGTTGTAAGCTTTTGGACCGTGTATGTGGAGAGTGAGTGCAAACTCTCTCTGGTCCTTTGTGTACTCATGGCCCTGCTTTGACAAGAGGGCCATCGGCACATCTGAAATTCAGTTAGCACAAACTAATTAGGAAGTCCCCTTGAAATGATAACTAACAAGTCTAATAAAATCTGACCATAAGATATAAATAAGGTTGAAAGTAGCATTTTCATTTTACCTGAGTAGAACTCAAGCCTCTCTTTCAGTTCTTCATTAATGAGGTTCTTCTCCCGTAGATCCTCCAGGACATTTGTCACCTTCTTCTTTGCGCTCCGTTCTCTTACCTTGGCGTTCCTCAGCTCTCGCTTCAGCCTCGTCACTGTAGCCAAGGCTTCTCTAAGTTTGGCCTTTAGACCATCTAGATCAGGCAACGCATAGGAGTGATGCTAGTAGGAAGGACGAAAATGTTGTGAGTGATGTTCATATGACATCACTGTCAATTTACAGTTGTTGGCGCCTAGCTAATACAATGTACGAGCAGTCAAATGACATACATCACCGTCTCAATCACAACATTATGGTTTGAAAGAGTGTGTGAACTACAGCATGTTTGACTGTGTGAACAAATATGAGTGAGTCTGAAAACAGTGACAGAGGTTTTTATATGACTGTGACCTTGATGGTCACAGCTGCTTTGGATATAGCCACAACAAATACTCACAGGTGGATGAGTTTTAGTCTTTTTGGAACGCTGAGGACCATGCACTGACTTGGAACGCTGAGGAACATGCACTGACTTGGAACACTGAGGACCATGCACTGACGGGCTCAACGCAACGGAGTGATCCTAGTAGGAAGAGGGACAAAAATTTTGTAAGTGATGTTCATATGACATCACTCTCAATTTGGTGCCTCGCTAATACAATGTACGATCAGTCAGATGACCTACATCACTCTTCTCAATCCCGGCGATGACAGCATCATGGTTTGAGAGAGAGTGTCTCTTGAGAACGCTGAGGACCATTCACTGACAGGCTCTCAGCATCATGGTTTGAGAGAGAGTGTGTCTCTTGGGAACGCTGAGGACCATTCACTGACGGGCTCAACGCATAGGAGTGATCCTAGTAGGTAGAAGGACAAAAATGTTGTAAGTGATGTTCATATGACATCACTCTCAATTTGGTGCCTAGCTAATACAATGTACGATCAGTCAGATGACCTACATCACTCGTCTCAATCCCGGCGATGACAGCATCATGGTTTGAGAGAGAGTGTGTCTCTTGGGAACGCTGAGGACCATTCACTGACAGGCTCTCAGCATCATGGTTTGAGAGAGAGTGTGTCTCTTGGGAACGCTGAGGACCATTCACTGACAGGCTCTCTTCAGCTTTCCTTGAGGTTTGTGTGGTCTTGCTTTTCACTGCCTAAAATTTAAGAAACATGACTTAAAAACAGTTCAGAAAGAAGTAATAAATCAAACTGTTCGGCAGTGTGATATTGACTAGCCATCACATGCTTACATAATACATACACATATTAATCATGGACATCTATGAATGCTTATAGCCTAATGATACACTTACTCTTTGACGAGGAGTTGGGAAGCTGAAAACAGATGGTATAGTCCCATCTCTAAGCCGGACAATCGGACCTGTCCTGTCAAAGTCCTCCGGCTTGAAGTGTTCACTGCAGAGCACGGAGTCAGCAGTGGCAGAAAAACCACCTTTCCTTGGCAGAGAAACTTCCCATTGCCTCCTCAATGTTTTCTCACTGGGGAACCTTCAAAGAGTGAGAGAAGTTACCAGGACATGAAAATAAGTGTCTACAGTCTACACAACAACATATCCACCACTTAAACCCTGTGTATGTCGTTTACTGAGTCCCCAAGGGGTCTATGCAAGGTCTCCTACTTTTTCCCCTCTAGTCTACACTAACCATTTTTGCTGAAAATAGCCCATCTACAAGCTCACAACGTCCCAACTACCTTGTAGATCTGCTATTTTTGCATAATGTTCACCCCAGTACAAGGATGCTTGGGTTCATGTAATTAGGAAACTGACATATTTATAATATTGTTATTAGGATTTTGTGTACCAACACCAATAACTGATTTCATGCCCTCGCCCCCTACTGTTTGCTGTACATACTGTACAAGCCTAGCTTGCCAAAATAAATTACCCCCCAATGTATTTCTGTAAATATATTTTTACTGCTACTAGTGTTGATGATGTCTTGTATATTATTGCATGTCTTTAAATGTCTTGATTGAATTGAATACACAGTACCTAAATGGAAACATGCCCTCAGGGCTTTTTGTGTTATCCTTTTAGCACCATTGTATAATCGTACCACTGTACTACCGTATTTGCAAACTGATAATGAAATATTACATCAATCAATCCAAAAGAAGAAAAAAAACACCTCAGTGTCACTGAAGACTAAGCTTCAAACCTCCCAAAACAAACTGATTCGACTACTTCTGGGACTGGGGCCCATGACCCACCTCTCTCCCAATCACTTTGCCAGCCTAGGCTGGCTCAAGGTGGAACTTAAGACAGGGTAAAACAACTAAAAATGGGACTGGTCTTCAAAATTGTAAATGCAGATTTGCCCGAAATGCCCCCTATACCCGCTTATCTGTCAAAATACCTCCAAAAGGTTAGTGACACCCACAGTCACGAAACTAGAGGGAGCGTAAACAACAATCTGGTACCACCCACCCATAAAACAAACATGGGCAAATTCTCCTTCTACAGCACGGCCACCAAGGTATGGAATAGCCTAACCCCATCCCTCAAAAAATGCAGTTCATTGGGCTCATTCAAAACAGCCCTAAAAACTCATCTTTCTGGAGGCCATAAGAGGAGGTAGTACCAGTTTCCCTGTAGACAGACGACCCCCCTCCCCTTTTTTTGTATATATATATATATATATATTTTTTTTTTCATGATGCATTTTTGTACATAGTGGTTTTTATTTTCTCTGTTTATTATGTTGATTTGAACTGTTTGGTTACTACTATATATATCTATGAAATTAAGTCAAGGACCCCAACGGAAACAAGTCCGCAAGGACTTTTTTGGTCAGACCTTTTAGACAAAAGTATTATAAATGTAACTGTGTTGTTTTACATTCTTTTGCCTAATAAAATTTTCAATCAATCAATCAATACTTTTTAAACATCGCAGCCAAGTACATATTATTTTGGGGATCCTTGTTTTTGACATGAACAAGTTTGAGAACCACTGGTTTAAAGAACAGTTTCTTCTCAAACTCAAATAACAGTAAGTGCTTTTTAGTACTATTGCCCACATTTCCAGTAGGGATAACTTGTTTCAATAGGATTCAATAAGATTATGATAGAGGTGACATAAATGCAAGCGGATCTCGTACAGCGCTCAGGTCATGGACCATCAACCTACCCCTCCCTACCCCCCCCCCTCCTCCTTCATTTTCCTCTTTTGTATATATATATATATATATATTTTTTTTTTTTTTCTCTCGTCATACCAGTAACCTGAAAGCTGATTGTATGACATTCTGTATAGTAGTGTGTATATCTGCCTGCCTCTTATATTTCATCATGATTTGTGTGCATGGGGTTCTCATCTTAAACAAGCGTAATGCTTAATGAGGGTTTCCAGTTTAGTAGACCTTGTATTGTGAATTTGTACTTCCATGTACTGTTATGTACTGTCATGTACTATTCTCATGTCTTTCTAAATAAACTACATCAATCAATCAATCAAACCTGGTGAGACGAAGGAGGAGCCCGGCCAGGAGGCCACCCACAGAGCCTAGTCCCTCCATGTGCCAGAGCCTCCCCGTGTTCAGGCAGAGTAGTTCCGGAGAAGCGGACTGAGTGGCCCTGTCTTTCCCTATAGGACTGACCGTGGGTAGCTACCTGGGATGTAAGTTGGGGCTTGATCAACCCCGGCTGGGTCACCTGGGCGAGGGTGTATGTTGCGAGACCCGAAACACCCTATGACCCGAGGATACAACACTGATGATACATCCCAGGTGCATCCATGTGATGTATTATTTATAGCAAGTAGAAATAGCAAGTATTCAGAATCCTATGGTATTCTATTGGAACATCGGAAAACTCCTACTGGATTCTTATAGAAAATTTGAATCTTATAGTAATTATATTAGAACATCCTATAGGATTATGTTACGTTGCTCCTCAGTCAGTAACTTTATCTCCTTTGAGTCTCAGTTAATCACACCTTTTCATCAATTAAAAACAATTCCAAAAAAATTCAAAAGTATTTCATAAATACAATGAAAGAATCAAATAATTTCCATAAATAAATAAATAAAAAAGTTTAAGAAGCACGATTAGCTTGTAGATCTGCGATTTTCTCTAGTTTGGGTCCCGGGCAAACGTCAAATTTCTCTTAAAGGGATAGTTCACCATTTTTTTCTATTGATTAGTCACCCCATGGAGACTTGACTTCATGGATATTGCTTTGTTTTCGTCGCATTCCTAAGCCAGTCAATATGATGACCGGCAGCGGTTCGGGTAGGAGACACAAAGAGTCTCCTATACCGGAACTGTAGGTTTGGGTGAACTATCCCTTTAAAGTTTGGGAACCACTGATCCACAAAGTAAAGGCTGTTGACATAGGAGCAGTTCTGATGCCCGAGCTACTGACACAAAGAGGACAATGAATTCAGGACATTCCTTTGATGTGAAACACTGATATTTTACACACTTTGGAAAAGCTCAGAATTGGGTACCAAATTAAATTGTTTGCGCAAACTTGGATAACCGAATGCCATGCCCTGCTTCAACGAGTCATCACGTTATACAGACTTGATAATATGCGCCGTTTTATCATTCTCATTATCAAGCTTGAAACTACGTTGAATTCACAAGTGACACAATGGTAAAACACTTGATATTTGATGCTGTTTTGTTATGTTCACCTTCACCGTCAAAATGGAGTCTATTTCATTCACATTAGCCAAGTGCCAGAATCAAATAAGAAAAACATAGACTCAGAATGTCTACACACCAAAAAGATCGTATATAAAATTAAATTAAATTAAATTCTATCCAATATGATCATCATATAAGGAGCCATCTTCTCTCACTGAAGGTGGCTCTTCACCAAACAGACTGGCCTACTTCAGACTAGTGATAGGTCGTTCATGATCGATTTGTTCATAAGAACTAGTTCATTGCCATGAACAGGAACAAACACTAATAATAATACATTTAATTTGTAACACACTTTATAGTTGACACAAATCTCAAAGTGCTACATTGTATGAAGGAATAATTAAATAATAATAATATTATTATAATACATTTTATTATAAATACATTTCAGTAACATACGTTGGTTGGTCTCCCGTCTTTCCAGCTCTTTAGCAAACAGAAAATACATATTCAGGTGGGTTACACATTTCCACCAATCAGGAGAGAGAACGCCACAAAGACCATTTATTTACCAGATAGTGTTCCAGTTCCAATTTTGTCTGCTCATTTCTTTGTTTAATCACTTCCAATTGTATTTGTTTATCCTGTAGCCTGTATGAGTTCTGTCGCCTGATAAGGAAGAGTATTTAACTGCACTGTATTTAAAGAGATAGTTCACTCCCAAAATTACTTTTTTTTCTATCGATTAGTCACCCCATGGAGACTTGAATTCATGGCTATGCTCCCACGTTATGTGCCCAGCAGGGCCGTAAGGTCTGCTGAACAGGGTCTGTTTAGAAATTCCCAATACTAAACTAAAACCAAAATATGACAAAGCCCTTCAGGCTGTAGCTCCCAAACTTTGGAATGCTCTTCTACAGGTCTTGAGAGCTGCAGCCTCTGTGGACATTTTTAAGAACATTAAGAACCTATTTGAACAAGCATTTGCGGAATGTTTGTCTTGTTATCTGCTGTCCTGTTTGAAATTAATTGTACACTGCTTTAATACCTTGTTTCGTTTTTATGAGATGCATATAAGTGCATTAACCAATCAATATTCTGGGGGGACAATAGAAAAATAAAAATAAAGCTCACTATCTACAAGCTCACAAGTCACAACTAGCCAATTGCCAAAATGTTGTGAGCTTGTAGATCTGCAAAACGTTGTGAGCTTGTAGATCTGCTATTGTTGGCGAAGATATTTGGTGTAGAAGGAAAAAGCAGCCCAAGTCACAGCCAACTCAGGTCCAATTGAGTATGTCTAGGCTAGAGGGAAAGCTAAACATACACAAATTAATGTGTATGTGTGTGTGTGTGTGTGTGTGTGTGTGTGTGTGTGTGTGTGTGTGTGTGTGCGCGCGTGCGAGCGAGCGAGAGAGACAGAGAGAGAGACAGAGACAGAGAGAGAGAGAGAGAGAGAGAGAGAGAGAGAGAGAGAGAGAGAGAGAGAGAGAGAGAGAGAGAGAGAGAGAGAGAGAGAGAGAGAGAGAGAGAGAGACACACACACACAGAGAGACAGAGAGAGTCTTTTCATACAGGCAGTCTGTGGGCAGCATTTTCTGAAACTAGGGGTCAGTGTTGCCATGTCTGCTTATTATAAGTGACTTTTTATTTTTCTACAAAGTTTGTCAACATTGGTAGTTGTGGGTTGTGGTTTTTTGGGCTTCTTTCTAAAGTTTAGCTGCTTATTTGGGCTTCTTTCCTAATTTTTGTTTAAACCAGAGTTTCTCAAACTTTTTCATGTCAAGGACCCCCCCAAATTTAAATGTACTTGGCCACAGACCTGAAAATGTTTTATGCCAGGGACCCCCGTACAAGATTTGTGTATTTAAAATGTTTCAAAAACATTCTTTTTTTCAAGATTTTTCATTGAAAATAGCAGCTCTACAAGCTTGCGACGCGATGTGAGCTTGTACATCTGATATTTTCAAATAGCAAAGACAAGTGTCCAATAGTTGCTTCTTTTGGGCTTGTTTTCACAGACCTGGCTGCTTATTTCTCTCGCAAAATCTGGCAACAGCGCTGAGGGTCCTGCAAACATGTTGACTGGCTTGCCTTGGACGGCTAAACAGATTTTCTCCGCGAGGTGGTGAACACTTTAAAATAGTAAAACAGTTAAAAACAACATGGATGATCTGCACTGATGCTTGTATTTATACACAACAACGCCACATCATCACTTCACTGCTGGATGTTAAACAGCGACATCCATTAAGGTAAGAGAACAACCCGTTTGGGCTTTATGGGGTTAAAACAAAAAGTAGCCCGTGGCTTAGATTATCCCCCTTTTAGAGACTTCACCCACCCCCCTTCTATGGGGTTGCCATGTCGGTTTATTATGAGCGATTTTTGGCTTTTTCTAAATTTATTTAATAAATATTCAATGCAAGGATACAAAGGACATTTGTAAGGTACAGGTGCATATATGCATGAACAATTATATCCCTCTTTTTTTTAATCTTGTCAACCCCACATCGTCTCTGTATATTAAAAACAATTAAAGAAGAGAAAAAAGTCATACAGACCTTTTAGTATAGTAGTAAAAAGATAAATAAAGTAGTAGTAAAAAGATAAATAAAAATGAATGGTGAATGTCTACACACTGTTGTCAGAAATGAGTTAAATAAAGCAGTTTTAAATAGGGATAACTTAAATTTAACAAAAAATAATAAACAAAGAGAAGTGGGCTTCTTTTTCTGTAAAGTTGCTTGTAAAAATTGATAGTTGCTTATTTTAGGCTTTGGTTCCATTTTTATTTTATTTTAAAAACAGTGTCTCTCAATTATTATCATGACTGTTTTGTGCCAGGGGAGCATTTGTGTTGGTAAGAATGTTTAAAAAAACAAAATCCAAATATTCCACATTAGTTTTTGTAAATAGCAGATCTACAATGCAACGCATTGTGAGCTTGTAGATTGGCTATTTTCAAATAGCCTATAGGTTTAAAGTGCTCATGTGTCCTAGTTGTTTTTTTGGCTTGTTTTCCTAGACCTAGTTTGCTTATTTCTCTCAACTTAATATGGCAACACTGACTCGGTCCCACAGCATTCCCATCCAGTGGTGGAACTGCAAGAAGTACTCACATTTTGTACTCGAGTAAAAAGTACACAAATATTCGCATTAAAATATACTTGAGTACTGAGAGTGAGTACTCATTTTGCAGAATGTCAAAAGTTTCCAAACGTATAAACATGGTTTGAAAATAGCCGATCTACACGCGTCGCGACGCATGCGTTGTGAGCTTGTAGATCGGCTATGTTTTGTAATAATAGTCAAAACCTACAAAGTAACTAGCAACTAAAAGTTTTCAAATAATTGTTGTGGAGTGAAAGTATAATATTTGCCTCTGATTTGCCTCCTTAGTTGCTTTACACCACTAGTCTTTTAGTAACAACAGGGTGTTTAAATCAAACTACGAAAAACCCGTTTAAATCACGTTATTTTTCGACGACTTGGGTCGAATTTCAACGGACGCGCCTTCCTTATTTGTTGCTGAACGGGAACGCGCTTCCGCGTCTAAGTTGAACCTCGATACGGGCGGTCAACAAAAACACGACTTCAAACGTTGTTTCACGACGGATATCAATTTTAACCGCTCCGTATTCACTAAAGATATACATATGGATTCTAGACTACCTTTAGATTTGTGATACGACGTTAGGAAATAGGTGAAATAGACCATTTTCGCCCCCATCTGTGGATGTGGCTCTGAGGGCTACAACGGGGGGGAGGGGAGGTCATAGATTGGAGTCAGTGTTGCCATATTTTGTGACAGAAATAAGCAACCAGGTCTAGGAAAACAGATCAAAAGAAGCAACTTGGGCCACATGAGCTCTTAAAACCTATATGCGTCATGACTCGTTGTGAGCTTGTAGATCTGCCATTTTCAAAAACTTTTGGAATCTTTTTGAAAAATTTGTAACACAAATACTCCCTGGGCTCAAAAAAATATATTTTGAGACATGGCAACATTGTTCTGAGAGCTACAATAGGAAAGTGGGGGGGTCACGGTTGGGGGGCCAAGTTATGACGTCAGCAATGGAATAGGCAGGGGTGGAAGAAGTACTCAGATATTTTACTAAAGTAAAAGTAGCAATACCAAAACATAAAAACTGTTACTTGAGTATAAAGACTACAAAAGTAGTGGCATGAAAATATACTTAAATAGTACCAAAAGTATGTAGGCCTACTGCAATGTTTAAATAGCCAATCTACAAGCTCACAACGCGTCGTATCGTTCACAACGCGTCGCATTGCGCAACAAATAAAACACATCTAGTTGTACTCTGTTTTATATTAAATCTTCATCTACAACTTGGGTCTTCAACAGGGGGTCCGGTCTGGAACCCTATGGAGTCCTCAGAGTTACTACAAGGATCCTACAGAATCCCTATTCTGGCAAAAAGAGAAGATCTGCAAGCTTGTAGCTTGGCTATTTTCCCCGAAGAGATTTGGTATTGAGGGGGGAAAAGAGCAGACCAAGTACAAGGCCAGAGGTCAAGTTTACAAAGTGTCGTTAATGTCACATGAAAGTTCTTATTCTATTCCTTCATTCCAGACCAGTCTGTGGAGTCGAGCCTGCAGGTGGAGAGGAGTTCTCCAGCACCAGCTAAACCGGAACCTGAAGCCGACCTGGACATTGGTAAGATTCCTGCTCTCTTTCTTTAGACCCTTTTCCACTGCACCATTTTATGGTTGTGAAAAGGGTTAATAACTGTCCCAATTGCATTTCCATGTGTGCACTGTTTGGATCTCTTTGGCTGGGCACCGTCCCAGGGCTGGGCAGTTAACCGAAAATATATTGAAACTGACATTAATAACCAACCATTGATCAAATGCTTTAGTGTAGAATACAGACTTTGATTGGTTGGCTATATTAAGCCTGATGTCCTCCAATGTCCTATAATTGCTATAGTTTACCCCAATGTGCCCTGTCTATCATATACACGGACATCATCCATAGCTTACTACAGCAAGGCAGAAATGTGAACTGTTTAGTGGGGGGAGACATAGTGAGGAACACTGTTTTTCCGATACTCCCGTCCAGTTAGAACAAAACAAATTTCCCCCCCATCATTTTCAAGGTGTCACTATACCAGTAGCGTCACATTGCTGGCCAAACAACCGTCCAGGCGGCTGCTTTTTACTTCCTTTTTATACTATATTAAAGGGTTACTTTTACTTTGAGGTAATCTACAAAATGAGGGTCTGTTGTCACGCTTCAGGCCAACATGGTGATTAAGAGACGTCACAGAAACGGCAAGGCAAAATGTCTTTACTTAAAGCCAAATCACGTGACACCTAGGCCTGCCACAATTATTACATAATTGCCTAATTACAATTATTTGAGATAATCGCAATTATTTTGCATAATAGTCATAATTGTTTCCATGTTGAGAAAGGTTCATGCATTTTGAAACATTTTCCAAACTAGTGGTAATAGCAGATCTACAAGCTCACAATGCGTCACCATGCGACGCGTTGTGAGCTTGTAGGCTATTTCCACAATTATGTAACACATTTTTTAAATAAATATTAAATATGGCACATTTTGGCCATATTACATTTTTTTAATTTTGATTATTGGTGTTGGTCATTGTCAGTCATTTCTTTGTAGTTTTTGTCATATCTGCCTCGTGCAACTTTTTGGCCTAAAAGCCACACAATTAAATTGTTAATCGCAATTATTATATGACAATTAATCGTCAAGTAAAATGTTATAATCTGGACAGCCCTGGTGACACAGTGAGGTCAGTCCAGTTTAAAGGAATACTACACCAAATTAGAGGTTTGCACTGGCACGCCATTTAATATTTTTACACTCTGATCCCTTGAAACTTTAGCTTGTATTTACGGGCTCTATGCAGTTTTTGAAAAAACACTTCTCTGTTCCCTGTTTTACATTCAACCTTCATCTACATACAACCCGTCGCATCAAAGTCCTTGTTCTATTCCTTCATTCCAGACCAGTCTGTGAACTCCAGCCTGCAGGAGATGAATTCTCCAGAGTCAGACAGGACTGTTCATATTAAACCGGAACCTGAAGATCATCTGGACATCGGTAAGTTTTATATTCTCGGTTCTCGCTCACTTTCCTTCCTTTTTTTAGTTTTTGTTCTTGATCTGTTATTCATCTACTTCTCACTATAGCAGTATCATGGCCAGAATATCATGATAATGAGGTCATATCTGGTGAAATAAATATCAAATGTGCTTTGCTCCAAGCAGAATGTACAAGACCTACTACAGTATATATGGTGTTGCATTGTTTATTGTGCTTTTTGTCTTGCCCCCTGGAAGACCGGAGGTCAGGGGTGAGACTTGGGGAGCGCATTGGGTCTGTGGCGAGAACCAATCAAACCTTGATTCAAGTTTTTCCTCTGTTCCTCTGTTTTACATTCCTTCATCCACAACTCTATTCCAGACCAGTATGTGGGGTCCAGCCTGGGTTCTTCAGCACCGTTCAGGACTGATTCTGTTAAACCAGAAACTGAGAACTACCAGGACCTCAGTAAGTTTCATGTGCTCTTTCTGTCGTATCTATGTTCTCTCATCTTATCAACTTCTAACTATAGAAGTGTTACGGACAAAATATCCTGATAATATCATGGTTCTATGGTTATAAAAAATATAACTCCCAAAACTAATATTTATTGTTTATTGTGCATTAAGTATATTTTTGCCACTTTCAAAAGCAATAATTTCATGCAAATGCAGAACAAAAGGAAAAGTAGCATAACATAACAGGGATTCATTCACAATAGCAGATAATACTAGCTCACAGTGTGACACTTTGTGCTGTGCTGCAAGCTTGTACATCTGCCATTTTTTAAGTGTTTAAGTGTTTGAAAAAGTTTGACATTTAGAATTTTTGAACACAAATCTTCTCTCTGGGGGTCCCTGGCACAAAACATTTTCAGATAAGTAGCGGCCAAATGTATATCAATTCGGGGGTCCTTGGCACAAACGAGCATGAAATCTACTGCTCTAAACTGTCGTTGCGTAGTTTAGGTTTAGGTAGCATTTTAGGTTGGTGCGCACACAACTGGTGTAAAACTGTTCCGGTCCCCTTTTATTTTTATTTTTACGTTATTCATTCAGGGGAGTTTTGCTGAGAGCCTTTTGTTCCGGCTGGAGCGGTGCAGGATTTGCACCATTAACTCATTCAGTGCCACAAGACGTCAAAGACGTCATGAGGCCTGACACCCCGTGTGCCACAAGACGTCAAAGACGTCATGAAAAAAAAAAATCTTTTTTATTTTTTATTTATTATTATTTATTTTTTTGAAAAACATGCTCAGAACCCAAGATAAGATGATTTGAAGATTTGCTGCTCCATTCACTTCTTGTTTAACGTTTTACTGAAAAAGGCTGTATCTCGGCTCCTAAGCCCTTTTTTTTTACAATTAATTTTGGTTGTGGCACTCAGAACCAAAATTCCATAAATAAGCATGGCACTGTTAATGCTGCTATTTTTCACAGAAACGGTGTGTTTTTTAGTTTTTTTTAAAAAGCACCTGCCCACCACAGAGTCTGGGGGTTCGAATGCATCCCGGTGCATCCAGGCTTTGTCGAGCATCTATAAGAACACAATTGGCCCGTGTTCGGGGTAGGGAACCTAGGCGGGGAGGGTGATGCTTGTCACTATACATACTCCTATGGGCTCGGGCGGGACCTGTCAACGGGATGGGAAGTCTTTGCATTGGTACTGCAATAGTGTTACTTTTCTCTAAATTGTTTCCATCCAGTTCAAGCCCCTATATTGAATTTAAATGCCACCAGACTTAGTTGTAGGTGGAGATCTCTGATTCATCTGGCGACAAAAGACTAGCCCAGCCCTAGGGCTGTCACAGTGAGGGAATTGCACCTGCAGTACAGTATGGTGGCCCAACAGCGCAATATATCGCCATGTTAACCCACCAATGCATCCACGGTAATGCCCCCCCTTACCTCAAGGAACTGCTCGAGCCACAGACCTCCACACGCAGCCTCCGCTCTGGAAACACTAACCGCCTCCAAGTTCCCCCCACCAAGTTCCGCACCATGGGCGACCGAGCCTTCTGCTCAGCTGCCCCTCTACAGTGGAACTCACTCCCGGACCCGCTAAGGGTTCCACAGTCTGTCGATGCTTTTAAGAGAGGACTAAAGACTTTCCTTTTTAAATAAAGCATTTGGTTAGCTTTTTAGGTTTTAACCCCTAGGTTTTCTTAGCCCCTTGCTTGTTTTTAAATTGTTTTTTCTAAGGCCCTCCTTTTTTAGATTGTTTTATGCAAATGTTTGTATTCTGGACTGTAGCACTTTGAGGTTTGTTCAAATATAAAGTGCAATACAAATAAAATGTATTTATTGCTGTGGCCAACACCACTCTTTTGTTTTTATTACTTCAATTATCCTGAATTATGCCATATAGAGAATCAATAAACAATACGTACACTACATAAATAAACGTTAATGTTAGGCTAGTGTTGCTTTTTAAATGAGAAAAGAAAATCCCGGCTGAAAATGCTATGGCGCTCTAAAAGTGCTTCCAAACACCTGAGTTGTCAGCTCTCAGCAAGCACATGGAAATGCCACATTGTGAACGCACGAGCGCCAAATAAACGCTCAGCACCTCGCCAATCGGGAGTCTTATATTTTACATTCAACTTTCATCTACAACCGATGTCAAATCAATGTCTGTATTATTAAAGTCTTATTATATTCCTTCATTCCAGACCGGTATGTGGAGTCCAGCCTGCAGGTGAAGATGCGTTTTCCAGCCTCATCAGGCAGGACCGTTGGTCCAGAGCGGCCAGGACGGGGGAAGAGAAAGAGACGGACACCACAGCATTTACAGGACTTTGTGTTGGGTGAGTGTGTTACTGGGGACAATGGGGGAAAACAAATGACGGGGGGGAAATAATAAAATAGTAATAATAATAATAATAATGATGATAAGCAGACAAAATTGAAACTGGAATACTAAAATTGAAGCAGAGTTTGGTGGGGTTCTCTCATTGGATAAAACTGGGGAGACCCCTGCTACTGACAAACATTCTACAGTCATGATTATTATCAGAATAAAGAATAATGAAGGGCTTTAACTTTATAACCAAAAATGTATCACAAACACATCTTTTATGACCGCGGCCAGGCAAGGAGGCCTACTGTAGTAACAAGGGCAAGACCACCAGGTTTATGAACAGCTTCTACCCGGCTACCATTAGACTGTTGAACAAGGCTTGACCACTACCTGTCACCAGGCTGGCCTTGGACTTGCACTGGTTTTACCTGTGAGAGTTAATTGCTCTGATTGAATATGGCAATAGATTAATGACACTACAGAAGGCAGAAATATTTACTTTTGGGCAGAAACTTTGTCTGTCCATATTTATTTATTTAACACATAAGCCGCCAATCGCGCATTAATGCGATCTAATAAATAGCGCGCTTGTCCGCCAAGATCGCATTAATGCGATCTAGTGATTAATTGTGGTTTAATCTGTGATCGCACTATTCTGTTTATTTTTCATCATAGGTTTCGAGTTCCACTTACTTCACCCACACCGGGATCCGGTTTCATGACGCAGATTCCGTTTCCGGTTCTAATTTTTTCCCCCCGGTCATTTTCGGCCAGAATAGGGAAAAGCTAGTTTTTTCACACGGTATAAAAAATGAACCGAGAGCTCCAATTTTCTTCGTCGTCGTGTATCACATCGTACTTTAGTCCGATCGGCAATCTGCGAAAACGTCACATCCGGTATGACGTATTTGACTGTTTGACTCTGTTTGGGGGGGCGAGCGAGTCAGCGAGGTGATCAAGGTGTCTATTTGCTGCTCTCTGCTGGCAGATTTGTCGTATGTGTTTAAAACCGCTTTCAGACAATTTATTTGAATGAAAAATTACAAAATAAATAAATAAAAAAAACAAATCGCTGGCACTGGGGTGAGTACATTATGAATAAACTCTGGCAGGCAATTAAAATAATACTTCATCGCGATGCGACACACCACATTGTGAGCTTGTAGATTGGCTATTTTCACAATTTATTTGCGGAACCAAGTCGAACTAAATGTAATGCCTACAATTTCAAGTGCAAGTCAGGGTGGGGGGTCCCCAGTTCAAATATAATTATTTTGGGGGGGTCGCGTCCTGAAAAGTTTGAGAACCCTTGACATAGGTTCTAATCAAGCCCCCAGGACCGCAGAGGATTATTGAAGCCATAGAATCTGGTATTACAAGACTTTCGCATTTAGAACGCTACTGCACATGCTTCTATCGTTTGAAACACTACTGCGCTCTGCTCTATTGGCTCCAAAGTTGGAGCCAATCAAGGAAGTAGGGGTACTTCCGGGTGCTTCATTCGACACGCTGGTTAAGACCTAGCCGGTTGAGTGTCTAAACCAGGGGTGGGCAACTTTGAGGATGGAGAGGGCCACTATATTTCCACACTCACTCCAGAGGGCCACATTGCATATACTGTCAGGCAGACATTTTTTTTTGCTATTTTCCAATTGGAATCCTGAAAAGTAGCATTTCTATTTAGTTTCAAATGCATTTAGTTATACTTATGTTAACTTTATGAACTTGAATACAAATACATTGGACATAAAAAAGACAATAGAATTGTAATACTAGTCATTAAGCTACTAATATAGACTGAAGTAATTAAAGCGGGTCATGTTTGCATATTTGCAATGGGAACAGCTGAAATTAATAATATATCAGTATTCCGATATTAACCTGCGGGCCGCATTAAGTGACGGTGGGGGCCGCATGTGGCCCCCCGGCCTGCCAGTTGCCCATGTATGTTCTAAATCGGAATTTGGCGGAAATACCGCCCAAAGAAATGACGTTGACGCTTTACAAATCTGTTTACATTCTCCGTGAATGACAAGTGTTTTGATTGGTCGAAAAATTTAGTTTCCGGGGGAAATACGTACAGCGTAAGTCCCGCCCCTAAAGACACTCTGCATTAGGTCTTGACCAGGCTTTTCTCTCCGCAGATGAGTAAAGTCTGACAATTCATGTGTGGTGAGCAACTTTCATTGAAATGAATAGGTGGGGGCGGGTCCGTCCGTTCCCTAGATAAAATATCTATATAATAATATAATATAGTTATAATATTATTATAACTCTATGGCTCTAATGCTGGGGACTCTCTGGTCACTCTCTCACTGACTATCAATAAAAAGCCTCCAAAAAATAGCAGCAGGTGTATAAAATCCCAGTTTCATATGAATGTTTAAAGTGCCATGATTAAATAAATGAAAAAACTGTTGTAAAATCACACCCAATTGCAGCAGGTATAAAATTACAGTTTTGTGTGTATGGTTATGTTATGCAATGATTATCAACAATTTTCATCAGTCCCTCTACCGTATCCAATTGGTCCAAAATGTTGAAGAGGGACCATATTACCCTCATCCTGGCCTCCCGGGCGGTTTAGAATACATTTTAAAACTCTCCTATTTGTTAATGAAGCTCTTAAATGGGCTGGCCCACTGTTACATCGCTGACCTTTTAACCTTTCACCCCACCACCAGACCCCTCAAGTCAGCTGACTTGGGGATGCTAGCCGTCCCGAGACCTAGACAGAAGTTCAGAGGTGGCCGCACCTTTTGCTGTTGCAGCCTTTAAGCTGAAACAGTATTCCCTTCTCCATTAGATCTGCTGACTCTGTTCTACTCACAAGCATGTGAATCCCCCTGATGTGTTGCATTAGCTCTATCTATGGCAGAGTCCTGCAACGGGCCAGGTACTCGCGTTTGACGGGTGAAAACGGGAGAAAAATATACTTTTATAAGTTCACAGGTACGGCGGTACTGAACTAAACGCGGGCGGGTAACATTTTATTGTGAAAATCAGAGGGCACTTTTTCTGTCACTTGTGTAACTAAACACAGCATCCTGTTAAACCTTCAAATTAAAACCATCTGACAATGTAAACAACGACACATGCGTACTGCGTGTATGCAGGTTCTCGCGCGTGGCTATATATGGAAAGCTCGCTCCTCCGTTCTTCACTTGACGTGCAGATTAGCGTTATTGTTGAAGGCATCTTGTGTTAAAAGCATTTCAACACACTTTTAAATTGAGTGACTGTCTGTAGGCTATTTACATTTTACTGCATATAATCACGGGTAAACGGGCGGACAACAGGTCCATTATTTGACGGGCGGGTCTGGTTTGTATTTTGATATAATCACGGGTGACGGGTCGGTCTACGGATCTGATTATTGACGGGCGGGGTGGCGCGGGTTGTCAAAATTGGACCCGTGCAGGACTCTGATCTATGGTCTCTGTTTGATACGTTGTCTGATGATGATGCTTTAGGTTTTACAACTGACTGTATGTTGTTTTATTATTGATTGTTCTTGTTATTGACTGTTCTTGTTATTGACTGTTCCTGTTGCAGATCTACAAGCTCACAGCGCGTCACTTTGTGCTGCGCTAAGAGCTTGTATATCTCCTATTTTTGAACATTTTTTAAAAATCTTGAAACTGTGAGAACTGCTGATTTAGAAGGCATTTGTAGAATCAGCCTCAGGTCTTAATGCGTTAAATGTGCTATACAAATAAACTTGATTTGATTTGTTCCCTCTGTTTTACATTCAACCATTGGTTTTACAACCCAACCCGTGATATTTTTCTATTCCAGATGAGGCTGTGGTTGAAGCTGTGGTGGACTCTGTGGCGGACTCTGTGGAGGACTCTGTGGAGGACTCTGTGGCGGAGTCTGTGGAGGACTCTGTGGCGGAGTCTGTGGTGGAGTCTGTGGAGTCCAGTCTGAAGGTGAAGATGGACCCTGAAGAGGACCGTGGTAAGTGTCTGTCTGTCTACCTCTGTCTGTGATTTTATTCTTTTTTGTTGTAGGGCTATCACTTTATAAATGTTTCAGTAGAGGGAGTGTTGGGTGGGAGGAGTAGGACGAAGACTCTATGTCCTCCCGGACATAGTTAGCTGTATCAAAATGAGTATAGCTAACATTATATGACAATCATATTTGTAAACATGATATTAAAGTTTTTCATATTTAGTTTTACATCTGAGTCATTTGGATATTAAAGTTTTTCATTTTTTGTTTTACATATTCATGTCAGTATCACCAAGATACATATTTTTCACAATTATGTTAACATCGTAATCCGGCTTTGTGAAATACCCTTTTGACCATCTCACTTTGTGTTAGAGAATCCCAAGTGAGCTATCCTACATCCTATAACTCATGTCTTCTATGCCAATTGTTCTATGCCAAAATGTGATTGTTCCCATAACACTTCAATCAATGTTATACATTTTGCTGTATATAGTCATTTCAGGACTAGTTAAGTAATCTGCATTTTAGTTTGACATATTTGAGAGGGATTTTAAATGATATGGACCGTTAATTAGGGAACCCAATTTAATCTACCCAAGTTGAAAATATACATGTTGAATAAAACACTGGCTAGTATTCCAACAGCCTGAAAGCAGGATGTGGACATTTATTCCGACATTAGAAGCTTCTAGCCTTAATAGAGACTGATGCTGTGTTGAGCAGCTCCACAAATCAAAATTGGTCCCTGCATTAATAGGAAATTAATATTTTGGGCCTAGGTGATGTGTTGAGCCTAAGCTGTAATCCTGGGCGCTACTCTCCCTCTGCCAGCCTGGGGAGAGCCCCAAACTGAGCTCAAGCTTCCTTCAACGCATGAGGAGCCAGATTCGTTTTTGAATCAGCTACGTAATGGTTTCAGAGCCAAGCCTTTTGTTCAAAAGCTAAAATGAAACCCACCTGAAGTTTTCATATTGTCGCTGTCGGGACGGAAACTTGTTCGTGACTAAATACCCTACTTTGTCATACTACAAAGTAGTATGACTTAAATAGATTTGGTTTTATATTTAATTGGATACCTGAAAAGTAATAAATGATAATATATTTGGATGCTGCTTATTTTCCATTAATATGACTATAACACAATTCACTGCATTTCAGTTCATTATTCAAGTTTGAGTCATAGTGATTAACTGCACAAAATCACACATTGTAATTAAAATGGTAATTGTTTGATAGCACTAATATTTATGAGTTGTATAATTTTTTAGCGAATTCGTCCAAAACAGATTATATTGTTTAAACCGCTAACCGTCCCATGCCTAATACTTTGGAGGACGCCCCCCCCGGTGGCTGGGTTGTGGGTTTAACTCAAGGCCGGGGGCCTGACGGAGCTACCACCGGACCGTTAAGCCATTTATTTTAGTGCCTAAGCTAAGCTCACGTTTCAGGAGGGCTCGCTCGTTTAGTACCATGGTGACGTCAAAGCATCCCGCTCGCTCCGTCTCACGCCGAGCGAGCCAAAAAACAAGCAATTCTTTCTCGATAATTATTTTTTGTGCATAACAGACTCTCAGTTTGATAAATTAAGCAGTTTGAGATGCCTGTTAATTCAATGTAATTCAATGTTTTTAATGATCCATTTCTTTATCTCCCCCTTTCTCCACCCAAGATGTTTCTCCTGCCAAAACACCAGAGAAGAAGCCAACCTACTGTGAGCCGTGTGGGAAAGACTTCTTAACAAACACAAGACTCCTATTACACCAGAGAATACATACAGGGGAGAAACCCTTCCAGTGTAACGAGTGTGAGAGTACTTTCAGGACATCTGGTACCCTCACTGTTCACAAGAGACTCCATACAGGAGAGAAACCCTACCACTGTATCGTGTGTGGGAAAACGTTCAGCAGAAGCGGTGATCTCACAGTTCACCTGCGAACTCACACTGGAGAGAAACCCTACCGCTGTGACCAGTGTGGGAAAATGTTCAGCCAGAGCAGTCATCTCAGCAGTCACATGTTCATTCATACAGGAGAAAAACCCTTCCATTGTAACCACTGTGAGAAGAGGTTCAACATGAACAGTCATCTCAAAAGTCACCAGAGAGTTCACACGGCAGAGAATTCCCATCCCTACTACCCTTACCAGCAGAAAAGGTTCAGCCATAGAGGCCATCTTGATAGCTACCAGAAATGTCACGGTGGAGAGAAACCCTACAAATGCCCAAAATGTCTAAAGAGTTTTCAGTGGATTCAAACTTTAAAATATCATTGGTGCAAATAAACAGGAGGTGCCTTGCAAATGTGAACCAAGGTTGTTAGTGTTGTCAACGTCAGAAAGTGAGTAGTTAACAAAACATCATGTTAAAATATTCTGGCACAGCAAAAAAAAAGAAGATGGATTTAACATCCAACTAAAATCGGCATATGACTAACATTTTCTTCATGATTTTAGTTGGTCAACTAAATGTTTTGCTAAGCCCCAGTTTTTCTTTTCTTTTTTAACTAGCTTAATTTAATTTCACATCTAGATTTTAGTTACTCTGGCTGAAGGAAGCTCACTCTGGTGGGAGTCTCGAAAGTTGATTGTCGGATATCTGCGATGTCGATCTGTGGAGAGCGTCTTAAGTGAAATCACTTTAGGCTCTGCCTTGTTTAGACGCCCCTCCATCCATATCTGATTGAAATTGGGGTCATCGGATGATGAGTTAATTATTATTTTAGTATTTCTTTTATAAAATAGGCCCATCGTACAAACCCTTCCCAGAATAATATAGACAAATCGAATGTAATATGAAAAATGTACATGATGCATGTTTATTGAATGCCTCCATACTGTCTGGAGGAGTAGTAGCAAACTGTTTTGAAGAAATGCAAAATGGTAGAAAATCTAGTTTGGCGGAAATGGGGAGTTGTGTCATGATCCAAGGAGTGATTGTATATAGTTCACGAGTTATAGGTCAAAATGTAAAGTGGGCTGGTGTAGTGCCACCATGATGCATGCACAAAAGAAGAAGAAAAAATAATACACTGATCGTTCCAGTGTTTTCTTTTTGGGAGATTAACGGATAATATGTAGTGATTTGTTTGAGTTTTGGAGCAGTAATACCAAAAGGTTTGATGTAAAAAAAATAGAAAAGAAGAAAGAAATCCTAAATATCGGAAAATCTAGGTTAGTGGAAATGGCCGTGGCCTTGTGTATGGGGGTTTGTGTCATGATCCAAGTAATCCAAGGAGGAAAAAAAAACTATGATTCAGGAGTTAATAGGCCAAACTGTAAAGTGGGCTGGTATAGTGCCACCATGATGCCAATTTGAGAAATGCAGGGTGAAGTGCCTTCCATTGCCTGCTAGAGATGATTAGTATTCGGTGGTTGTCAAACATTTAAATTGTAAAAGTTATATGAAATATCTGGTTTAATATGCAGTTGCTTAAGATTTATTCTGTGTGTATAAAATGTGTTACAATATATAGTTTGACTTGTCTTGGGCTACTAAAATGTGTTACAAAATATAGTTTGACTTGCTGTTTAGTCTCTGGGTCTAAAATACACCAAATCAGACTTATTTTTCCTTTTTCAGCTTGTATCGTTAATACTGTGTTCTATTTTATTCTTGTATTGTTATATGCCATGTTGATTTACTTGTAAGTGAAAACATAAGGGACATTGGTTCTGATTAAACTGTAACATGAAATTCAAAGACTGAAGTAAACCTTTTCCCTTTTTTAATCTCTATTGGCTATACGTAGTTGACTTGAGTCCCCTAGGGCTCTATACCAGGCCCCCTCCTTTTTCTTCTTCTCTTCAGCTACACCAAAAATAGCTAATGTACAAGCTCACAATGCTACACAAGCTTGTGCATTACTATTGTCACCCCAGAATGTGACAAACAAATGACCCTATTTGTTAAAAACAGAAGAAGGAAGTGCTGCCTGGGTTCAGTCACAGTGGCGTTTGCAAACCGGTGCTCTTCAGTGAACAGGTAGGTACTAGGTAGGTATGCATGGAAGCAAAACGAAAATTGAGGTTCTGCTTGTGGTGAGGCAGACTGTAGGGAAAAAGGTACTGAGGCAGTCCGTATATTTCTTTGAGCACTGCAACAGAGGATGACCTACACGTTTCGACACTCGGGTCTTATTCAGGACCCTGTTGAAGTCATCCTCTGTTGCCTTGCTCAAATAAATATATATTTTTTCCCCTTAAGACTGAGTGCCTCAGTACTTTTTCCCCCCTATACAGTCTGCCTCACCACAAGCTTTTGCTTCTATTTTAACCCTATTTGGGTTCATTTAAAAAAATGTTTAATGAAATTCTCCACCCTCTGATTTACAAGAAAGCTTACTTTGATTTGTTTAGCTTTTCTACTTTTACCCCAAAGGTTACAGAGGAGAGAAAGCAGTCATGGTAATTGGGTCCAGGTGTTGAATTGACTAGTATCCTAGCTCTGGGTCTGATTGTAAGTCATTATACTAACTAAATGAGAGGAAGTGATCTAAATGCTCCAAGCTGGTGGGTGAAAGTAAGGAGGTCAGTAATCTATCTGGTAGAAGTGAGACATCCCATTATTCCGTCTGTTAGGTTAGTGTGAGGTTAGGTATAGGCAGTGGTGGAAAAAGTACTCAAATGTTTTACTTAAGTAAAAGTATCAATACTGCAATGTAGAAGTACTCTGTTACAAGTAAAAGTCTGAAATTCTAAATTTACTTGAGTAAAAGTACAAAAGTATTGGTATCAAAATGTACTTAAAGTACCAAAAGTAAAAGTACTATAATGTTTGAAAATAGCAGATCTACAAGCTCACAACGCGTGGCAATGTGACGCGTTGTGAGCTTGTAGATCGTCTATTTTCAAATAGCCTAGGTATAAAATAGGGCTAAAGTGGTTAATGTATGTTTTATAATGTATATCTGCAAAGTAATTAGTAACTAAAGTTTTCAATTAATTGTAGTGGAGTAAAAGTACAATATTTGCCTCTGAGGTGTAGTGGAGTAGAAGTAAAAGTATAGACAATTGGAAATACTCCAGTAAAGTAAAAGTACCACAAAATTGTACTTAAGTACAGTACTTGAGTAAATGTATTTAGTTACTTTACACCAATGGGTATAGGGATAGTTATAATGGGGCCAGTCGGGGTTGGAATAATGTCATGGCACCATCAAAAGACGTGAGTCTATGAAAGACAACCAAAGAGCAGCTAAAGAGGTAGAGAAGGGAAGCTTCTGGTTGTCTCTGGAGGAGGTAGAAACATCGGGGACCTGGAACAACTGCAGAGTGGCTGGGGAGACATCCCTGTCATCACCATTTTAACATAACTATTAATATATATACTATATACTAAAATGGATTGCAATATTTGCTACTGTAACCAAAGTTATTCTTGGCAATTGGAAGTACATTGACCAAGATAAGGGCAACTTGCTGCCTTTCACTATTTTCTCATGTTTGCTTCTTTTGTCCACTAGAGGTCTGTCTTGCTTTTAAAATCAGAGTTTTTAGCATACTGAAGTCACTATTTTCCCCACCATTACCTTATAGTATAGCTGTTTGGCACTAACAATTGTGCACTTTTTGATAGAAGGCTGAAACTTTCAGCATAGTTAGTAAATACCATAATATAAATTTTCAGACGGGGAGGGAAGTCAGATTTGACCTCTGAGAGGTCAAATCCAAGATGGCCGCCAGTCTACTGGGTATAAATGTCTAAATACTTCATTCTTTCCAACTAAGTTGGGGTTGCCCATTCATTTGATGATATGTTGGAGATTGCCAGAACCCAAGAACATACATTAAATCAAGGTCAAGGTCAAATTACATAGTAATAAGTATATTTAAGCTTTGACACTGGGTACTGCAATATAGTGAAACTGTTTTGTGACAATGGGAATAATACAAAACAAATGAACAGATTAAACCTATGGTGGTAATCTATTTTAATACTAAATTCATAGTAAATCACAATAATCGAGGTTCAAGGCTTCTTTATTGTCACATCTTGCATACAGGAAAGAGAAAAACAAGACCAAAAATAAGTTGTGATAATAATGATAATGATAATAATCAAAATTCAACAGTCTCCACAACAGAGGCACAGTGCAGTACATTTGAGAGCAGCTTTGGCACACTTGCATCGTCCAGTACACCCTTTCGTGCAGCGACAGCGGATTAATTCATGGCACGATTTGGATGCTTCAGAGAGAGTGGTCCAAAATGGTTGCCACCCAGTTGTTTCCTTTGTCCAGCTCCATTCAGATGGCTCTGGCATCTCTGGTTCCAGTACCAATGCCTGTTTCCAACAGTTTGCCTGGTAGCAAGTGCGCTTGATGTGTTGCTTGAGTGCTGCCTGGGTTGGAGGAATGCTCTCTAGTGTTCTTGACTTCTTCGTGAAGAGCTGTTTCCTGGCATCATTCACTTCCATGCACTCACTGGTTCGGTCATACATGAGCACCACAAATCGCTCTAGCAGGAACATTGATCCTTCACTGACCTCACTTGGCAACTGTAGGAGTTCACTGAAAGCCTCATTCACCTCTGGGAATGACTTCCAAGTTTCCCAGGCAGTCTTCTTTCCTCTGCCAGCAAACGCAGATACAGTGTCACACCCGGTGAAAGCGTGAAAGACTGGGAGAGTCAGACACTGTGTTGGAGTCATTGTGGCAACCATTTCATGAACAGCTATGTACCGAAAGCTTGATTCAACACCAAAGGCAACCCACAGCTCATCAGGACCTGTCTTGATGAATGAAGCCACAGCCAGTACTACCACATCAGTATCAATGTGGTATGGTATGGTCACTTTCTTACACCCCTTTTGCACAGCATCTGCATCTCTTGCAAATATGGGGCAAGGCAGGCCAAGTTTGAATCAGCAGGAGAACTGAGGACTCCACTCCCATTGGTTGCATGAAGTTCCTTGCCCTCTACTAGAGGAATGTTAATAAATTAATTGTCTGAACCACATCAGGTGTGTCATTGTTGGTGTTGCCTATATATGAGACCATTGATTGTTACACTGCCATTTGTTGATTCTGAGGAAATCACTGCATTTTTTGGGGCACATTTTTACCTTGACCTCGACCTAATTGCATTTCCTTGAAATCTGGTGATCTCGATAGTATTACCACATGAAAAGGCATCCCCTATTTAGTTGGAAATGATACTTTAAACGTTTTTCTACTGTGTTTGGTTCCAAACTTAAGTTGGACTAGCGGCCATTTTGGATTTGACCTCTCACGGTCCTCAGAGGTCAAATCTGACTTCCCTCCCCGTCTGAAAATGAACATTATGGCATATACTAACTATGCTGAAAGTTTCACGCTTCTATCAAAAAGTGCACGATTTGCTCAAAAACAGCTATACTATTACCTTACCCTGAAACTCAAGGCAAATTTATTTCATATACAAGTGAAACTAGTTGTGAGCTTGTAGATCTGCTATTTTCAGATTTTTTTTCCCCTTAAGATTTATGTAATAATAATTAAAAAAAAAATTAGATTTTTTTTTTTTATTGTTGAAAATCTTTTGAAATAATAAACGGAAAAGAGGGCAAATGTATTTGTGACCCATAAAAATTGGTCTGTGACCCGCAAGTGGGCCTTACCCACTGTTTGGGAAACACTGGTCTGGATCATACTCTTTAATTAGAAACAAAGTTTATCACTCGTTTCATTTGATCTTCTCAACCGTGTTGCTGTCATCTATTTTTCTCTCCTCTGCTCTCTGTTTCACTCTCACATTCCTCCCCGGTGAGTGAATCCACGGTATGAGTCTGGCCAAGCCAGGCTAGAGATCTTCTACTTCAGCAATAAGGGTGCCAATATGGTCCAATAGTGGTTGCCATCCGCCAAGGGAGAACCTTATTCTTTCAAGTTTAATACAATACAAGATTTCATGGATCCACCTATCATGGGTGGGAGGGGACGGATGTATCCATTTAAGGAGAATCAACCTCCTGGCCAGCTAGGTTGTAAATGCAATAACTCGCCATATGGATGCTGGTTTGTTAGGAGTAAAGGGGGAGAGTCCAAAAAGGGCAGTAAGAGGATCAGGTCAATTGGCTCAACCAAAGCACGCCCCAAGGTATCAAAGACTGCAGCCCAAAACCTTGACAGCCTGGGACAAGACCAAAACATGTGCATGTAGTCAGCAGGAGTTTGTTTACTCCTATTACATGCATCAGATCTCTCAGGATATATCCTGGCTAGTTTTGCGTTTGTAAAATGGACTCGATGCACTGCAACAATCTGTGCCTAGCACATGATGTGTGCACCAGATCCAGTATCTGTTCCCATTGCTCGTCTGACATAGTAATCCTGAGGTCCTGGTCCCATGCAGCTCTTAAGGAGTCTAGCCGAGTAGGACACAAAGGAGACTCTTTGTGTCTCCTACCGGAACCGCTGCCAGTCATCAAAGGATTTAAGGAATGCAACAAAATCTAAAAAATATCCTTGAATTCAAGTCTCCATGAGGTGACGAATCGACAGGAAAAAAAAGTGGGGGTGAAAATCCCTTTAAAATTATAAAATGTACCTGAAGAATCATCTATCAGTGTATGACCAAAAATAATAAATTCCATGCTACACTATGTGGTCCAATGTTTTGTCTTTTAGTCCTGTCTATATGCTGGCCACTGTGCCTATATGGTAAGCACCATAGACAACAAAGCACCATAGACAACAGGCAAGCACCATAGACAACAGGCAAGCGCCATAGATAACAGGTAAGCACCATAGATAACAGATAAGCACCACCATAGACAACAGGTAACCACCATAGATAACAGGTAAGCACCATAGACAACAGGTAAGCACCACCATAGAAAATAGTATGGTGCTTCCTTGTCATCTATGCTGCATCATACGGCGCTTAGTGCTTACTAAGGTGCTTACTATGAAGCTTACCTGTCATCTAGGGTGCTTACTATGGTGGTTACCTGCCTTCTATGGTGCTTCCCTGTCATCTGTTGTGCTTACCATGGTGCTTACCTGTTTTCTATGGTGCTTACTATGGCATTAAATGCCCTAAAACGGCACAATAAATTCAAAATGGTTGACTTCCTGTCGGGTTTACGCCATGGCTCCAAGGCTCCTTTTTTGTAAGCCGGGACATGATACAGGTGCGTACCAATTTTTATACATGTAGATGAAACTATATTGTGGGGCTTCAACTTGGGGCAATATTGAGCCATTAGTCCACTACCCTTTTTGAGACCAATAAAAGATGTAATGTTTTGCCACTTGTGATGTGTGTGCAAAGTTGGTTTTTGAGCACGTTTGGGCCCTCATAAACACGATTAATTTGTGCAAAGAATAATACCTTTTTTTTTTGCATTTCAATAGGGCTTTGCCTGCAGCGCTCGGGCCCTAAACATAATTTATATTGACATAGAAATGACATCACTGTTTTTTTATCCACATTTGGTTCCATACATATAATCTGTCACTGAACAGTTAACACATTGACTGCAAAGGACGTAATATTACGTCTTCTCAAATCCAACCCTTCACTGCCACAGACGTAATATTAACGTCATCATGGTGTTTTGAGTGATTTACGCTAGAGGGCGCTCTTCCCCAACCTATGAATGCTGCTTTGACTTCCATAGAAAATGTCGTAATTTAAAAAAAGAAATCACCTGGTCCACTGTAATGTTATTAGATTTATAAATATACATCTTACATAAATCTCTCTTTTTTTTGGGTGAAAACAACCTATATTCAACTGCCAATAACTACAGAACGGACAATCGCGGTTACAATGTTTTTTTTTCCAGTGGAAAAAAATATTCCGTGGATCGTCAAAAAAGACTCAAAATAAGGTAAATCCGCTGGAAGTGGCGGATGAATTAATTAATTAATACCTGCCAATAAATGTGTTAAAACAAAACAAAAATATAACAATACTTCAAATGCTAAAATTATGTTTATACACATCACCAAGGGGTATGAATTTAAGTTCATGTTTTAATGCAATACAAATATACTGCAAGACTAAGGCCAGTCATGGACGTCACATTTGTTGGTAATGTTTTGTCATTTGTTTTGTCATTGTTGATGGACATTATGTGGTATGGATTTAAATTCATCTTTTAATGTAACAAAATTAACATATCGTCAGTGTCCAGCCGGGACCAGCTAACTCCATTTTCAGTTTTTTTTTTTTTTTTTTTTCATAAATCAACGCTATTGAACCCCTCTACATCTGTGTAATTTTTTTTAAAATAATAACATATGAAAAGTATTAAAAAGCGCCTCTGACGAAAACTCCTAACTCCATTGGACCCTCAAACTGTCCGTCAAAAACAAACAACTCCTCCCTCCTCTCAGGCTCTCGAGAAGCTCTGCTCTGTATGAGGCAGACAGGGAGAAGATTTTTCAATGCTTTTGGGAGAACATAAACTGGGAAGAGAAGAGAATGTATGTGCAAGGTTTGATAGATGTCACCCCAGTAATGAGGAGAAGGGTGTCTTCACAAAGGTCATCTGCTCGTGTTTTCTTTTTAAATGTCAATGGACAGAGAATGAGTGTGTGCAGGAGTTTGTTTCAAACATCTCCAAGAGCTCAAGGAGATCATGCCAAAAGACTTTCACAGCTTTTATGACAATCTAAAGCACTAAGAAACACCCACCACACACACGCAACACACAACACACAACAGTGTGATAATAAAATGTTGATAGGTATATGATAGGTAAATTCAACTGTGGTTGTTATTGTTAGTGCAGTAGGCTACAGATTTGACAGATTCTATTTTTCATGAATGTATTTTGTATTTATATGCCATTTATTTATTGTTGGTGTGCCATGATCGCTTTTGTTAAATACATGATTGAGTATTGAGGCAGAATTGTTTGTTGCACTCAACTGTAGAAGAACAACAGTGGTAACAGTTAGATCCATGGTTGTTTACAATGCATGTTAAAATAAAAGTTGTTTAAGTACAGAATTCAGCTTGATCTATAGTATATGAGGATGGCGCTCACCATAAATAGCTGATCTCCAAGCTCACAATGCGTTGTGATGTGTTGTGAGCTTTGAGATCCATTGCCAGCTGTTCTTATCAATGATGGACAAAACCTCCTAACTCCACTTGCACTGGATTTGGGTAAAGTGGTGATAATATAATGACACATGCAAGTATCTGATAATATATAAAGTCACAATACCAAGTTTGATGCGGCAGTATTGCTTTGTTTTAAAAATATAAGGTTTTCTTCATTTCCTGAACAATTACCATTTTGGATTTAGCTGGTTCCGGCCGAACAGCAGAGATATGACATTAACAGGAGCACTAAAGACAGTCGTGGACATGATCTGCTCGGTCATGTTTTGTTATAGTCACTGATGCCAATGTTTCAGAACTAGTATGATTTTACCGAAAGTGTTCATGTCAGCAACCGCTGTTGCCTACTCAACTTAATGCAAGGTTTTATAGGTAAGCATTTCCAATGTTGTTTGCATTTGTAAGGTTTCTCTCTAGTGAATATTCTCTTGTTGTAACTGTATGGACATAAAGATGACAATTCTGATTCAGACTACAGCTTATGCTGAACTTTTTTCAAAATTATGTTCACCTCCTCCACAAGACTAATGAATCGATTCGGCTGTCACTAATGCTCTCTGTCTCGTGCTGAGAGCCCATACTTCCCAGTTAGAAACTTTCACTGTGCTCTTTACCTCAATAAAATTATATAGGGTGCACATTGCAATCAATACTTGTGGGTTATTTCGAAGCCTGTTTATTTATTCATTTATTTGTTTACTTAAATTGCCCATTTCAAATAGACCCAACTGCTACTTTGGGGCACAAGTAGCAGGAACAATGTGATTGTTATTTTAAGGCTAAAAGACAGTTGTCTTATGTTGACCGTAGATATTGCATCATTACATACTTGTAAATGAGACTTTGGAGAACTTCATGTAAAAATGAAAGTAAAAAGTGTATTTCATTCTTTTAATTACAAGTTACAGTTTAATCAGAATCAATATCAATCTTGTTTTCATATACATTGAACGTGGACATAATATAATAAGAATAGTGTTAGAAATCTAAGTTGAGTGGGGTGAAAGGGCCTTTCTGTGTGGAGTTTGCATGTTCTCCCCGTGTCTCCTAGGATAGGTACCCTCACAAAAACATGCAGTAATCCTGGTCACTATACTGCCTCCCCCTGGCCAGCTGGGGCGCCTGATGGAGGGGAAAGGAACTGGTTGGAATAACGTGTTCCTTCCACGCGCTACATCCAACCAGGGAAACTCTCCCGTCAGGTGATAAGAAGGTCAGTTGGCTCTCATGCATTGAAGGAGGCATGAGCTCGGCCCTGGCCTCCCTAGGTTGGCAGAGGGAAGGTAGTGCCCAGGATTACATAGACAATTGGCACTGGGTGTAAAAAAATAGGGGTTACAAAATCGTGGGATACAAATTTATAAAAAAGAAACAAAAGAAATATAAGTTGAAATACTTGAAAAGTCTGAAGAGGTGCATTTAGTCAAAGATACTAAACAGTTATATGTTTGGTCTAGTAGCAAGAGGATAGAAGAAGATTTACATTCACACATTAAGGCTGAGCAAAGCCATGTCTAACTATATTTTACAACGCATTTCATACACTGGGAACAAATCATAAGCAACATGAACAAATATGAAGACAAAACAATGCTAGGGGGAGTCCTGAGGGAAGTGGGGTCTCTGACCAAACTCTGAAATAAAACGTTGACTCAATCATGCTTCACCCTGAGAGTGACTGTACAGAAATATTCCATTACACTAAGCATTGATATATGTGATATGGAATAAGATAATTCATATAATGGGCTATACATTTGTGGAACCACAACGTGTGTGTGCGTGTGTGAGTGAGTGTGTGTATGTGTGCGCACACACATGCGTGTGTGTATGTATGCGTGCGTATTGCATCTTGTATCAGCATATTGCCCAAACTATCTCACAGTATGGTGTTGTTTGAGGTGAGGAGAGAGGTGACAGAGAACCTTACACAGAGTTCACAGTTTTTAAGGTCCTGTGTTCAGTTGCACAGGTGAGTCCTTAATGCATAACTCCATCTAAAATGTTTTCCACATTGGTCACAGTGGTAGGGTTTCTCTCCTGTGTGAATTCTCTGGTGATCTTTGAGATTACCACTTACACTGAAACGTTTCTCACACTGGTCACAGTGGTAGGGTTTCTCTCCTGTATGCGTTCTCTGGTGTCTGTTGAGATCACTGTGTTTGCTGAACCTTTTCCCACACTGGTCACAGTGGTAAGGTTTCTCTCCTGTATGTATTATCTGGTGAATGTTGAGATCACTGCGTCTGTAGTACCTTTTCCCACGCTGGTCACAGTGGTAGTGTTTTTTCACTGGTAATTTGTCAGGAAAGACATCTGGGATGGAAAATGAGAGGAGAAAAATGTACTGTTGATAAACATGAACATATTTAGACAGAGCATGCAAGCTACCGTTTTTCTCCAAATATTAGCCTGGCAGCTAATTGGGGGTTGACCCTATTTTGCGTATTACACGCTGGTCCAAGTAAACGCTGGGACAACTATTTACATTTTCTTAAGCTTAATTTATACTTAGTTGCATGATGGTGCCGCACGTCAAAAATAGCAGATCTACAAGCTCACAACAAGATGCGGGCGTGACACTTTTTCTGCGAAGTTGCTGGCACAGTGACAAAGACCGCCCTCCCCACCAGGCTTCCCTCCCCTGAACACAGAGAAATTCTGTTCGTATAGATGTTCGGCCAAGCCAGATGCACAAAAATTATAAAATTATATAGGGTGCACATTGCAATCAATACTTGTGGGTTATTTTTAAGCCACATGTTTATTTATTCATTTATTTGTTTACTTAAATTGCCCATTTCAAATAGACCCAACCACTACTTTGGGGCACAAGTAGCAGGAACAATGTGATTGTTCTTTTAAGGCTAAAAGACACAGTTGTCTTATGTTGACCATAGATACTGCATCAAAGTGTACTTGAATGTAAAAATAAAAGTAAAAAGTGTATTTCATTTTTTTAATAACAAGTTACAGTTTAATCAGAATCAATATCACAGTTTAATAAGAATCAATATCAATCTTGTTTTCATATGCATTGAACTTGGACATAATAGAATAATTGAATAAGAATAGTGTTGGACATAATAGAATAATTGAATAAGAATAGTGTTAGAAATCTAAGCTGAAATACTTGAAAAGTCTGATGAGGTGTATTTAGTCAAAGATACTAAACAGTTATATGTTTGATTTAGTAGCAAGAGGATAGAAGATTTACATTCACACATTAAGGCTGAGCAAAGCCATGTCTAACTATATTTTACAGCGCATTTCATACACTGGGAACAAATCATAAGCAACATAATGAACAAATATGAAGAAAAACAATGCTAGAGGGAGTCCTGAGGGAAGCGGGGTCTCTGACCAAACTCTGAAATAAAACTTTTACATCATGCTTCACCCTGAGAGTGACTGTACAGAAATATTCCATTACACTAAGCATTGATATATGGGGTATGGAATAAGATAATTAATACAAATATTTTTGGAAATCTCTATGGGAAAAATTAATGGGATATATATTTGTGTGTGTGTGTGTGTGTGTGTGTGTGTGTGTGTGTGTGTGTGTATGTGTCGTGTATCAGCATATTGCCCAAGCTATCTCACAGTATGGTGTTGTTTGAGGTGAGGCATTACAGAGAACATTTCCACAGAGCTCACAGTTTGTAAGGTCTTGTTCAGTTGCACAGGTGAGCCCTTAATGCATAACTCCATCTAAAATGTTTTCCACATTGGTCACAGTGGTAGGGTTTCTCTCCTGTATGAGTTCTCTGGTGAAGTTTGAGGTCACTGCTTCTACCATACCTTTTCTCACACAGAGCACAATGGTAGGGTTTCTCTCCTGTATGAGTTCTCTGGTGAATTTTGAGATTGCTCCTGAAGCTGTACCTTTTCCCACACTGGTCACAGTAGTATGGTTTCTCTCCTGCATGACTACTCATGTGACTAATGAGCTGAAAGTTCTGGCTGAAACCTTTCCCACACTGCTCACAGTTGTAGGGTTTCTCTCCTGTATGAATTCCCTGGTGACGTTTGAGATCACTGCTTGTGCTGAACCTTTTACCACACTGGTCACAGCGGTGGAGTTTCTCTCCTGTATGAATTATCTGGTGACGTTTGAGATGACTGGTTCTGCTGAACCTTTCCCCACACTGTTCACACTGGTAGGGTTTCTCTCCTGTATGAATTCTCTGGTGACATACAAGATGACTTCTTTTGCCAAATCCTTTCCCACACTGGTCACAGTAGAACTGTGTCTTCATTGGTAGTTGGACAGGAAAGACATCTGGGATGGAGGATGAAGGGAGATATAGAAATAATTCGTGAAAAAACTAAATGTTTTTAAATAAAATACAAGCTGTTTTCTATTAAAAATGTCTAAACATTTCATATTACCTATTTATTCAAATTGATTGAATCTAGGCCTGGTGTCTGTTTAATACATTTACGTTACACATGGTGGCAAAAACAACTGCCAGGCTAGGACTGGCCAGAGATTCACATCAACTTAACTCAACTTAACATTTACTGTCACATCAAAGGTATACACACTACAAGGTATACACACTACTATACAGAAAGTCATACAATCAGTTTACAGGTTACTGGTATGAAAAGTGAAACATATGTACAAGAGAAGAATAGTTTGGGGAGGGGGGGTTGGGGGGGTAGGTTAAGACTTTGACTTTGTCAATATGGCATTGTGGGGAAAAATACATTACGTGCATGATATGTACATGGCGTGTGGTATAAGGTATTGATATATATTATATATACATGGTGTGTGGTTATAAGAACCATGGTGTGTGGGAGGAGGCAGTTCAAAAGCAGCAGTTATAATGGCAGTGGCAGTTCAAAAAGCAGCAGATGTAATAACAGCAACCGTGACGGAGTACATCAGGGTTCCCCAATTTCTTTTTTCAAATGGCCAAATTATGTCAAGGACACCAAGCCGAGGGCAGCGGCATTCGGGTGGGGTGCTCCAGTTAAAGTTTTGTTGTCGTATTGTCAGACAGTGTCAGACTATTAGCATCATTATCAGCGGTGGTAGTACTAATAATTTAGGCCTGGCATTCTCAAATTCTGTGTTGAGGGTCACACAAGAAAAAAAATCCACTCTTGAAACAAAAGTCCAGAACCAAACATTTAATTACAATTTACAATTTAGGCATTTAGCCCACGCTCTTAATCCAGAGCGATTTACAGTAAGCAAGGAAAACACAATGTAATACATCAAATGCATAGAAATAGTAATCTAGGATCATAGGTAAACCAAGAACCTATCAGTCTAAACAGTATAATATCAAAACAACTTATAATATGTATATTGAAACTATACACACTATATGCCAGGTCTACAAATGACCTGGCATCCGTCTACATAACATGCTATCTAAATTACATTTTAGCCTTTGCATAAGCCTGCAAGGTCGTCAAGGCTAGGGCAAGTGCTATAGGCTACGTTGGAGGCTGAAGATTGGGGGTGAGTCTGCAGTTCTAACAAACTGTGAGTTCGTTCCACAGTTTGGGAGCCAGAAGGGAGAAGAGTCTGGGATGCGTGGAGCGTTGTCCCGGATGTTTTAGGGAAGGTTCTGACAGCTTCCCTGTGTTAGCTGATTTGAGATGTTTTAGGGTTGGATCAGGCTTTGAAGATAGGGGGGTGCCATACCTTTTGTTGCTTTGGCGTAACAGCCAACATCAGTGTTTAGTACTCTGTGCGGGCTGTAACTGGGAGCCAATAGAGGGAGCGGAGAAGGGGGGAGACATGTGAATATTTTGGCTGATTGAAGACCAAGCGTGCTGCGGCATTCTGGATCATTTGGAGGTTGATACAGTCTGCTTGAGTAGGAATGTGGACGCGCGCACACACACACACACACACACACTCTCACACACGCTCGCAGTCCATTGTGTCCGATGATGACCCTCTATTTGTGAGTCCTTTGGTGGCTCAATAGTCCGAGCGATGAGTGACAGTTGCGGTAGCAGACCGGGCATGTAAAATAGTCTGTGAGCCAGTGGGGTTGGTCGGTAGCATCTGATGGGGAATACACACACACACACACGCACACACACACAATGTTTTTCAATTGATTGATCCTGGTACCTGTTGAGAATACACTGAAAATCTAGGAAAATATACATTCCAGAAAAGGCGTAATTGTCAAGATGGCGTCTAGGAGCCTAAAATGGCTATATCATTATATAAATAGTTTGACTAACACCAGTTTGGCCTTCACACCTACACCGCACCGACCAATATGTCTGAGTCATAGTGGCACTGTCTGTGTCCCTTTTATGCTCATATATTGAGATCTCTGCATCACTATGATAATTATTCCCCCCCAGATGGTACCAATGGTCCAAATTTGGGGTCCTGGCTCACTCAATGAAGAGGGGTTGATCGGGCATCCCTTTAGTGTGGTCTTCAATTAGTCTTTGCTAAGAAGCTACTTCTTCTGCCCACCAGCACTGCATTGACCAATGTCCAGCCGACCGTAGAGGACGTTGCGCGTAGAGGAAGTCTATGGCTGGACATACGATTGACAGGCCCCTAAGGCTAACGTTATGTCCTTACAGGATTTGTTTTATTTGCAAAAAGGCAGTACTATGGAATAAAGATGAAAAAAAGTTTGCTGAGCAGTAGACAAATTGAGCTCACTAATGATCAGCTTGGTCACTTCTATCACACAATACAGTGTCTCACTCTCTTGATTGATACCACTGGAGCCTAATGCGCACCAATACAGCAGGTCTATACATTTTTGGATGGACAGCCACTGTATGATTATGGCACTCAGCCTTAGTAATATCAATTCAATTATCATTTTGCCACCTCTTTTTCAGTAAATCATCACAACCTTGAATGGACAAGTTTGGGCAGAAAGCTCCATCCTGCACCCCTGAGCAAGCAGCTGTGGTGACAGACAGCATTTTAAACATGATTGCCACAGACATGCACCTGCTGAGAATGGTACACATAGTACAGATGGATAGAAACAATGGATAACTACTAAATATAATACGCATTTAAGAAATAAAAAAGTAGATACAATAGGAACAAACTGGTTGTTCATTATTAAGTGACCTGTCTTAATTTCTCTTGTATGTTTAGAATTGCTCTTTAATTAAGCAAACCACTTTTTATCCACTTACTGGATTAATCACTGGAATATTCAGTAGAATACTCTATTAAAAAAATATTCTAATCATCACCCGAATCATCAACAGTATCCGTAATAAAACATTACATACACTGTCATACAGTAACATAATAGAAGTTGTAATAGTTTAAGCAGATCGAAAAGGTAGAAGCTAATAGCTTACCTATCCTTCATGCATGTCATTTGATTGACAAAAGGCAGTTGTAATGACACTACTGAGAGATGCAGTTAAACTAATAACATTGATACTTGTAGTGACACTACTAAGAAATGTAGTTAAACTAAAAACACTCGGACTGAGATGCAAATGCACAGATATTTTCATCATTTGTGGGTTTGGGGGCAGGGTTTCTGCTAGGCATTTTCTGTCCGGCCAACGTGACTGACAAGATTCTATTTCACCGGCCAATGTGACTGATCTTGGTTGAGACTGGGTTTTCCTGTAAAATGTGTTAATCCCACACTCACAATCCTGAAATACTAGTCTATCATTTGTCTAAAAGTCGGATCTTAAATCAGAATGTAAATATGAAAATAATGCACAAATAGCAACTTAGGCTGGTCCTCCATTCGCTATCAAGAATCCACTTCTTTATGTATTTTTTGGATATTACAGCCAATCGCTGTAATATCCATATTCCATACTTTAGCGCTACAATATCATTACCATGAATTGTGTATCATGACCATCAAAAACTATATATATTAACCACAAAATCACGAGAATAGTCCTGTGGGACAGATTAGGGTGAATGACTGTATCTCAACCCTAAAAGGGGTTCTTGGGTCAATCTAAATATTCACCATGTTATTTCATTAACAATGATTCTCTAATTGCATATTCTCTAATTGCATATCAAAGAAAATCTAAAATTCTAAAACTTTTGAATATCCCAGTGTTCGTCAAAATTGGTCACAAATGTCAAATTGATCGTCCATAATGTAATTCATGTCATGTGTTTGCAGATAGCTGAACACTACACCTCATTACTTTAGGTCCAATACTTTATCTCAGATGCACTGCGCTGTTCCTGTGTTTAACCATAGCATGATGGATATCAAGCTATCTTATCTACTCCATCATGCAGGTGTCACTTGCCAAAAAGAACATAGCCAGGACGGACACAAGATATGTGTCCCAGCACAGCTGTGAGACATAAGCGGGGTAAAAGTACAAAAATGTTTTACTTAAGTAAAAGTATCAATACTGCAATGTAGAAATACTCTGTTACAAGTAAAAGTCCGGAATTCAAATATTACTTGAGTAAAAGTATAAAAGTATTGGTATCGAAATGCATTTTAAGTACCAAAAGTAGAAAGCACTCATTATGCAGAATGTCCTTTTTTTCACAACTTTTCAAATGTATAAAAATAGCAGATCTACAAGCTTAGCATCACGACACATTGTGAGCTTAGACTGCCTATTTTTAAAAGGCCGTAGTGTATGTAGGGCTGAAGTGGGTAATGTATGTTACGTAATAATAATCAAAATCTACAGAGTAACTTAAAGGGACATTTCGCCGATTTTGCATCAAACCCCTATTTTTATGAAGTCTAGGACCCATAAACATGATCCTGGTGTTTTTTGTGTTTTATCTGTATTTTTAGATTTTTATCCATGTCACAGGCAACTCTGCGTCAAATGACGCAGAGATGCTTTATCTCACCTTATTTCCGCACTACATGACTGCAGGTGACATAGCTCAAAGGACCGGCCCCGAAGGTGTCTCCCTAACATTTTGTTAAACCTTCTTTCCCCACTCGGCCACTCCCATTAGCTGCGGCCGCTGCTGCTGCTCATGCAGCCAGCGGGCAGCCCCCCGCCACCCCCCCCGCGCGTGCGCGCGCCGCCGCGGCCGCCGCTGGGGATTTTAGACAGAACAGAACACAGAAAACAGCACACACTGCTATTTTCGCGGAGCGGCATGCTTTGGTTTGGATCTGGGGGGGGGGGGGGGGGGTCGCTCATCATTCGAATACCAAAACTCAGAAGACAGTTGACTGGCAGTCAATGACTGGCTGGTGGCTGCTATTTATGTTATCAAATCTCTACATAATGTTATATCATTGCCCTAAATGGCGAGATATTAACAAGGAAAGGATGATGAAAAAATCATTATGTCTGTATTAGCCTTGATGTCTGTATAAGAAATGACTTTGTACAGGTGAAAAACTTTAGTTAAACTTGCAGAGTGACGCATTACTTTACCTGAGTTACATCTTCTGATAGTTGTGTAATGTAGGATACTAATTTAGCTGGTTGGGAAGTGGTGACCACTGGTGCATGGGTAAGAATGCAGAGAGGCTTCTTCTCATCTTCGATGGTATTTATTATAACCTTGGTTACAGATGGTATTGGAACGCAGTCCCATGTTGCAAATAATAAACAGTAAAGTATCTTCGGTGATATAGTCCAAACACAATCAAAACTAGGGATAATATATCAAGCATAGAAAATAGCTCTTCATTATAAACAGGACATTCTGCATAATGAGTACTTTTACTTTTGGTACTTAAAGTACATTTTGATGCAAGTAACTCAAGTAAATTTAGAATTCCGGACTTTTCCTGTGTGGCCCTTTGGATTTCTATTATACTTCATGTCAAATTTCGGTGTCATAAATACACAGTGCAAAGGTACCATTTGCCAAGAATGATGGAAGTCATCTTTCCCTCACTTTTGTGAGGGAAAGAAAGAAAAATAGAATATAAAAATAAAGCAATTGATATTTTGAACCTTTTTTTTTCTCTTTGTAATTCACATTTTTATTTGGGAATTGGCAGAACAGACAAATGCGTTTCACATTACAGTGCTTTGCTTTTCTATGCAGTCCACATCTTTATGCAGTCTCTGTGTGGAAGTCCTTCTTCGTCCCTCTGGTCCATTCTTTTCTGCATGTTTTTCAATGTTCCCTTAATTTTTCTGTGAGCAAAAACAACATGCACCAACCTATGAATGATGCCTTGACTTCGAGAGAAGGATCCACCCGGAAATGACGCCATCTAAAACATTTTCACCCCGTCCGCTACAGTGTAATCAGATTCATAAAAATACATTTTCCAAGATCGCATTTTTGGTGTAAACAAGCTATATTCAACTGCCGATAACTATAGAATGAACATTCGCGGTTACAATGTTTGTTTACATCCGGGTTTAAAAAAATAAATCTGTGGATCGTCAAAAAGAATAAGGTAAAACCGCTGGCAGTGGCGGATGAATTAATTACTTAATTAATACCTGGCAATGAATGTGTTAAGAAGGTGGTTTTGCCATTCATTATCTGACAAGTTTCCAGCCATGTAGGAGGAGCAGGTGTTACACGGGTCCTTCTTTTGATGGTAAAGACCCAGGTTCTGCCTCTTAAATTCTTCTGAGAACACCTGCCTTGATAATGGCCTCAGCATCTTCTCCTCAGCCGCACGACGGTACACTTTATGTAGGCTCCTCATTGATTGAAAGACCAGGTAAGACTCCAGGTACTGTTTTGATGTTAACGACCTACAGTAGTGGGGCACCTCAGGGAGATCCTGCAGAAAACTCCTCATGAACTCATGAGCCTCACCTCTGTCATGTAATGGTGCATTCTTCTGTGCATTTTCTGTGTATGTGGTCGGCCAGCTAAAGGCCGACCATGCCTTTATTCCAAGCGTTGACAACAAAAAACTCCTGCACACCCTCCTTCTCTCTCCATTAACATTCAAAAAGAAAACACGAGCACATGACCTTTGCGAAGACCCCCTTCTCCTCTTTACTGGGGCGACATCTATCAAACCTTGCACATACATTCTCTTCTCTTCCCAGTTCATGATCTCCCAAAAGCCTTTAAAAATCTGCTCCCTGTCTGCCTCTCCGATGTCACTGCAGTGATACTTGGAGGACTTGACACACGCAGCAGACTGGCATCTTGGTCCCATCACCCGAGGCTCATAGTGAACCTCTTCTCCCTTGCTCCTGCCAATGTAGGACTGTCCCATCATTCTTCTTCTTTGCTGAACAATCGTATTTCTTTGTTTCTTGCGCTTTCTTCCTCCAGCTGTGTCTCCCTCGGCCCCATCAAGGGAATCTAAAAAACAAAACAAAACTAAAAAACATTACTGTGTGTGTGTACATCTATTCACTCAACACTCATTGTGAGGTCTATAGCAGTGGTGGAAAAAGTACTCAGATATTTTACTTAAGTAAAAGTATCAATACTGCAATACAGAAATACTCTGTTACAAGTAAAAGACCGGAATTAAAAATGTACTAGAGTGAAAGCACAAAAGTATTGGTATCAAAATGTACTCAAAGTACCAAAAGTAAAGATACTAAAATGTACTAAAAATAGCTGATCTACAAGCTTACAACGCGTCACGATGCGACGCGTTGTGAGCTTGTACTGTAGATCGGCTATTTTCAAATAGCCTAGCTATAAAATAGTTAGTGTTAGTGGTGAATGTATGTTTCATAATATCATAATTCATATCTTAAAAGTAACTAGTAACTAAAGTTGTTCTTTTCGTTTCTACATAAGAAACTTACTTATGGGATATCATCGCCCTCTGGCGATTGCACAGAGCACAACACATGAGCTCCCGGAAACAATCTTCGATTGGACAGGGTTCTGTGACGCAAACCGGAAACCGGTTGGGTTATAAAGCCCCCAGCGTCACCAGGTTCGTCCTCTTCCTTCACTCTGCTAGCAGCGAATGCGCACGAGTCCTGAAGACAACACTACTAGCAACCGCGATAAACTTCGACGAATCCCAACAAAACCCATAGCGAGGGCACCCAGTGTCGCTCTACGGGCGTTTTCGTTATCTAATCAGTTTATCGTTGTTAGATTAAAACGCTCCCACGTTACTTTTCCTGTCCTCTCATTTCTTTCCACGAGCTAAGAAGTTAGCTAACGCCGCTAGCCAGACTACAGGCCGCGTTAAGCTAATAGGCGGAAGCTAGGCTGGATTAGCCTAGCTGCGTTTACCTGCCTCGTGGTGACGGAGGAAAAGAAGATGGAGGCGCCTCGAGTCTGCGGTCTGACGGGCTGCGGCCTACCAGTAGCAGCGGACGACCGCCATCGGCTGTGCATCCTGTGCCTGGGGCCCAACCATGCATGGCTCGCCCTGCACCACGCAGGCGACGAAGACGCATGCAGACCTTGTGACGACTTCATGGTCCACCAGTTGGAGTGCCGCCTCAGGAGGGCCCAGGGCCTGGCGGCCTCCAGCGGTAGTGCTAACACCGACGCTGGCCTCGCCATGGGCCACACGGCGTCGGTGGGAAGCACAGGCCTCGAGATAGGCCTACTGCAGGATGCGCCACGATCCAGCGGAGCCAGCAGGAAAGTCCGGGGAGAGGCTTCTTCGTCGCCTACGCCGGACCACGCAGCTCCAGCCGAGGCCAGTGGGCCACCAACCGGGGACTGCGTGCCTCCCTCCTCCCCCTCCTTCTCCATCCTCGCCTGGGGCGACACTCCGACGCCTGAGGGGGGCTCGGATGGGGAGGAATTCGGGATGGGAGAGGCTTCACAGAACGGGGTGGAAGCCGGACCCTCCCCCCGTCGGGCAGAGGAGGCCCCAAGGTCCAGTCCGGGGCCTCTTCTGCCTACGTCAGCGCGAGAGGAGGCAGCACCGTGGGTGATGGCTCCTAGCCTGGTGAGGGAGCCTCTCGAGCCCGTGTCGGCGGTGCTAAGACGGGCTATATCCAGGTGCGGCCTGGAGCAGTCGATGGAGGCGGCGAGGGCTTCAGTCGGGGCCCCCATCCCAGGATTCCAGGGCCTGACGCCTCCTCTCCGGGGCGGACCTGGGGGTCGTAGGCCTTCACCCCATGGACGTTGCTCTAGCCACGAGAATCGAAAGGACGAGGAGAGGCTCGGTGGGAATCGGCCCGGGACATCGGCCCATCTTCGCCGAGCATGCCAGGCAAGATCGCACCGCGGCCCTCAACGCTCTCTACAAGGCCTCGGGCTCGGCTGCGGAGGCGCTCAACGTGGTGTCGTTGCTGCAGGGGTCGTCCGCCGTCAGGCTTAAAGAGCTGGTGGCCAAACCCCTGGTGGACGGGATGCCTGCGGCAGCGGTCCACAGAGAGTGGGTGGAGGATGCAACGGAGCTGGACAGGCTGGTGCAGATAGCCATCCTCTGCACCTGCCAGAGCCTGATGTGGACAGGTCGAGCCATGGCCCTCACCGCGGACTTGGAGAGGGCCCAGTGGTTGGACCTGGCCACAACTCCGGGGGCGGATGTGTCTACAGGACTTCTCGCCCTTCCCCTCCAGGCCCACAACCTCTTCGACAGCAGCACGGACCTGATCGGGAGGACAAAGGCGGAGGAGCAGCAGAGGCGAGGGGCGACCGCAGGTCTCCTCGCCACCGCCGTTGCTGGACACAGGCGAGGAGCGTCCAGGTCGTCCTCCGCCAGAACCAACTCCTGGGAGCGTCCCTGCAGCTCCCTCGGCGTGGGGGACGTGAGGAAGCGCAAGGACTCCGAAACCCCCCCTCCGGTAAAACCCCCCCGAAAGGACCTCAGGGCTGGTCGCAAAGGGAGGGGTAAGTGACGGTCTATGGCTGATCCCGTCACGGCCACTTGGCTGGAATTATGCGGGGTCAGCTCCCCACTTGGGGACCGGCACTGGCGCTCTTCTTGCCCCGACGGACAGGGCCACGGGCGGCTCCGCGGGAACACAGAGACTATAAGAGACGTAAAAAAAGACAATTTAATTGCCATGCTGTCTTTTCAGTCAAATGTGTGTAATGTGCTTTGTGTGTGTGGAGTAAACCTGTTGCCGAAACCACAAATGCTCATTCCTTCTCATACTAATGTTAGAGGCGGATCGCACCCCGGTGGGGTGCCCTGTCCTCGAAGTTATGCTATGAGCCGCATTCCGAACACTGCAGGGACAACTCCTGTGCGTGCCATGACCATGATGAATCAATCGCAGGTAGTACCTCTTTCTGTTATGAATCAAATGTCTATAGAGTGTTGTTTTCACAATGTGAAACAGGGGCTTTCTGTGAGTAAAACATTTCCAACTGCGACATTGCAGTTCCCTCTTCCGTCCGGCAGATGGCTGCAAAGTTCATCTGTAGGACGGTCGAGAGCCAAAATGGCGGCCTCCCTCAACTGCCCTAAAATGGCGGACGAGGGAGGGCGGAAATGCGTTTTTCAGTCAGCCCCGGTGTTGCACCGTCAAAACTTCCCGAGGGGGACGGAAGGTTTGTTCCGTGTAGCAACAACGTCTCCGCACAAGAGGCCCGCCCCAGTTGACCTCCCTAAGATGGCGGTTGTCAAGAGGCGGAAGTTGACGGACCGACGGAACCCGGTGTTACCCCTTCAACTCTCCCCGAGAGGACGCCTCCGGTGCCTCCGGTTCCCATGGAAACGGGCTCGTCCTCCGAAGCGGTGAGTTCTTCGCGTCCGTTGAGACACGGACGGAGGCGGCTGCTGCTGCCCCCCGTGGACGCCCTCCCACTGGTTACTCCAGTCGGGCCGGCAGTTTCACCGGTTACCTTGGTAACAAGGCAGCGCTCTTCGGAGCTGATGACGTCATTGACCCCCTCCGGCCCCACGAACCCTCTGGCTCCTTGCCTGGCGCAGTGGGAAGCTTGCAGACCGAATCCTTGGGTATTACGTACCATTACGAGAGGATATAGGTTGCAATTTTCCTGTAGACCTCCCCTGACGGACGAGGTTATTTTCTCCCGAGCGTCAGGCCAGGCGGCTGTGACGCTACGGGAGGAAGTTGTGTCTCTGCTGAGCAAGGGTGCTATCAGAGAATTATCTCCGAATCAGAGCCGGCTAGGTTTCTATTCGGAATATTTCCTGGTGAAAAAGAAAGGGGGGGGGCGTGAGACCTATTCTGAACCTAAAAGGTTTAAATAGGTTTCTGACGACCTTCAAATTTCGACGGCCAAGTTGTTGCGATCGATACGTCAGGGGGATTGGTGGACGAGTATAGATCTGAAAGATGCCTATTTTCACGTCCCCATCTACCCCGCGCACCGGAAGTTCCTACGTTTTGGCTTTGAAGGCAAAATATACGAATACACGGTGCTCCCGTTCGGCATGTCACTGAGCCCTCGGGTCTTCGTGAAGTGCACGGACGCGGCTATCGCCCCGCTACGCCAGCAGGGTCTCCGCCTGGCGATGTACATAGATGACTGGCTGCTGGTGGCGGGGTCGAGGGAGGAGGTGGCGCGGCACACAAAGGTAGCCATTGCGCACCTGACGTCCCTGGGGTTTACGATCAATACTCAAAAGAGTGTTCTGATTCCATCCCAGCAGACCACCTTTGTGGGGATTTCCTTGGACTCATCCACGATGGTGGCGCGCCTGTCTTGGTTGGCCGGTTTCCTGGCATGTGTGCGCTCTTTCCGTGTGGGGCGCAGAGTCGCGTACAGGACATGCATGCAGGTTGCAGGTCTCATGGCCTCGGCCATACACCTGATCCGGCTGGGCAGATTCCACATGAGACCTTTTCAAAGGTGGATGCGGAGGCTTAGGATACCGCACACCATGAAGTCTCGTAAAGTGGTGATATCTCCCCGGTGCGTTTGACGACGTTGCAAACGTGGTCACAGGCGTCCTTCCGGTCCGGTGGAGTCAGGATGGGCGAGGTGGTGTCACGAAAGGTGATTACCACAGACGCTAGCCTCTCAGGTTGGGGAGCTGTCCACGACGGTTACTCAGCCAGCAAGGGGTGTGGACTTCTGCTCAGAAGGTATACCACATCAACTATTTGGAGTTGTTGGCGGTCTTCCTCGCCCTCCGACGGTTCGAGGACCGCATTGTGGGATGTCATGTTCTGGTTAGAATGGATAACACCACAACGATGTGCTATGTCAATAAACAAGGGGGCCTGGGCTCTGTTGTTTTGGACAATTTGGCACGTGAACTGACGCTATGGAGCACATTGCGTCTAGTCTCGTTATGCGCCTCCCATGTGCCGGGTCTCCTCAACAGCGGAGCGGACCTGCTGTCTAGAGGCGAACTTCGGTACGGGGAGTGGTCTCTCAACCTGCAGGTGGCGGGCCTGATCTGGCTCCGGTTCGGTCGGGCTCGGATTGACCTGTTTGCGTCCGGGGGAAACGCAAAGTGTCCACGATTCTTTTCTTTGAATCACAAGGATTCCTCCTTGGGAGTGGACGCGTTGGCACACGTCTGGCCGGACGTTCTGCTGTATGCTTTCCCACCTTTGGAACTGATCCTGTCCGTTCTGGAGCGGGTCAGGGTCCAAGGCAGGACGGTCCTGCTGGTGGCCCCAGCATGGGGAGTGTGGAGGTCGGAGATCGCTCCTCTCCTCTACGCTGAACCCTGGCCTCTCCCGCTTTTCAGAGATCTTCTGAGGCAAGGCGGGGATGAGGTGTTTCACGAGTTCCCCGGGGATTTGGACCTGTGGGTCTGGCCCGTGAGGGGTCGGTGAACGACCGGAGGTGGTTGGACCGGTGATACATGTCCCTTGGGGACACAGTTATTGCCGCTGGCCGTCCGGCGTGGAGTATTGACAGAGGGTTTTACCTCTGTGGCCCTGGCTCGACCGTGATGGCACCTGGGGTGTCATTCGTGGTCGAGATGGGGTGGGACTATGGTCAGGGGAGACCGGCACTGGCTTTGGCTGGTTTCTCTTCCCTTGACCAGTGGTCTCCTTTCTGTTTCCCTGGGGCCGGCTGGGCCAGGCCTGGGGGACAGGAGTCTGACTCTCTTTCAGGGAGAGGTCAGGTTCATCTGATGGGCTCCTGTCTCGTATCCCTTCCTTATGACCTTTTGGGTCATGCGTCTGGGGGTCGGGGTCCTGCCTGGACTGGAGGCATGACCTTTTGACCTTGGGGCGTACAGGTTGGATAGGGTTGCTCCTGGGACTCCCCAGGGGGGTCTGTGTGTCCCATAAGTAAGTTTCTTATGTAGAAACGAAAAGAACTAGGGGTTACGTAGGTAACCCCAGTTTTCTTAGTTTCGTAGTAAGAAACTTATCGGAAACCCCTTCTGTGCGCTTCGACTAGCGTGCAGAGTGAAGGGTATCAGAGGACGAACCTGGTGACGCTGGGGGCTTTATAACCCAACCGGTTTCCGGTTTGCGTCACAGAACCCTGTCCAATCGAAGATTGTTTCCGGGAGCTCATGTGTTGTGCTCTGTGCAATCGCCAGAGGGCGATGATATCCCATAAGTAAGTTTCTTACTACGAAACTAAGAAAACTGGGGTTACCTACGTAACCCCTAGTTTTCAAATAATTGTAGTGGAGGAAAAGTACAGAAAATGGGAAATACTCCAGTAAAGTAGAAATTCCTCAAAAGTGTACTTAAGTACAGTACTTGAGTAAATGCACTTAGTTACTTTCCACCACTGGTCTATAGTATAGTATAGTCTATAGCAGCGTTTCCCAACCGGGGTGCTCAGCGTTCACTGAGATGGCTTGGTGTGGCGTCTAAAATTTAGAACGAAAAAAGAATGAATGTTGTCTGGTAAGCAACTGCGCATGCGTCCGCAACAATGTGATCAGGATCAGTTAACTTTACAGGTAGCAAATCCGGTTTAGACCGCATACGGCTACGGCATTTATGCGTGCCTATTTGTGCGTTCAAATGACCAGATACAGTAGGCGGGCTCTACACAGATAATAGACCCCCATCACAACAAACCAAACGACACACTCTTGACATGAGGAGCACAAGCAGAGAAATTAAATTCCACCAACATTCTAAAATGTTTTGTCGTTGGCCCAGGCGGACACATTATTAGGATAGTTAGTTTAGTTATGAGTTATAGTTATGTTTAATTTAAGGCCAGGTGATATTAAAGTGAAATTAACACATCTGTGGTACATACACAATTAGCTTTTTTTTCTATCTATCTATATCTATATCATTGCTGTGCAATGAATGGAGGAGTCTGATTATTATTTGTACAAGCTCTTGTTTTATTGGATCTTGTTTATTTGATACAGTTATTGGTTTTAGGTCTTGCTGATTTGATTTTCCTATTTGTCTCATCTGTTTAAGAAAGTACCTAGCTGATATATTGCACTTTTACCTTAGCGCTAGGTATACTCTTAGTTGCTTGTTTAAGAAGAGAAGGCACTTAAGACTTCTGGTGATTAGTAGTTTTCCTGCCTACCTATGTTGACTGCACTTATTGTAAGTTGCTTTGGATAAAAGTGTCTGCTACAATGACTGTAATGTAATGTAATGTCTGATTTCACCTAACCAGAGTAAAACTTATTTGGTACTAAACCCAATATACTTTTAAAACACAATATCCAAACACTTATGACAGCACCCACCAAATAACTTTAAAAAGAAAAAAAAGGACTGAGACAGATAACAGTTTCACCGATTTATTTTTGGAAACTTACAACTTGTTTTGTTTTGATGTAATCATAAAGAAACCTTGAACATACAAAATAGCACACACAAATTCAATTTGGCCTACAAATATATAAACTAATATTAAATTTACCTTTTATTTTTTCTTCTGTCTTAGTCTTAGTGTGAAACTTGAGCACTTTTTTTGGGCGGTGTAGCCGCCCCTATAAGTGGGGTTGGGACACCTCATTAGCTGTATTGTGATTGGCTCATTAGTACACCCCTAGCTGTACTGTGATTGGCTGACTCTATTGGCTGACTCTATGCAGCACTGTGATTGGCTAGCGAGACACATGATGACATTAATAACCTATAAATAGGATTATGCACTTTAAAAAATCCATATTTTTTTTTAAGTGAGCTTCCATCACTATGATGACCACTGTGATGACCACACCGCCCACTTCACACTGGGCGTGATTTTTTTAATTTAAAAAATAAAAAGACAGAGCTACTGGTCAAATGCTCTCAGTCTCTCTCTGTGTTTATTTTTGCCGGACCCAGGGGGTCTGGCTTACATGAGGCTTTGTACCTGTTTTCTCCATACATGGGCATGGTCACTTTGTCACTTAGCCATAAAAGCCATAAAAGTCTGTCCCCCTTTCGTCCATACATGGGCATGTTTTGTACCTGTTTTCTCCATACATGGGCAAAACAATTGTTTTGGTCACTTTGTCCTTAGGCCCCAGCCATAAAAGTCTGTCCCCCTTTCGTCCATACATGGGCATGTTTTGTACCTGTTTTCTCCATACATGGGCAAAAACAGGTTTTGGTCACTTTGTCCTTAGGCCCCAGCCATAAAAGTCTGTCCCCCTTTCGTCCATACATGGGCATAGACACAGGCTGACACGTCATGTGAAGTCTGGGTCTGGCAGAACCAGGTCTCCTGGTCTTGTTTATGTAAGTCAGGCTTGAAAAGCTGAGCTCACAGAGGTAGGTTGTAGAAAAGGGGAGCAACACTGCCATTGCACTGTCTGTGATGGCTGGATATTCTTTTGCAAAAGTCAACCAAAACCTGTCCAAGCTTAGATCGCTGAATTTCATTTTCAAACCACGGTCCTCCCTTATTTCCAATAGCTGCTCTTGCTCCTGCAATGAGCTGTTCACGTTTGCAGAAGACGAGTTGAATGGGTCATGGACCAAGTCGAAGTCTTTGATGGAAGCTTAGGTGAAATAAAAGGCAAATTTCTCCTCGAGAGTTTTCAAATGCTGAGAAATTAGTAAATTATCCCACACAAAGCAGGAGTGCTTGGGTGTCCAATGTTGCTGAGGGGAAACATCTCAAGCTTGCCCTTATCCACATGCTGCCGCCAGAGGGCGAGTTTGGACCAAAATCTGTCCAGTTTATCTGTGCTTGTGAGAATATTCCATATATGCTAGTCTTACACACCAGCACTCATCTGCAAACAGTTCTGTATATTTGGATTGCTCAGCAGACAGAAAGCTTTGTAATTCCTCCCTCAGTTCATAAACACGCGACAAAACTTTCCCTCTGGAGAGCCACCAGACTTCTGTGGTCAACAGCAACGTTTTATGATCCGCCCCCATGTCCTCGCACAGGGTGGCGAACAGCCGGTTTTTCAATGGCCATGCTTTTATAAAGTTAACGATGCTTACCGCATCATCCAACACAGCTGACAGGACTTTTGATAAAGTCTTTGCAACCAGAGCCTCACGGTGTAAAAAGCAGTGTAACCATGACGTCAGGATTCTTCTCTTTCACTCTGCTTACAAATCCCTTCCCATCAGTGCACACACTGACACAGTTCTCCCAGCATAAGTTCCATTGCTCCAAATACTCCGATGTCACCCAAAGCCATACATTTGGGCGAGGGTCGCTTCACTGAATGGACTCGGTGGTGATTGGCTGTGTGTCCGTGACGGACGATGAGACATTTTTGTTGGGACATTTTACACGGCACAGCCAGTCATCTCAGACGGCACACTAAAGTGCTGCGGGACACTGAAAAAACACTGGTCTATACAACTCATCAATCATGAACACATTATTCAGTATTGTACCTGGGACCACTTCAAGTTCCTCTCTCTCTACACTTCTCCATGCCCTCCCATAGAACACCCGGACCGCACAGCCACACATTTCATCCAGCAGGGACATACTGTAAACAAATGTACAAACTGCTGATGAACAACTTATTGAATGATAGGCAATAACAGTCTGCTAAGTTATTGTTATATAGCTGGTTAACTAAGACTCCTCAGTAAGCTAACAGCTATATTACTATTGCAAGAATGGTCAGCATGTGCATGAATTAATGCCCTCATACTTCATGACACTGCATATACAGGCATACAATAATAAGCAGGACTTTAAATATTACATTAACTTCTGCAAAGAGGGGGTCACGGAGTTGCAGTTTCATTAGAATTTGTGAGAGAAATGCTATATGAACAAATTTCTTGTCACATTGCTCTCCTCAGAAAACACTAGATAGATTTTATAACATTAGCGTTAGTGCTAAGTTTGATAAACAGGTACACTGCATAGTTACTTTTAACAGACTTATTTATAAACATTGAGCTTACCTTTACAAATTCAGACGGGGAAAAAACCCTGCCTCGTTAAAGTGTGTTTTCTTCCGCTCTGAGTCTGCAGCTGCTCTGTGTGCCACGCAGGGGAGAGGGGGTGGAGTTAGCTGGTTTGGTCGACAGTTTGAGGATCCAATGGAGTTAGGAGGTTTTGTCAGAAGCGCTTTTTTCCTTTTTAATTACATTTTTATCCCACGATTTTGTAACCCCATTTTTTACACCCAGTGCCAATTGTCTATGTAATCCTGGGCACTACTTTCCCTCTGCCAACCTAGGGAGGCCAGGGCCGAGCTCATGCCTCCTTCAATGCATGAGAGCCAACTGACCTTCTTATCACCTGACAGGGGAGAGTTTCCCTAGTTGGACGTAGCGCGTGGAAGGAACACGTTATTCCAACCAGTTCCTTTCCCCTCCATCAGGCACCAGGATTACTGCATGCTTTTGTGAGGGTACCTAAAATGGTAAATGGTGCATTTATATAGCGCTTCTATCCGAAGCGCTTTACATTGATTGTGCCATTAACCCATTCACACACACATTCATACACCGATGGCGGAGGAAACCATGCAAGGCACCAACCTGCTCATCGGGAGCAATTAGGGGTTCAGCGTCTTGCTCAAGGACACTTCGACACTAACTCTAGGGGAGCGCCCCAGCCCGGGATCGAACTGGGAACCTTGCGGTTTTCCAGTTCACTCTACCCGGCCACTCTACCCCTGAGCCACTGCCGCCCCTGAGCCACTGCCGTACCCAAGGGAACACGGGGAGAACATGCAAACTCCACACAGAGAGGCCCTTTCGCCAACCCCACCTAGGGTATGGGCACTGATGACGCAGAGGAGAGAACACGCCCCCAGGCCAGGGCCCACAGCGTCCACTGCGGGAATCGAACCCAGGACCTTCTAGCTGTGAGGCGACAGCGCTACCAACGGCGCCACCGTGCCCCTGAAGCGCTTTTTAATACTTTCCATTGGTTCAATATTTTTTTAACCACCACACAGACATAAAGGGTGTTCAATAGGGTTGATTTATGAAAAAATACATAAAAAAGCTGAAAAATTGAGTTAGCTGGTTTCTGCCCGACAATATGCAAAAAGTAAGATGTACTTTGAAGTGGCAATTACATGAAGAAAGCACAACAAACAATGAAAAAGAAAAGGAAGAAAGAACAAGACAGAGAGAGAGAGAAAGAGAGAGAGAGAGAGAGAGAGAGAGAGCGAGAGAGAGGACCCCAACAGAAACAAGCCCACAAATTTCAATCAATCAATCAAAGAGAGAGAGAGAGAGAGCGTGTATGAAACGTACCTATGTGGTCTTCCACTTCAACTTCAACTTCAGCTTCAACTGTGGCACTCTCTGGCTCTGGAGAACTCATCTCCTCCAGGCTGGACTCCGCAGACTGATCTGGAATGAAGGAATAGAATAAGGACTTTGATTTGACATGGGATTTGACATTGTACGAGCTCTTTTTTTATTGTTTTATTGGATCTTGTTTATTCGATACACTTGTTTGTTTTAGTTCTTGTTCATTTGATTTTCCTACTTGTCTCATCTGTTTAAGAAAGTAGGTACTGTAGCTGATATATTGCACTTTTACCTTAGCGCTAGGTATACTCTTAGTTGCTTGTTTTAGAAGAGAATGCACTTAAGACTTCTCATGATTAGTAGTTTCGCTCCCTACCTATGTTGAATGCACTTATTGTAAGTCGCTTTGGACAAAAGCGTCTGCTAAATGACTGTAATGTAATGGATGTGGATGAAGGTTGAATGTAAAACAGAGGTTGCTGTTGTTTTCAAAGACTGGACATTGACCTGTCATGGACTTTCCTATTAAAACACGACTCAGATTCAAATAAAAGCACAGACACTGATCGACTTTAAGGATCCATAACGGTTATTATTGATCAATATACTATTATTACATTACATTACATTACAGTCATTTAGCAGACGCTTTTATCCAAAGCGACTTACAATAAGTGCATTCAACATAGGTAGGGAACGAAAACTACTAATCACCAGAAGTCCTTAGTGCATTATCTGCAAAAACAAGCAACCAAGAGTATACCTAGCGCTAAGGTAAAAGTGCAATATATCAGCTACCTATTTCCTTAAACAGATGAGACAAAATAGCTAAATCAAATGAGCATGAGCTAAAACAAATAAGTGAATCGACTAAACAAGATCCAATAAACAATCCAATAATCCAATAAACAATACAGCAATAGAAAACAAGCGTTCGTACAACTAGTTAACAACAAGTAGGTCAGGCAGAGAGGAAGGGTAGTGTTTCCTGAAGAGGTGAGTTTTCAGCCTGCGGCGAAATATGGGCAGTGACTCTGCTGTCCTAACATCAGTGGGAAGTTCATTCCACCACTGTGGGGCCAGAACAGAAAAGAGTCGTGACCGTGTGGATCGGCCAGAAGGACCCTTGAGTGACGAGGCAATCAGTCGCCCCGAGGTGGCAGACCGAAGTGGTCGGGCAGGGGTGTAGGCATCGACCATAGCCCGGAGGTAGGAAGGAGCTGTTCCTTTCACTGCCCTATAGGCTAGCACCAGGGTTTTGAACTGGATGCGAGCCGCTACGGGGAGCCAGTGTAGAGAGCGGAGAAGGATGGTTGTGTGGGAGAACTTGGGGCGGTTGAACACCAGACGAGCCGCAGCTTTCTGAACAAGCTCCAGGGGTTTGATGGCAGATGCCGGAGCACCAGCAAGGAGGGAGTTGCAGTAGTCCAGGCGGGAGATGACGAGAGCCTGGATGAGCACCTGGGCTGCCTTCTCCGTGAGGAAGGGGCGAATCCTCCTGATGTTGTAGAGCAGGAATCTGCAGGACCTCGTCACTGATGCGATGTTTGCCGAGAGCGTCAGTTGATCGTTATTATGGGAAAATATGAATAACCAAACAGGATGAAGCGTTGACAATGTATTGACGAATATTCAAGCATAAAAAAAACAAGCATTACAGCAGCGTAGCCCCAGGCCAGGATGGCTGGGCCCCACACCCCTCTAGCCCCCAGCGGGGCAAGAGCACACAGAGCACCAATCTCATAACCTTCTTATAGTTGTCCACTGTTGTGCGCAGCCTACGCTACCGGGGGTGTGAGGACAACGGCTGGAAAAACATAGAGTTAAGGAGAACTTCTTCTAACTCTATGGACCAGAGCTAGAGGCGGTTAAATGCGTCAAATATTTTAATTAATTTCAAAACTTAATTACCGCCGTTAAAGTGATCCTTTTGACAGCATTTCCTACTACGCACAGAGCCATGGCTTTGGGTAAACATTGGTGTGTCAAAGACTGTGACAATGTCCATAGTTTTTCTTAGGGATGCACCGATATGGAAATTCTTGGCCGATGCCGATACCGATGTTTAAAATGATAATTTAGCCGATAGCCGATACCGATACCAATGTTTGTTTATTTTGTTTTTGTTGTTATTCATTCACCCTTTTGTGCCTGGAAAATAAATAATTTAAAAAGCACAATTCTAAATCATTTCAGCCCTTTATCACTTATCACTTTTAATGAGCACAAATTCAATAAGATTTATGAAACAATCTCTTTATTAATATGTAACTCTTACAGAAGATTCCAGACAGATTGCTTCACATCCAGCTAAATAGCCTTTTTTTAAACTTTCAGTCACCACAGTCTGATTGATTGATTGACATTTTTATTAGGCAAAAGAATGTAAAACAACACAGTTACATTTATAATGCTTTTGTCTAAAAGGTCCGGCCAAAAAAGTCCTTGCGGACTTGTTTCCGTTGGGGTCCTTGAATTAATTTCATAGACATATATAGTAGCAACCAAACAGTTCAAAAATCAACATGAAAATACAGATAATACAGAAAAAATACCACTATGTACAAAAAAAGAAGCATGAAAAAATAAAATAAAAAATAAATGTACAAAAAAGGGGGGGGGAGCGTGTAAAAATGATATACAAAAAAAGCATGAGGAAATACAAAATATGTACAAAAAAGAGGAGGGGGGGGGTCGTCTGTCTACAGGGAAACTGGTACTAGCTCCTCTTTCGGCCTCCAGAAAGATGAGTTTTTAGGGCTGTTTTGAATGAGCCCAGCGAACTGCATTTTTTGAGGGATGGGGTTAGACTATTCCATTCCTTGGTGGCTGTGCTATAGAAGGAGAATTTGCCCATGTTTGTTTTATGGGTGGGTGGTACAGTCTCTCTGTTGCAAACGGACAGTGGTGGAAAAAGTACTCACATTTTCTACTTAAGTAAAAGTATCAATACTGCAATGTAGAAGTACTCTGATACAAGTAAAAGGCCTAAAGTACAAAAGTATTGGCATCAAAATATACTTAAAGTACCAAAGTAAAAGTACTAAAATGTTTGAAAATAGCAGATCTACAAGCTCACAACGCGTCGCGATGGGTTGTGAAAATAGCAGATCTACAAGCTCACAACGCGTTGGCAGGGGTTGACACTAAGGTCTCAGAGGCACTTGCCCGTCGGGCAAGTGCAGGTCATGTTCTACTTGCCCACAGGTCTTGCCCACTTGCCCGAAAAGTAAATCGTCCTTTATAAAATGATGGTAAAATTAGAATTACCGTTCAATTTAACACATTTTTTACTTTCTACTTGTGAATTATGGGGCTGCACGATAAAAAATGTCATACCTCAATATTTATGCCAAGTATCTAAATAGCTATGAATATGACTATGGGTTAACACTTGTTATTTTATATTTTTAAGTGTAGCAACAGTGAAAACAGCACATTATAGGCCAACAGTGCTCTTATTTTACATTCCACAGACCATTTTGAAGTCCATACAAATAAACATAAATAATGTTTTGATGGATAAATGCAAATGATGAAATCATATATTGTCGTTGTCGGGCAGAAACCTTGTATTTCCATATTTCAATGGTTTTGTAATATGGAAAAATATGTTTGTTCATAAATGCCCTACTTCATCATTCAAGAGTGTCACACTATAAGAGTAAAATAGCAGATCTACAAGCTCCCAACGTGTCGAGATACAATGCATTGTGAGCTTGTAGATCAGCTATTTGTCACTATTTTAATTTTTGTTCTTTTTTTTAAGGATATACAAGGTTTCCACCTGAGAGCAACGTTATATAGCCTATATATGGTTCTGTATCAGTATATCAGTCAGTTTTAGCAGATTTCATTACAATTGGCTGCCTATGAATTTCACAGGCCTGGTTAGACAACCTGGCCTGGCGGGGATCTGCGCACCAAGCACAGCAGCTGCACACAATTAACTTAATGAGGGAGCTTGCGACTAGTTTTGCACACCAAAAACTGCTCAAACAATGTCAAACTGTCATGATTCTGGCTGTTGAAACCTTCCTCTTTGGATTATCGTTTAAAAAAGGAACAGAACATGGCTGTTTTTAAAGGATTATATTTATTTCTTGTCCGTCAGAGCGGTGAGGGCACAGCTTCCTTCTTACTTGAATGATAGCATAAACTTTTAAGTTGTTTCCAGTAATTAATTTCTATTGCTGGCTGGATCTCTCATAAGTTTGGGATTTGACTGTATTTCGTCACATTTATTAATCTATATGCGGCAGTTGATAAAACGTCGGGTTGTTTAGCCTACCGTTTGATATGCACAGATGCGCTGGCATTGACAATCCATGAGATGGCTGCTAAGCAGTTCACTTGTGTTATACCTCTACTGGTTAGTTCTAGTAGAATGGCAGTTCCAACGTTCTAAAAGACAAGTGTAGGGGAAATGAATGATGATAAAAAAATCATCATCGGGCCACATCGGTGAAATAATGGCCGATGTTGCGGTTTGGCTCTACTCATAAGAGCCACTGCACGTAAAGTGTGTGTGTGTGTGTGTGTGTGTGTGTGTGTGTGTGTGTGTGTGTGTGTGTTACACAAAGTGTGTGTGCGTGGGAGGGAAGGACAGAGAGGGAAGACAAGAGGGCGGGGGGCAGAGTGCTCTGGCCACGTTCATGTGTTTTTAGACAGATATCTCATGTTGTGTTTATAGTGAACAAAAGATGGTTGCGTCCCCACTGCCACTCAAGCGCGCACTTGCCCTGTAGGGCAGGCTGAAAGCTAACTCCACCTGCCCGCAAGTTTTATTTACCTGCCCCGGGCAGTCGGGCAGGCGTTAGTGTCAATCCCTGCGTTGGGATGCGTTGTGAAAATAGTGTCTACTTTTCAAATGACCCTTCAGATTTGTGGTGTTGAAATCCTTGCTGGTATTATCCCCTCTTGAAATCTCATTGGAACATGTCTTGCAAACTGCTAAACGGCGATCTTTCTCTGAGACAGTGAAGAAATCCCACACAGCCGATGTTGTCTCTTTTATTGTTTGTATGTAAACATGACGCGCGTGGTACATGTGCAGTTGTTCTTTGGTGTGTGAGTGTAGTATTATACCACCACCTAGGGATCTAATCTGGAACTGCAGATTGGTAGGCTGCAGAAAACACATACTGTAGCAAGCACAGTCAGTGAACATCGGCCACTGCCATCAGTGAAAGTCAAGTTATTCACCGATACGCCGATGGCAGTCAACAAGGCTAAAATCGGCCGATGCCGATGTAAGGCCGATACATCGGTGCATCCCTAGTTTTTCTGCCATGTTATGAATGTGGAATGTATATGTTTTAGCCATAGAGTTATAATATGGGTTTTAGCTCGTTAAATAGACGAGAGGCGTGCACGCGCCGCTCAACGGCGAGAGCCATGTGTCTGTGTGCAATACAAGAACGCTCGCCCCAAAACACACTCTGCCCTATTTTACTGAGGTTACGTTTAGGAATAACTAGTGGCGACCGTTTCGAGGTCGTCACTTGTCGATTTGATCCGGGGCGCACGTGTTTTGGGGTGAGTGTTCTTGTATTTCATACAGAAACGGAGCTCTCGGAAACATCGCTGTCGTTCACAAGTCGTTCTGGATAAGAGTGTCTGCTAATTGGCTAAATTGTCATTTTAATTGTTTAGGAGGGAAACAAAGTCATAAAAGATATTTTACAGTACAACCTATACGTTTTGTGCTGCCAAAAAATAAGATTTGCTTTTGGTAGTAGCAAAAAGAAACAAAGCACAGTAAACTTTGTTAAAGATACATTTTGAGTGATACATATTTTTAATGATGACAATAGAGTAGATAAAATATCATTGATCAAAATAAATATTTCATAATAATCATGTACTCATTCAATGATATCGCTACAAGAGAACAGAATCAAAGGAAGAAAGACAAAAAGAGCAGGGAACTTACAGAGGTCCAGCTGGTCTTCAATTTCAACTTCAGCTTCAGGTTCCTGTTTAATAGAAACAGTGCTGCCTGGTGCTGGAGGACTCATCTCCACATGCAGGCTGGACTCCACAGACTGGGCTGGAATGAAGGAATAGAATAAAGACTTTGATTTAACATGGGTTGTAGATGAAGGATAAAAGTAAAACAAAGGGAACATAAAGGTGCAATTTAAATGTGATCCCCAAGCTTCAAGACATGTTGAACTTTGGTAGAGCTTTGGTAGTATAGATTGCAGGCGCAGAGGCCTGAAGAGAAACTCCAGCACCACGGACTAGGGCATGTCATTATGATGTGAAAAAAAGAAGACAACCTCACACACACACACACACACACACACGCACACGCACACGCACACGCACACACACGTGCGTTCGGGAAATGAAAGGTTGACTCCCACTTCCTATGCCAGAAATTTCAACAGCTTGGTCCAGGCTTTCTTTTTGAGCAAAACGCGAAGGAAAATAAAAGCTTGGAGATCGAGGCTAGTGACTGACTGACTGACTGACTGACTGACTGTCATTCCTAAAATTATATAGGAAGATATTGTCGACTCCTGCATGGTTACTATCTACAACAAGCTACTAAAGATTGCTATAAAGCAAATGTTCATTATTAGATTATTATCAAAATAACTGTATAATAATTATTATAACTAACTACTATAATTATGTACAATTTCGTAAGGGTGAAATATCTTGACTTATTTGCTTGCCTGTCATTGGAGGTAGACATATCATTTTAGGCACAGGCTACTGTAATGTTAGCCCTGCATTGGGCTTTATGCTGGCATAAATACAGCATAGATAGACATGTGTCATGCTGCAGCTAATCAGTTATACAGATTAGGCTTATTTAGAGACTGAAGTGTAGGCTATGACAATAAGTTCAATAAACAATAATTAATTGCTGTGGTACATCGGTTAAAATGCAGATCTATGGCCCGGACGGTTGGCTTAACCGTCTGGGTACCTAGGCTGGTAATTCTGACGGCCTTTGCTGCATGTCACTCCCCATCTCTCTCCCGATTGCCTGTCAGCCTACTGTCCTATCAATAAAGGCATAAAAGTCCCCAAAAAAGTCATACTTCTTCATACAACGTTGTATGACGAAGTATACAACAGTGCCACAAGAAAACGCAATACATAATTTACAAAAATAAAGGTTTGAGTGATACATTTTTTTATGAAGACATACAATTTTGCCATGATAATTATATACTTACATTGATAAGTTGACAGCCTTAAGTAAAGAAAGACAGAGCATGAAACTTACTGAAGTCCAGGTCTTCAATTTTAACTTCAACTTCAGCTTCAGGTTCCTGTTTAATAGAAACAGTGCTCGCTGCCTCTGGAGAACTCATCTCCACCTGCAGGCTGGACTCTACAGACTGGTCTGGAATAGAATAAGGACTTTGATGTGACATTTGATGTGACAGGTTGATTGTTAAACAGAGAGAACAGAGGGTGAAGTGTTTCTCAAAGACAGGGTGACGTGAACGTGAATGGTTCTGCATCGATGCAGTAACATAACTTAATTATACTACTAAAGTTTATTGTTAATTTTCCAATTGATTCTGGGAGAAACATTGCATTGAACTGTGCATAAACATTACTGGACAACATGCCATTACAGGACATACTGCCTTTACTGGACTACATGCCAAAATAGGAGATATGACTTAGGCTAGGCTTGCTTCCTCGGGGGAACATTAAAAAGGTTTTTTTCACTTGACATGCAAATATCTAGTTATTTTCTCAATATTCTCATATATTGTTATATCTTGTAATATTCTGCTAATATAGTCAAAAGTAAAAAGTGGTGCACATCCAAACCAAAGGAGAGGTGGATCTGTCCCCACACAGCAAGTGTTACAGCCACTGGAGATCACTCTGTCAGTATTAGAGCAGTACTAAAGGGTTAGCATGGATAGCGATGTTGAGAAATGCAATTAACATACTATGCCACTGAGTTTTCCGCTCCATTACCTTTCTGGAGGTTATTTGAAACTGTAACCAGTGATAGCACTTCACTTGGCTGTTACAAGCCCGGCACGGCAAGGCTTGTAACAAAACCAAGCTTCGGTCCCTCACCTAGGAAAAGTAATATTGTTCCCTAAACAGTCCCCACTCACCCAATTCAAAGTCCTGGAAGTGCTGGGGTAAGCGTCTCTGTCTCTTGCCCCTTCCTGGGCACTCTGGAAAAACGGTCGTGGCTGGTGCTGGAAAACTCATCTTCACCTGCAGGCTGGACTCCATAGACTGGTCTGGAATAAAATAATAGAATTAGGACTTTACTAACACAAAATTCAGTGTAACGATAGTTCATGTAGACACGGAAGGCAGACTGTTTATATACTTCATTAACTTTCCCCGGACCCCCCCCCCCCCATTCGAACAAGCTAATACAGTCGTACTCCTTTAAGTCAGTGCGTTCAACCTCTTGTCATTCTCATTCGCTACAAGCCAACTCACTCACGGCCTCATACCCACAGTGCAACTCTGGCGGTCCATTTAAGCAGCCTCTGTTCTCTGTTCATTCTACATGCTTAGCTGTCATTGCCGGTTGTACAACTGTCAAGTGTAAACATTCCTCTACCTCCCCGGCCTCCTCCCTGTGGCATTCTGTTCTTGTTGGTGGGATGGTTCTGTGGATGGTGTGTATGTGATTATGTAAGGGTTCAATGTTGTGTTTATGTAATAACTGTATTATACTCTGCTCGGGGGGTTTGTGATTGAAGATCCGTGACATGTTTGCACAGGGAATCTGTAATATCACATGAGCAGAGTCACACCGCCAAACTGAATGCAATATCATTGCAATATATGGTAAATGGCCCTAAACGTTCTGAACGTTTAGGGCTTGTTGAGGCTATTAGATGCAAAAAATAATAATAAACACATTTGAAAGATACATGCTCATTATGGTCATTATGTTGATGTTTTTACCATGATAATCATATACTGAAACGTTTATAAGGTGATAGCGGCACAGAACAACAAAAGAGAGGGAGAGAGAGCGGGCGAGAGAGTATGAAACGTACTGGTATCCAGGTGGTCTTCAGGTTCCTGTTTAAGAGTGTCTTCAAGTTCCTGTTTAATAGAAGCGGTGCTGGCTGGAGCTGGAGAACTCATCTTCTCCTGCAGGCTGGACTCCACAGACTGGTCTGGAATGAAGGAATACAATAATGAAATTTTTCATGCGTCGTAGATTAATAATGTAAAACAGAGGGAAAGGGGGTGTAAAGAAGTGTTTTTCAAAGGTTGGGTAGTAACCTAATATACAGTACATGGCCAAGCTTCAGTGATGCGAGTGTTTAGGGCTTGAGCTAGAGCTTATGTTTGTTTTCTCTTGTTGAGTCTAGCAAAATGTGGCTTTTGCTAAAAACATGTACAATGTAAATGTATAAATAAAAGTTCACCATACAGGAATATGGCTTCTTATAAATAAACAAAATATCAATGGTATTGAATTAAAGCTAATGAAAGGAAATCAAATAACTCTAAACAAAAAGGTACATAGTTTGACTGCTGTCGAGTGGCATATTGGCAGCAATATGACATCTCTCCCCAGCTACCCACAAACCCTCCCTCAACGGCCAGGCCACACCAATGCAACTAGTCGCAACTCCTTGCAACAGAACCGTTTTAAGGCCAGTCCACACCAATGCAACTCCTTGCAACTGCCATTGGGGATAACGATTGCAAGTAGTTGCATGTTGCAAGGAGTTTCAAGGAGTTGCATTGGTGTGGACTGGCCTTTAAGGGACAATGGTGAATTGTGTCCCAAGTCATTAGCCTGGTTCCAGACGAATATGCCATTGCAAAAAAAATGCCCTCGGCAGATTAGGTCTGGCCCCTCTCAATAGAGATTGTATTTCTCTCCCTCCGAAGTTGTGAGGGACCACAACATTAACATTCATTCACACACACACACACACACACACACACACACACACACACACACACACACACACACACACACACACACACACACACACACACACACACACACACACACACACACGACATGATGTAACATTAGCTGTTTGATGTTCATCCTGAACCAAGAAACCTAGCTAGCCATGCAGCTAGCACTTAGCAACCTAGCTAAACTTAAGTTAGCATTTATTAGCCATGGTTCACATGACGCTCGTCTGTCAATTTACAACCCGTACATCTATATAAACGTTCAGATTTCAAATATAAAGTGCTGACCCGCCGACCACAGATGTAACAAGTTAAAACGCCTGGGTTTAAGTAACCGAATCTTCCATATTGTTCAATAAAATGCTTTTTAATCCGATCGCCGGCTATTTTCTATTTAAAATAATAATGTATCAGGGTGCGATACACCTTCCAACCGATAGGGGCGCGTGGTTGAAAGCATATGGAGAAAATTTGGAGAAAATGGCCGGCGATCGGATTAAAAAGTTTTTTATTGAACAATACGGAAGATACGGGTACGTAGACCCGTGCGTTTTAACTTGTTACATCCGCGGCCGCGGGGTCAGCACTTTATATTTGACATCTGAACGTTCATGTAGATGTACGGGTTGTAAATGTAAAATAAAAAAAAAACAGGAAGTAGCGCCATGACTGACAGTCATGTTTCAGGGCTACGTTATCATTAGCTAAACAGACACACAAACAATGTACAATGATAGTGTTGTCTTCATACGTTCGTCCACTCGGTTCCCATTGACTAAGATGTATTCCATCAAACTGCCTGCGCTGTGGCTGTAATGACACGATTACAGTACTAACTACTGTACTACTCGAGACGTTGTTGTTGTTGCCAGTGTTGCCAGATTGTGTGAGAGAAATAAGCAACCAGGGGCCTGTTTCACGAAATCTAGATTGGGGACAGTGGCAGAAAAAGTACTCACATTTCTTACTTGAGTAAAAGTATCAATACTAACTGCAATGTAGAAATACTCGGTTACAAGTAAAAGTCCGGAACTCAAAATGTACTTGAGTAAAAGTACAAAAGTATTGGTATCAAAATGTACTTAAAGTACCCAAAGTAGAAAGTAAGTGTATTTGTACTTTAATGTACTGTTGTTCTCATGTCTTACTAAATAAAGTACATCAATCAATCAGTCAATCTGTCAGTAGGCAGAAAACAATTATTTTCTTTATTTGTTTTGACTATTATTTTGTGTTTTTGTGTTTTGATGTGGTTGATATTTTTTGCAGTGTTATTTTTGTGCATGGGTTCTTTTCTAAATTTGTTTTCTATATTTAGAGTTTGTAATTGTTTTGCCTTAAGTCAATTTTAGTTTCTGCCACGGCACCCTAACAGACAGACAGCAGCCGTGCGATATAGGATCATGTGGAGCTCTAGTCCCGGCCAATCGGGAGCCGAGTAGGCAGAGGGGAGGTTCCCCCGAGAGACTGTGGACCTGAAAGACTGGTGATGCGAGGTTACTGTGGACCAGGTTTAAAATGTTTGTAGCGACACGACAAGAGGAGAGGGAACAGAGTCGGCGGACGAAGCGGTGAGAGAGATGGCGTCCTCAGGAGGGAGGGACATGGAGTCGGAGACGGACCGCGAAATACAAAACGAAGAAGATAAGAGAGGTTTTGAGAACAAAAAAAGGAGAAGGGCAACATCTAGCTCGAGAAATGAAGATAAGCAAGAGAAAGAGAAATATGTGGTTGGCATGAAAGCAGTATCTAGAAATAACGGCATGTTCAGTGATCCACATAAAGTGGGAAAGATCATTGTAGGAAAAGTTGGGGAAATAAGGTCAGTGAGGATAACACGTAGCGGAATGGTCATCATAGAATGTAAGACAAAGAAACAAATGAAAGAGGTCTTGAGAATTGAAGAGTGGGATGATAATTCGACTGTGGAGTGTTTTACACTAGGAACAAGTGCAAAGAAGAGAGGAGTGATCAGTGGCGTGCCACATACAATATATGATTACAGCTTTATGGACGTTGAAGGTGTTTATAAAGTTCAGAGGATGTGGAGGAATAGAGACGGGATGAGGGAAGAAAGTGAGACAATGTGCTTGACGTTTGAAGGAGAGTTGCCAGAGAGAATATATCATGACTATGTGTGTTATCGAGTCAGGCCATTTGAAGTAGCACCGCTCAGGTGCTACTGCTGCCAAGAATATGGACATGTTGCTGCAGTGTACAGAGCGCAACACAGATGTGGTAGCTGTGGAAAGACAGATTGTGAAGAGAGGAAGTGTGAAGAAGAGCAAAGTAAACCCAAGTGTCTACATTGTGAAGGAGAACATCATGCAGGATCGGCAAAATGTGCTAAAAGAATCAAGGAAGTGAAGGTGAACCAGATGAGGAAGCAGGGGAGAATGTCATATGCGGACGCTGTCAAGAAAGTGGAGGGGAAAGAAAGTGTGGTAGAGCAAAAAGAAGTAGAGGAAAGGGGGAATGGAGCTGATCAGAACATCTGCTTGGACAAAAAACGGTTTCTGGCATGTATTGCCATGGTCATAAACTGTGCAGTGGAAATACCGCGAAAGTCGGAACGAATTAAAATGGTGCTGGATGCAGCCAGGATGTTCTTGAATGTTATAGAGGTTACTGGAGAAGATGACATGAAGCGGATGACATGCTGAGAGAGGGCTTTGCTCCAACTCAGGCATAGAGCGGACAGTATCATGATCATGAATGGAAAATTTACAGTGCTGGATTTAATCGCCGTTACAGGCAACAAATATAGGGTGAAAAATGAGTATTGTTATACTCCCGAACTGTGGAGGGCAGCATTACACGCGATAGTGTACAGCCTGCCGGAAACCAAAAGAAGAAGAAGAAGAAGAAGAAGACAAGAGGAGAGCAGTCAGAGCCAGGTTACGGACACGACACAGAGACAACAGACCAGCCAGACCAGACGAGGACACGGACAGGCAGAACGAGGCGATATAAGACGGCGACCACCCCCAGATGACACACGGACCATATCGTGCCTGTGCAGGACCGAGAGAAGGAGGACGCGACCCGAGTATTGAGTTTGACGTGCAACAACCGCAACGGCCGAGCATAGCTCTGCCTCGCCGGTAAGTCTTTGATCAGACAAACAGTACTCGTGGTCCCCAGAGAGTTAAGCTAAACAGAACTGTGAAAATACCGTGAATCTGTGACTGGCGTCCCTCCTTGTCCTTCACAGGGAACCGGAGTTGCTGACGTGTGTGGTGGTGTCGTAGATGCTGCTGCCCCCCCCCTTCTCCTCTATAACTGGCTGGTTTCTCCGTTTTATTGTTTTATTCTATTTTAGTTAGTGGGCCCTTTTTAGTTTGTTTTTAGATTTTTTTGTGTTGGCTGTGTTAGATGCCACTGTAAACAGGGTAATTTACAATAAAAGTCATTTGTTCACTTTGCACTTTTGGCTCAGTTTTAAGTTTTTGCCTTTTAATCTCAAAGTTGTCGACAAACCTGTGTTGCCTTTTTAAAGTTTTAACTGAGGACCAGACCTCTCAAAAGGTGGCGTAGTCGGTCCTTTTTTAGCTTTAAGCACCCTGCACTTTTACAAAACTTTACACTTGTGAGAGGTGAGATGGCAGTCGAGCGGAACGGTCGCATCTTCGTTCGCTCCCTAGCACAAAAGAAACAACGTCTACTTCGTCTGGAAAGGATCCTAAAGGCCAGCGACTTTTTCTTGCTGTGCTACGCGGCAATACTACAGGGATTAATTCTCATCGAGTCAAATGAGGTGCTATTGCCAAGGAATACAAACTCTAACGGAGCCTTACAGAACGACGCTAAAACGTTGTTTTTCAAAGCACTGAGCACACGGAAAGCGGCATGTTCACGGAGGAAACAACCAACCCAGATCGACGGAGCGACGGTAAGGAAGATCATCTGTCTGAGTTTGTTGCTATCCGGTGGTATTCACCCAAATCCAGGGCCTACCACTGTGAGTTCAACGTTAACGGGAGCTTCGTATAGTACAAGCTTCTATAGCGATGGTCGCAACACAGCGTGCAGCACACGCTTCGGCGGAAAACAACAACATCAAACTGAACCCTCCAGTTGATCATCACACAACGGCGTTTTGTCTCAGACCCACTCACCAGACAAGGAAGTGCCCCAGTCGAAGACTGCTGAAACGAGAATGGATTATTTTATTATTATTATTATTATTATTATCCGGCTAGCGACGGAGATGAATGCATGGTTCCCTGGATACACACTCGCACGCGCGAGTCTATAATTAATTAAATGTAAAAAATGTGCACGCGCGCTAGCCTCAAAAACCCCACAAAGATGTCTGAACTAAGATCCATGTTTGGAAATGGCAAGGTAGGGGTTCTCTCTTTTTCAGAGACAAAACTGGATGACACAGTAGACGATTCTGAAATTGAGATTATAGGCTACAATGTCATTAGGAAAGACAGAACTCTTTGTGGAGGAGGGGTATGCATTTATGTGAGATCTGACATCATTTTCAATGTGTACCCAAAATTGGAGAACAACTCCACGGAATCGGTCTGGATAAAAATCACCTATCCTCACGCTAAACCCCTGATAATTGGCGCAATCTACAGGCCCCCAGGTCAAAATGAGTTTTATGATTTATTAGAGGAGCACATGGCAATCATTGGAAATTCGGAATTGATTTTGATTGGCGACTACAATACGGATGTACTCCGGAAAGACGCCGCCATATTTAAATCTTTCAGTAAATTCTGTGACATGCATAGCCTCACCCAAATGATAAAAAATATCACGAGGGTAGGCCCCACTTCTCAGCCCATCATTGTCATTTTGACATCAGACCATTCAAGGATTCCTTTAAGTGGGGTCATTGAGTGCAGTCTAAGCGACCATAACATCATTTTCTGCACGCGTAGGCTTCACAGATCTGTAGTTGATTGTCATAGCACGGTCAGCTGCAGAGCTATGAAAACTTACTCATCAGAAGCTCTCACAACAGCTCTTGAGAAAGTGGATTGGTCAAATGTACTCAGTGGCTCCTCGGCTGTGGAGTCTTGGACTGGTTTCAAAACTGCTTTTGTGTCTGTTATTGATAGCCTAGCGCCCAAGAAGGTGGTGAGAGTCAGAGCCCGTATACAACCCTGGATGAATGGAGACATCCTAAATGCCATCAAACTCAGAAACAAAATGTACTCTGAGTTCAGGAAATGCAAAGATGTGCAACTACTTGAAAGATGCAGAAATCAACTAAATGTAGTAAACAAATTGGTCAAAACTGCCAAAAAGAATTTCTTAAATGAAAGCATTGAGGCAAACAAAAGCCACCCACAAAAGCTGTGGGAAGCGCTACAGAAATTGGGCTGCAACAACAAAATTCAAACCAAAACTACAAACATCTGCATTATTTCAAGTGGCGTGCTCATTACCGACAAGCAAGCGGTAGTGAACTGTTTTAACAGCTTTTTTACCACCATTGCAACCCAGTTGGTAAGCAAACTTCCTCAGCATTCAGGTTTGTACGGCTATGACCACATCCATGCTCACTATGTTAAACTAGGGGCTAAAAAATACTCCTTTTCATTCAAACCAGTAAATGCTGATGATGTGCAGAAAAAAACTACTCGCCCTCCAGCCAAACAAGGCCACCGGCCTTGAAAATATCCCCACCAGATTCCTCAGAGATGCAGCTACTGCTATTGCCCCCATAGTAGCCCAAATCACAAACCTATCCATCAGCCAGTGTCACGTCCCACAGGATTTCAAGTTGGCAAGAGTAATCCCTCTGCATAAAAAAAGGAAGCAAATTAGAACCTGGCAACTATAGGCCTGTTTCCATCCTTTGTTCCATCTCAAAGGTTGTAGAGCGATTAATTCAAGAACAAATCAACAGCTACCTCAGCGAGCATAAACTGTTGTTTGAATTCCAATCGGGCTTCAGAACCTCCCATTCCACTGACACATGCCTACTGTATCTGACCGACTACATCAAACGTGAGGTAGACGCGGGCAAATACTGCGACATGGTCATGTTGGACCTCCAAAAAGCGTTCGACACTGTAAACCATTCAATTTTACTTGATAAGCTGAGGGCGATTGGATTTGACTGCACATCACTAAACTGGATGAGATCTTACCTGGAGGGAAGAGAACAAGTGGTTGACATCAACGGAACCATGTCCTCATCCCTCCCGGTGAGCTGTGGGGTTCCTCAGGGCAGCATTCTAGGGCCGTTACTGTTTCTTCTATACATTAACGACATGAGTGCTGCCTGTAACTGCAAATTGTTCCTGTTCGCTGATGACTCGGCACTCCTGATCTCGGGAGAGGACAAGTTGCAAGTTGAGGAGGCGCTCAGCTCCGAACTCTCAAAAATCCGTACTTGGCTTACCGATAACAAACTGTCACTACACCTTGGGAAAACTGAATCCATTCTCTTTGGGACCAAACATTCCCTCAGACAGATGGATGTAAATGATTTCAAGGTCAAAGTCGATGACACAATTATCTCTAGAAAAGAAGAGATTACCTATTTGGGTTGTGTTCTTGACAAATACCTGACAGGTGAAAGCATGGCTACAAAGGTGGTCAAAAGAGTAAACCAGAGAACCAAATTTATGGGCAGAGTTTCCTCTTTTGTCAACCCTCAGGCCCTCAGGACCCTCTCTGGGGCCCTGATTCAACCACTTTTTGACTATGCTTGCACCTCCTGGTACTCCAACACCTCAGTGTCACTGAAGACTAAGCTTCAAACCTCCCAAAACAAACTGATTCGGCTACTCCTCGGATTGGGGCCCATGACCCACCTTTCTCCCACCCATTTTGCCAGGCTGGCTCAGGGTGGAAGACAGGGTTAAACAACTAAAAATGGGACTGGCCTTCAAAATTGTAAATGCAAATTTGCCCGATATGCCCCCTATTACCGCATATCTGAGTAAATACCTCCAAAAGGTTAGCGACACCCACAGTCACAATACCAGAGGGAGCGTTAACAACAATTTGGTACCACCCACCCATAAAACAAACATGGGCAAATTCTCCTTCTACAGCACTGCCACCCAGGATTGGAATAGTCTAACTCCATCCCTCAAAAAATGCAGTTCGCTGGGCTCATTTAAAAGAGCCTTAAAAAAATCACCTTTCAGGAGGCCAAATGAGGAGTACCATTTTCCCGTTAGACAGCAGACCCTCCCCCCCCTGTTCTTGTACATATTTTTTCCCCCTCTTTTTTATTTTCTTTGTTGTACATAGTGTTGTTGTTGTTTTTTTTTGCTGTTTATTTTGTAATGATATTTGAACTGTGGTGCCACTATATATGCCTATGAATTGAATACCAAGGCCCTCATTGGAAACAAGTCCGCAAGGACTTTTATGAACGGACCTGTTAGACAAAGTATTTTAAATGTAACTGTGCTGTTTTACATTTTTTTGCCTAATAAAATATTCAATCAATCAATCAATCTTGTATTTTATTGTTTAATTTATAAGTATCTTATTTAAGTGTCTGGGTGTTTTTAGCGGTGCCACAAATCAAACTCATTATGCAGAATAATTTCACAAAGTTTTCAAATGATTAAAATGTCAAAAATTCTTTTGAAAATAGCAGATCTACAAGCTCACAATGTGTCTACTGCTATTTTCAAATGCCTGAAATATATATAGGGCTGAAGTGGTTAATGTATGTTTTGTAATAATAATCTAAATCTTCAAAGTAATTGTCAAATAATTGTAGTGGAGTAAAAGTATAATATTTGCCTCTGAGATGTAGTGGAGTAGATGTAAAAGTATTGAAAATGGGAAAGAATTCCTCAAAAGTGCAGTACTTAAGTAAATGTACTTAGTCACTTTACACCACAGATTGGGAATTATTAAGCCAGGATTTAACAGCTATATTAATTTATCTTGGATCAACCATGAATCGGTTTCACCAGATTAATTTAGCTAGTTTAACCTGCATATGTTATTTATCCATGACTCGGTTTGATGAAAGCAATGCCACATTAGTTACCATGAAAATGTAGCTGTGAACAGCCATGTCTAACCATAGAGATGTATCCCAACCAGTGTTGCCAGGTATATGAAAACAAGCCCAAAATAAGCGACTATAGGGCAGTTCTAGCCTGGGATCAATACCATCTTCGGGTTTCTGATCCGGTCGAAGCGGAAATAACCAATGACCGGAACCGAACCATGACAGCAAAGACAAAATTTAAGGACAATTTAATGCCATTTTAATACCTCAAAAAGGAAAAGGAAAAAGAGCATTACTAGGAGCATAACAAACTACACTATAAAAACTGGTCAAACATTGGCCACATTGTCAAATACTAAGAGAAAGAGAAAATAGCCTTGCGTTGCGAGGCGTTGTGAGCATGTAGATCTGCTATTTTCACAATATTTATTTGTGGAACCAGAGTCAAACTAAATGTAATGCCTCATTCCTACAATTCCAAGTATGCCTACTTGTCAGGGTGGGGGGTCCCCAGTTCAAATATGATCATTTGTAGGGGTCATGGCCTGAAAAGGTTGATAACCTGATTGATTGATTGAATACTTTATTAGCAGTTTGCAGAAAAAAGCACATGAAAGTACAGTTCAATACATGGTCAGCTAAGAGGATTTAAAACCCAAGAAAGCCTATGGCTTGTTTCCATTGGGGTCCTTTGTACTCCATTCATAGAGACATAATGACAGACAGATATGCAATACTATGCAAAACATCAGAACAACTGTAAAAAATAAAATAAAATTACAAAGGGGGGGACTAGGCTTTGACTTTTACAGGGGCCAGTTTCGAATTGCAGCCACCTGTAGGTCTCTTACAAGGCCTCTTTTAGGGCAGTTTTGAAGGGGGGTTTTACACTCCTTCACGGCTTTTGGTAGGGTATTCCACATTTAGTGGCATAGCAGGAGAACGAATTCAACCCCTTGTTTGTGCCAAATCTGGGTTGGACGTGATCAGTGGAGCTTCCTCGGGTGTTGTGACTGTGGACTTCATTGACTTTTTTCGAGTACTTTGACAGGTACTGTACATGGGTGTCTTTTCGTTGTGGTGTATCTTGTAGACCAGGCCCATGGCAAGTTACTGTGTTACTGTACCCTGAGCCATCCAACCCTAGCAAAGTTATTTTTAATATTATTTATGAAGGATATGGGATGTTGGGCGGCAGGACATTTATACTTGCTCTGGGTTGTTAGTTTTTTTTTAAAACAACATCCTAATTCTAAACACCTTGAATCAACATCTGTCTCACTGTTTTCCAACTCATCTACAACCTCAACAACCCACATCAAGTCCGCCTGGGAGGCCGATATTGGTGTGGAGCTGATGGAGGAGATGGAGTGACGGTCTGAAGAGGGGTTCAGTCAATGTCAAGCTGCAGCTTATTCAGTATTACTCTAAAGTTAAGAAGGAAAAAAATAAGAATCCTACTGTATCTGATATTTGCGATAGATCCCAAATGGCACGTTTGGTCACACTTTCTGGTTTTGTCAGAAAATGTGTCCATTTTGGCAGAACATTTTTGCTTGGTTTAGTAGACTCAAGTATAGTAAGGCAGGAAATTGATACCATAGTGCACTTGGTGATACAAGCGCGAAATTTGGTACAGATGACCTTCATATGACCCTAATTGATAATCAACCTCTGGCCACGCAGAATTCCTAAGATTTCAAGATGGCCACCACCAGTTTTCAAAATGGCTGCAACTGGGCCAATGTTTTGGACTATATCACTTTGCTGGGGCTTATTTTAATATATGAGAATATGTTCTGGAGGTATTTCTACCAAGTACGATAAAAAATAACATTAGGTTCCAATATGGCGGCATGTTTTCCAATATGGCTGCCGATAAATTGCAGAAATGTGCATCTGCTTATGGTTTATCCACATGAGCTTGTAGTACATGTATTTGTATTAATTACCATACACAGAATCCATTTATGGAACATTTGAAAGTGATGTATTAGCTTGGTAAATAGCAAAAAAAAAATCAGCAGAGCTCACTTAACCTACTGAAACTCTTGTCACACTGTTTACAGATGTGGGTTTTCTTTCCTGTCAGTGCATTTACTTCTCCTGGTGGTGTTACTAAGGCTGTAAACTGTTGACTGAAAGATCTTGGTTCATCTGTGTCTCCTTGTTTCTGATTGGTTAAAGAGCTGGGTATTTGATGACAGGCTAATGAGGGAATTTGCCCGTTCCTCAGCATTTGGTAGTAGCGGTTATTGTGGCTCGTCTTCATGTGTTTATTGAGAAAGACCTGAGTCTTTCTCAATAAAGACAAAAATCTGAATACTGGGGCTCTCTCTACCTCTATCTCTCCTTCTCTATACGTTTCTATATTCCATTGTCTATCTTTGTTTCTATGGATGAAGTGGACGTGTAAAGACATATTCACACTTTATATAGGCTGTTAAAAGTTCTGGTCTTACATCACACAGCAGTGGTTCTTTAGGTCACATAACGGAACCAAAGTCTTGTCAATCTGTTTACAGTGGAAAAGTTTTTGTCCTGTGTAGACTTGCTGGTGTTTCTTCAGGTGACCTGAACAAAACTCTTGTCACGCTGTTTCATCAAATATGGATACGCAGGTGTGTCTTCAAATTATGCAATTGACTGAAACTCTTGTCACACCATATACAGTGGAAAGTTTTTCTCCAGTGTGGATATGCTGGTGTGTCTTCACGCTACTGAAGAGACTGAAACTCTTGTCACACAGTTTACAGTGGAATGGTTTTTCCCCCAGTGTGGATACAGTGGTGGTTCTTCAGCAGAGCTCACTGAAACTCTTGTCACACTGTTTACAGATGTGGGTTTTCTTTCCTGTCAGTTGATGTGCATTTACTTCTCCTGGTGGTGTTACTAAGGCTGTAAACTGTTGACTGAAAGATCTTGGTTCATCTGTGTCTCCTTGTTTCTGATTGGTTAAAGAGCTGGGTATTTGATGACAGGCTAATGAGGGAATTTGCCCGTTCCTCAGCATTTGGCATGCATTTACTCAAAAGAAAAAACAAGAACAAATGCAAAACAAAGATGTACAACATTCGCAGGAGTAACTCTGTGGAACAGTCTTGATAGTGATCTGAAATTGTGTAGCGCCTTAAAAATATTCAAAAGATTACTTAAAAATAAGATGATAGATACTTATAAAAAAACCTAAATGGCATGTGCCTTCTGTATGATTTTATTTATCATAGCATTGCATAGCATACTTGTACAGTACAGCAAACACGTACATGTTCAGAAAAGTGTCTTGTCCTTGTACCTTGTTTCTTGTTTCTTGTTTTTAGTTTTTTTATCTCTCCATTTTGACTTTCATTTTTCTTTGTTTTATAAAAGGGTAGGCGTAATAAGCAATGCTTCAGCCTATACCTTTTTGGTCAGAAATGTGGGTATCTTTTCTTGATAAACTTTTTTATTTTAATTTATTACCTACTGTAATGTCACCACAAATTGACTGACTGAAATAAACTAAACTAAACTAAACTTGTCAAATTGTTTACAATAGAAAGGTCTTTCTCCAGTGTGGATACGGTGGTGGTTCTTCAGGTTACCTAACTGACTGAAACTCTTTTCACAAAGTTTACATTGGAAAGGTTTTTCCCCAGTGTGGATAAGCTGGTGTTTCTGTAGACTACCTACTGTAACTCATTGAAACTCTTGTTACACTGTTTACAGTGGAAAGGTTTTTCTCTAGTGTGGATACGCTGGTGTGTCTTCATGTTACTTAACTGACTGAAACTCTTGTCACATTGTTTACAGATGTGTTTTTTCTTGTGTATTTACTTCTCCTGGTGGTGTTACCAAGGCTGTAGACTGTTGATTGAAATATCTTGGTTCATATGCGTCTCCTTGTTTCTGATTGGTTAAAGAGTTTGGTATTTCGTGACAGGCTACTGAGGGAATTTGTCCGTTCCTCAGCATTTGGCAGTAGCGGTCATTGTGACTGATGTGTTTAATGAGAAAGACCTGAGTTTCAGAATACTGAGGCCCTCTCTCCATACCTCTGTCTCTGTCTCTCATTCTGTCTATGTTTCTATATTCCATTGTCTCTCTATGGTTCTATAATCCAGGGATGAAGTGGATGTGTAAAGACATCTTCAGACTTTATATAGGTTCTGGACTTACATCACACACAACACAAACTGTTGCCATGCGTGCCTAGCAATGACGGCGGTGGGTGAGCCTGACGTTTGGGAAGGCTAATGTTTGACCAACTACAGCGCCAGGATGAAACTACCGACCATGAAATATAACTAACAATGCAATAGTCTCAGAAAGGATAAATAACACACAACAAAACCTAAGTTTCAAAATCAAAGAGGAGGACATTTGATTTATCAAGACCACTTTGAATGTAAGTTATGAAATAGGCTGTTGTTATATGTGCAAATCAGCAGTGGGCGGCGCTGGGGTGAGAATGGAGGGGGGGGGGGTAATGGAATGAATTTATAACATAAAGTGTACTGTCTAGTGACTGTCTGTCAAGCTCCCTGCCGTTTACTATTTTTTTGTTTTTGTTTTGTTAGTTTTTTGCTTACAGATGCTGTTACGGATAAGAGCGTCAGTGTAGAGGATCTGTTGTCTGTGTTGTGTTATGTGTGCGTGCGCCCGTCTTCGTCCTCGTCTTCCCTTTGATGTTATGCAGATCCTGGGTGCGACTCAGTCTCCAGGATTGGTGGGGAGCTCTTCACTTCAAGCTCAGCACTCCGCACCCCTCCAATCACCGTTCTGTCCGTCCCTTTAAAGCCGACCTGAATCCTTCATTCACGGCCGCTGTCAGTTGTGATCTGTCTGAGTCTAGAGTAGGCTAGTGGCAGCGCGCCCACCGGAGCAGTCAGAGTTTCCAAATGTGCCTTATCATTCCCTTCTCTTTGTACAGGTTGCTACTTATATTAACGTGCTAAATGGGTTATGCAGGGCAAGTATTGTAACTACTATTACATTCCTTCTTTAATGTGTTAAGACCTCAGAGGGCAGGTTCCAGTACCTTGTATTTTTGTGTTGGCCCAGTTCAGACTAGAGTAGTCAGGTAGGGTAAGTTTTCTTTATTTCTTTCTTAGGAGTATTATGTAGATAGCCAGCGTTGCCCACATGGAAAGAACCTATATGCGTCATATATGTTTGTAATATAGGACCGCATATATGTTCGCATACATAAAATTGGCACCTTTCCTATATGTATATGTACATATATGTGATATATGTGCATATATGTACATATATGTGCATATACATATATGTACATATATGTGCATATATGTGCATATACATATAGGAAAGGTGCCAATTTTATGTATGTAACATATAGGTACATATGACCTGTATGTAACATATAGGTACATATATGACCTGTATGTACCTATATCTACATATATGCAATGAAACATAATTATATGATACCTATATCACCTATAAAATAGGTGATAAGTTTGTACACATTAATCAAATCCAATAGAAACCCCAATGTAGAACTTTAACACTTTATTTAAACAAGTTATAATATGAAAACATGAAACATTATGGCTTTTAAAGTGTCAAACAGCTGGATAAAAAAAAAAGATATAAAATTAAATTAAATTAAGCTCCGGGACACTCCTTTTCCCCTGCCAGGCTTTTGGAAATGCCAAAACCCTGAAGAATGACAACTCAAGTCGCTTTGGGAAGTACATGGACATCCAGTTTGACCACCAGGTTAAATTAAATTACTCCAGTTTGTAATTATACCTGTACAATTTCAACATGACTTCTGTTATGGCTGGGCCACCTACAGTATATGAATAGAGCATCATTCCCCCACAGGTGGGAGCTGTTAGAGGCTACATCCTAAGTTACCTGCTGGTTATCTGGTAGCAACGTTTGGATTGCTCAGGAAGGACACAGACCCAAGAGAATAGACAGAAGAAGTTACTCATCATTGATGTTTTATTAATGAATCCCTAATCTTAGTTACAATTAAATGTGAATCCCTAACCAATAACAGAAGTTATAAGACCAATATGAATTACCAATGTTTCAGCAGCAAGCAGAGCGCTCCGGACACCGAATATTGTTGAGAGTGAATACTAATGTTCATGTTGTGATTAATATACCGTAGTGCATCAGCACGTCCGCTTGGTCCATCAGTTCGTCGAACGATGGGGAGGTGCTCTGGGCCTCCTCCCATCTTGCCTTCAGGTCAGGTCGGGGCTCGCTGACCACTAGGATGTCTGTCGCCATCGAACGACACTCTCCATGGTAGTGGACATTCGTCATGCTTGGTGTTTGTGTTGGGTGACTGGAGGAGTGCAGGGGATGGGGTGCACGCGGATACGTGATCGCCAGCTCCGTTCAGATGAATGGTGGGAGCCATCAGAACAGCAGGCCGTGGCACAGGTCATCGTGCCATGACGCAGCCACTTCTGCAGTGCATTCCTGTATAGCAATTCGGTCAAATTGACGAGCAGCCGCTGGGGAAAAAAGTAAAAAAAACTTGTTATAAAGATAAATAAGACAGCTGGCAGGTGGCTTTAGGAGCACTTCACCCATTTTCAACCCCATAGTCATATAATTGATCCACACTAATGCTCGTAAAACATGCCACCATTCATGTCTACTCTGTTCAGGAGGGCAGTGGACAGCTCAGAAACCTGCCTACCAGTGACATGACAGGTCATCATTTTCAATGTCCATTAGCTTGAAATGATGTCACTGGTAGGCAGGTTTCTGAACTGTCCACAGGCAAAGACCACCTCTGAGACAGAAATGGTGCCATCTTATTGTGAGCATTACAGAGGACCACTTATATGAACTTAAGGTTGGAAATGGGTGAAGTGCTTCTTTAAGAGTGGATGCATTTTCCATCAGGCTCATTCCATGGTGAGGAAAATGCATCTGTTCTTATTTACTTGAGATAAAAGTTAAAATACTTAATTAAATTAAATATCCATCATAAAAATTGCCAAATCCACTGTAGTAAACCTAGTATTTTGAGGTGCAGATTGACTCACCAAACATGCAGTCCTGCATCAGCGTGTCCTTGAAGGCCCTCTTCTTATTCCTTGTTTTCTCTGATGGCACAGTGTGGTAGGGGCTGGAGTTATACATTGGCATTCCTAGAGAAAGACAGACAGAACAAAATAAGGCAAATAAGCACCATCAAAGTAGTTATCAATGAGCACCATATACACTAGCAAGTGTACCTAGTGCATGTCTGGTGGTAAAAAAAAACTCACCTTTATAGCCTTGGGGGTGATGATTGCCAGCGAAGTCTAAAAAGAGGACAATTAAAATATTTAAAAAAGCTTGTATGCAATTTATCAAGACTGTATGTTTTAATGTTTAGAGTAGCAGGAGCTATAAGTTCAAATATGTCAGTCTTTAATAAGTTACAGTATGTCATGGCACAATAGCCAAGGCACAGCAACTGTTTAGTAATGGCTAATAAAATAATCACAAATGTATAAAAAAGGCTCTTGTTGACACAGGGACAACAGACATACCATTCCATGCTTGTCCAGTGTGGTTCCCTCCTGAAATGGATTAAAATAGCCCTAATTGGTCACTGTAAAATACAAGTTCTCATATAATATCGTGCCAACATTAACAGATCCTTGCAAAATAAGTAAGGTCTCCAGTAAGGCACGACTAGAAATCCAACCACCACCTATTGAAACAGACTGGAGACACACTAAGAGTGGCTGAGAGAATCATCTAGCCTATTAGTCTACTTACCATGATTGCAGGGGTCCATTGACTCCAACTCTGCCAAGAAGCTTCCACCAAAGCCTAAAATGAGAGAACACAAAACATGAACTATGAATTCTATCTAAAGCACATTTACAATCTGTCCACCCTGAGGTAGTAGTGTGAAGTGGTTCACTTACCATTATTAGGCTGGTTATCCTCCGAGCAGCTTCCTCCAGAGGCTAAAAGAAGGGAACACAAGACATGAATAGTGGACGCTGTAACCTTTGAACACATAACCTGAACTAAATGCTTGTAAAGCTTTCATGCAATTACATTTGGTTTTGCCATGTTAGTAATTAATGACATACCACTGCTTGCATTTGGTGTTGGTACAGAAGGGTACTGGCTGGATTCTGGCAGCACTGGAATTATACATGGCAATACTTAAAGTAGGTGTAGCAGTTAGTGTCATAACTGACAGTGTCACCACTGTACCTGGAAAATTAGGTGGCTTGAAAAAAAAAATCGCTTCACACTGCTGTTTTCTGGCTCATCTGACTTAGGCCAATTCTAAAAACACCTCCTAAAACCTAACCTAAGTTTTCTGAAAACGTTCAAATTTTTACTAAAAAAATTAATAATATATACACACACACACACACACACACATGTATGTATGTATATATATATATATATATATATATAAATTATTATAAAACTTACATTAACCACTTTAGCCCTATTTTATACATAGGACATTTGAAAATAGCAGATCTACAAGCTCACCACATGTTGCATCGTGACGCGTTGTGAGCTTGTAGATCTGCTATTTTCAAACATTTTACTTTTGGTACTTTAAGTATATTTTGATGCCAATACTTTTGTACTTTAACTCGAGTAACATTTTGAACACAAGGCCTTTTACTTTTAACAGAGTATTTTTATATTATGGTATTGCTACTTTTACTTAAGTAAAATATCTGATTACTTCTTCCACCACAGCCTTTTCCATGAGCTAACCTGGTTTCTATTATGCTCTAGATCCCGCCTCCTATATCCGGTAAATTTTCACATACACACATGCAACCACGGATGTAGTTTCCGTATCCGGTCTAGACCGGAAGTGCTTCCGGCAAAGTGAATTGGTACCCGTTGGTTTAACATTAGTAGCTAGCTAGTGAGTTAGCACCATACATTCTGCCTTGTTAGTTCACCACTATTAAATGAACGAACTGCTTCACAGTAGTGCTGGTTACAACAATGATTATACAACTGTTAAAAACGCTAATAATCTGTTATTGTATACACACAGATAAACAAATGAAAGTACATTTTAATCACGAAACATGCTAACAAAACGACGGGCTAACGTTAGCTAGCATGCTAGCTGCTTTAATAACATGCATTGCTATTTACTAACACAAGCTACAAACCCCGGACAGCATAAAGATAACATTTAGTCAAACGATGAGAGTCGGGTGACGGTATCTGAACGGGATAGTACATTCTATTCCCATAAGAACTCACCAGTCAACTATTATTTGCTAGCTAACAAGCTCAGGTCTGCACTGTAGTTGCCACGGTAATAATTCACAAGTTAACATTTAGTCAAACGATGACAGCCAGATGATGGTATATGAATTGCATAATACATTATATTGTAAAGGACTTACCAGTTTGTCTTACTAGAGTAGTATTTGTGAAGTTGTCAACAAGCCTCAATTCGCGCCAATGTTTCCTTTGAAAAACTCAAATCCCATGAGATTTAGCTGGTCTCGCGAGTTGTGACGACTACCCTCTCGCAGGGGAGGGGGTGCGAGGGGAGGGGAGGGGAGGGGAGGGGAGGGGGAGGGGGGGGTGTGCAATATCAGCACTACACGTTGAAACAATGTCAATTCATTGTTGGGCATTTCAACATTGAAAAACCATCATCTATACTAAATTGATTCAATGACATTTTTTTAAATGTTGAAATCGTATCTGTATTTAAACATTGAATCAACATAGCTTTTTCAACCTCAACCAAAAATAACCAATCTGACCAAAATCCAACATTGAATTAATATCTTTTGCTATCTGGGAGGTGATGATTCAGTGGCCTCCACGTGTGGATATGCAGGGTTTGATGAGGACAGTGTTGTTATATTCATGAATGGATTTCCAGGTGATGATAGTCTTGATTTGTAAATTAATTATATCTTGGCCATATATGGACATTGCCAAATATCGGCTTAATATTGATGACATCATATGATTTAGTCAGAATATGCTTTCTTGGTCAGATATAGAGTACGGTCCGCAATGTAATGTTAGATTTGTTACGGAATGGACCGAACTGACTGACAGGATCTGCAGGCTTTCATAAACTGTGACCTGTTGTATAATAAAAAATTAATAACTGATAATCACCTACAAATTAGAATTCACTGCTGACCCACAAGTGAAATCATTTTGAGTTCATAAGTTTAATATGCTTTATCTTAATGAAGTATATAATTATATTTCTCCCAACTAGTGATCAGATAGACATGCTGAGACTCTTTGAAAGAGATGTTAGTGAGATTATCCCAAGAACTCAAACAGTGATCACTGAAAGACAGAGATGAGACTCTTTGAAAGAGATCCCTGCTGAAAAAACCAGCACAGACCAGCTTATGGTGGTTGCTGGTTTTAGCTGGTTTTAGCTGGTCTTAGCTGGTCTTAAGCTGGTTTAGATGGCATACCAGGCTGGACAAGCTGGTCAGGCTGGTCAGGCTGGTTTGCCAGTGTAGTTGGTTAGCTGGTCACTAAGCTGGATTCTGCTGGTCTTTGCTGGTCAGCCAGCTGGCTGGCTGGACTGACCAGCAAAGCCAAGCTGGTAGCTGGTCTTTGCTGGTCAAATGGGTGGACTTCCCAGCAAAGACCAGCTTACCAGCTAGACTTAGCTGGTCAGATGGCTGGACACTGGACAGACCAGCAAAGACCAGCTTAGCAGCTGGTCAAGTTTGGTTAGATCCCGATCCAACATGTGGATCGGGACTCCCAGGGGGGTCCCCACGTCATTTGGGGGTGGTCCCAGTCCCCAGATGACAGTGAAGTGATAATTTAAGGACCTTTAAGACCTTTTTAGTACCTAAAAAAAACCCACCATTACTGCATCAAAAGTAATCAACAAACTATACTATAAAAAAAATGTCAAACATTGGCCAAATTGTCTAACAATAATAATAATATAAGAAAACATTTTGAAAATAGCAGATCTACAAGCTCACAACACCTTCCTTGCGAGGCGTTGTGAGCTTGAAGATCTGCTATTTTCACAATAGAGTCAAACTAAACATAATGCATCAACTCCTACATTCCAAGTGCTTTAAGGGTGGGGGGTCCCCAGTTCAAATATGATTATTTTGGGACGTCGCGGCCTGAAAGGGTTGAGGACCACTGGGTTAGATCACGTGTGTGTTTCCCAAAACAGTGGGTCGGGGCCCATTTGTGGGTCATGTACACATCACGAGGAAAGATCCCTTTTTTTGTTTCTTACAAAAATATATTACTATATTATTTCAAAACATTTCCCACCCAAAAATCTAAAATCTTCATCAATAAAAAAACAAATAAATACAAAATCTAAGAAATTCCATCAATTAATAAAAAAAAGCATGCAGTGAAAATAGCAGATCTACAAGCGTTGTGAGCTTGCAGATCTGCTATTTTAACTAGTTTGGATCCCGGGGAGACATCATACCTGCCATTAGACTGTGAAGATTTTCTTCTGTTACAATTGCCCCCCCCCCCAGTATATACAGTATATTTTATTGTATTGTATTGTATTGTATTGTATTGTATTGTATTGTATTGTATTGCATTGTATTTTACTTTACATTTCTTGTCCTTTTCTTGTGATGTGACATAAATATTATATTTAATAATAATAATAATAATAATAATAATAATGTATTATTATTATCATGACAACATTCATCCAAACTTATTTACTTAATTTCGCAATTGGCAAATAATATGCTAGTTTGATTCTAAATAACACTTTCTTTTGCTATGGTTACCAAAATGAACAGATCTACAGATCTACATCTTGTCGCAATTTGACGTGTTGTGAGCTTGTACATCTGTTTTTACAGAGAAGCGGGCCCTTTATGGGCCCTGAGCAGTGTTGCCATATCTGCTTATTATAAGTGACTTTGGGCTTGTTTTTCTGTAAAGTTGCTTGTAAATATTAGTGTTATATTATTTTTGAAAATAGCAGATCTACAAGCTCACAATGTGTTGCAAATGCGACGCACTGTGAGCTTGTAGATCGGCTATTTTCAAATAGGTTTAAATGTCGCTTCTTTTGGGCTTAATTTTTTTTCACAGACCTGGCTGCTTATTTCTCTCACAAAATCTGGCAACACTGTCTCAGCAGGCTCGTGACCCTTGAACTACCGCTCGCGATACGCGGGGAGAATGAATGCTATCTGAGTCGAGCTGCAGCTCTCACTTCAGTAGAAAGTTTATCGATTCATCAAAAATAATTATAAACCGGCTTCAGAGAAGATAAAAGAAAGAAGAAGAAGCGGCGGACATTTTAGGTGAGTGTTGACACACAGAAATACTATTTATGTAGGCGTTTTAGCCTACTATTACTGTATTGATAATTAAGTGCGTAGGCTGCTGTGTTCGAAGTCAATCACAAGTGACTCATGTCATGACCCAACTCTACACATTGTTTAGTTATTTAATTTGTCTTGATAAAGGGATTATGACAATAATTACAATAAATTATAGTGGGAATATACAATATAATTTATACTATAGGCCACTACTGCTTGCCTGTGTGCCGCTCAAAACTAAATTCAGAATATGACGTCTGTGTGTGTGTGTGTGTGTGTGTGTGTGTGTGTGTGTGTGTGTGTGTGTGGACACACGCTTTCAGTGATGAAGCTACAGAGTGTTTTAATATCCCGTGAACTCTGAACATTAATGATTCCCTTGTCTGTCTGTCTGTCTGTCTGTCTGTCTGTCTGTCTGTCTGTCTGTCTGTCTGTCTGTCTGTCTGTCTGTCTGTGTGTTATTATTACACATTTCTTTGGCTCCAGTGGCCAAAATGAATGGTTTGCAGCCCTACTAAAAGAGAAAAAGGAACCCAGAGAGAACCATTATGTGTTATGCCCCCCCCCCCCCCTCCCACAAAGAGAAGAAAACAGTTTGAAGGTAAAGTGATATTGTTTTGTTAAATGTTAAAGTAATCATTGCTTGTTCAGTAACAGGGGTCTCCCAGACTCTCCACCTCTTTAGTAAGCCGAAAATGCATTTCCAGGAATACCAAATTTAACCAATCAGAACTCATACAGGATACAGGATAAATAAGTTACAATTGGAAGTGATGACACAAAGAAGTGGGCATACAAAATTTGAACCCATTTAGACCAGGAACGCATCTGTGTAATTGTTTTGATTTCTTTGGCTAGACCTTTGGCTTCAAAAATAGCAGATCTACAAGCTCATAGCGCGACACCGAGTGGCGCGCTATGAGCATGTAGATCTGCTATTTTTGAAAATCTTTGAATATATATGTTTTAAAGTGAACATTTGTACCTCAAATCTTTTTCCTTTTATGTTCAAAAAACTTTTAGGATTTAGAGAGCATTTTTAGAATCGGCCCCAGGTCTTAATGGGTTAAAGCTGCACTATGTAACTTTCCTCTTCTACCCCGGATTTGAACCCGGTTTCCTGAGCAAGTGCTGTAACCTTTTACCATTGAGCTAATAGAGCCTGCCTGCTTGCTCAGGTGATACATTGAATCTTGACCATCAGATCAAAATTCATGTCAGATCCTGTGTCTAGGTGAGACACTATCTAAATGTCTCAATAGAAGAGCAGGGAGACTAAATACAACCACCCCAATTATATAAGTTATATTGTATTATTTGTATTAACATACTCTAACATACAGATTGTATAAGTTATATTGTATTAATATACTCTACGATACAGGTTGCATAAAATTACATTTTATTCCACTTTAACTTTCTAACAAAAAACATCTTGTTTTATCCAAAATATATTACTTGCACTACCTTTAGACTCTGACTCGTCTGAATACGGTGGAGATGCTGTTGTTCCCCAAGCTATCCACGACGAAATGTCAAGTACAGTCATACCCAGAAGAAGGCCAAAGAGTTGGAGCTGGACCTACAGCATCTTAAAACTAAGTAAGCAATGACTAATGTTAACGAAACAGTTGCATGAGTTTGCTCTTCTCTTTTTGTATATATCGATATGTTGGTTATTTGTTCTCATGTTCTTTTTTACTTAGATCTTGACCACAAATGTTAAAAAACATTATATAGAAAGCATGTTAAATGGAGTGGACAGATGCTAGGCTCATTATTAAACTGGTATCCTACTAAGGCATACATCAATTCAGTTTTTATTTTTTATTTTTCCGTACCCTGTTCATGCTTTAAGATGCAACAAATTAGAGATTGCAAAACAGAAACTGGAGGAAGGGCCCCAATATAGCTCTGCAGCAAAGCCTGACATCCCTGCTGCAGATAAGCAAACCAGTGACAGCATAGGTGTGTTTAGACAGTGATACTGTTCTACGGAAAATGGTGACAATGTGTACAATATAAGTACTGTGATACTGCCAAAAGGAGCTTAAATATGATTCTCTACATTTTCAGTTGCAACTTCCTCCGTTTCCTCTTCCCCCGAGTCAGACGATTTGGCATCGACACCTGGGATGTTTGACGGCAACGGTGACAAGGTATTGAAGAAACATACTGTGTAGGACAGTGGTTCTTAAAAGTGGGGTTCCACAGTGTCCCCAGCTAAATAAGAAACAGTTATCATTTCAAAAATAGGCAACGTGTCATGATTCATCGTGAGCTTGTAGATCAGCTATGTTTTGCTATTTTTGAACTATTTTTGAACAGTTTTGCCTATGGCATGAACAAAATAGGGATGCCGGGTGGAAAAGGTTAATTTCACTACTATTTTACTAGCTAGAATGTAATCCAATGACAATGTACTGTATAAGAATTACTTCAACTCTCCCCACCTACAGTATAGACAGTTGTAGAATTCTGTACTAAATGTAATCCAACAATTAACATCTTCTCTATTGGAGGTCCATGGCACCAACTCTTTTCTAAATGGGTCCACATTTGGGGGTCCTTGAAAATGTAATTTCTTTACAGTAAATTCTGTTTGAAGTGGGCCTGCTTTTGTCAAAAATGAGTCTGAAATGTCATGGTAAAATGTTTTTTAATTTCTAAAACATGTGTTGTTTTCTTCTGTTTCAGGTCCAGATTGGCTCTGGTGTGTGGCTCGAAAAGGAGATCTGGAAGATGGTGGCATCAAACACCAAGGACTCCCTGTTCATGAAGGAGCTTGCTGTTGCCATTTGGGGGACAACAACCCTGAAGACCATGCAGGAGCCTTACAAAGAATGCCCCACTAGCAAGGGGGAGGCCAAACCCCCCTGACCGCAGGACTCAGAAGAGGTATGTTTACTGAGGGGTGGGGGGGTTCATTATGACTTGATCTCATAATTCAATCTGCTCTGTGCATGACTGTAGTTCTCTTTTCCAGAAGGTGGAATTCCCGTTAGCGTTACCTGTTCAGTTTTTCATACCTTCATTTGGTTGTCTCAGCAGCATACTGTTTCAACCAGAAACACATATGGAGATGTTGATTGTTTCCAATTTATATCTGCTGCCGAGCCAATCAAATGAAGCTATGAAAAACTGATCGGGAAACGGGAATGTCACCTTCTGGAAAAGAGATTATATTAAGCTTATTAATCAATCATAAAAGAAAATACTCTATTGTAATAAAATCGATTTTATGGCTGAAATAAATGCCGATCTACAAGCTTGCAACTCGTTGGACGTGTTGTGAGCTTGTAGATCAAAAAAGTAATCAATAGAATAATCGCAAGTAGAATAATTGGTAGTGGCAGCCCTACATGCATGTGTGGCAGGGGTAGCTTTTTCCCCCAAATTGTTGTTGTCCATTGTAGCCATCTGACTTATTGCCTGCCCACTGTCCACCCACCTTTTTCATTCAAATGCATGTTTTCTAACTGAACTGAAACACGGGGTTAAAAAAACACTTCACCCCATTTTCAACTCATCTTCATATAATTAGTCCTCACTAATACACATTTTAAGATGGCACCATTTATGTCTACTCACTCTGTGTTTCGTTGATAGGTCGTGGACAGTTTAGAAACCTGCCTACCTTTGACATCATCTGTAGGCAGGTTTGGTCATTTAGAACAACTTTATTTGTTCATTATTAATGCAAGAACAATGGCTTCTACTTCTGCATGCAAACTTTCCAGGTAGAGACACACTGTAGTTTCTATTAGCTTGGAATCTCCATTGGTGATGTCACTGGTAGGCAGGTTTCTGAACTGTCCACATTCCACCAATGAGTGGCAGAACGAGTAGACAGAAATGGTGCCATTGTATAATGAACATTAGCGAGGATCAGTTAGTTATATGAAGATAAGGTTGAAAATGGGTGAAGTTTAAGTTACTTTAAGTTTTTCTCAAAACATCACAATTCATTTAACTCACCCCATGCAGTATATTGCTAATTATATTTGTTTTATTGTTGGGGGTTCTTGTTTGTTTTCTTTCAGACTGTTTCCATTGGTGGCTGCAGGGGCAGAACATTCTCACAAAGAGGAAGGCCATGGACCATGGCCAGGACATCAATAGAAAGGACAAGAAATTGTGTGTCTGTGTAGGGGGGGGGTAATGCTTTATAGCGCCACCAGCAGGCCGATTTTTGCAAGACACATTTTTGGCTGCAACTTTACAGATGTTTTCCAAACATCACACACATCGGTATACAGTATCTCCATAGTCATGTAATCAAGACGGATCTGTCCGATTTTTCATATTCTCTCACTCTTTTCCAGTCATTTGAACACTGTGTGTGTGTTAGTGTGTTCCTCAGGTTGAAGTTCATGTATTTATGTGTTTATTTATACATTTATTTGTTATTTAAATGTTGTTTTTGAGTTTTTTTTTATAAGTGTTTAATAAATTATTGTTATGTATGAAATTGATACATGATTATTTATGACTTTGTGGATTTTGCTCACTTTTATATAGGCTACTGTAGGCTACTGTTTTTTAAATATACCACGTGCTGTGGGCACCTGGCTGAAATTCACCATGATCATGCATCCTCTCCAGCAAAGTTTGTCACTGCATATCCAGAATACACCTGAATACACATAAATACCAGATAGCAGCTTAAACCAGCTTAAACCAGCTACCAGCTAAACCATCATAAATACCAGCTACCAGCTTAAACCAGCTAAACCATCATAAATACCAGCTACCAGCTTAAATCAGCTAAACCATCAAAAATACCAGCTACCAGCTTAAACCAGCTAAACCATCATAAATACCAGCTACCAGCTTAAACCAGCTAAACCATCAAAAATACCAGCTACCAGCTTAAACCAGCTACCAGTTTAAACCAGCAAAACCTACCACCTTAAGCTGGTCAACCACCAAGACCAGCTTAAGGTGTGTTTTGGACGTCCAAAACACACCTTAAGGTGGTCAACCACCAAGACCAGCTAAAACCAGCTGGTCCAGCTTAGGCTGGTCTAAGCTGGTTTTTTCAGCAGGGATGTTAGTGAGATTATCCCAAGAACTCAAACAGTGATCACTGAAAGACAGAGATGAGACTCCATAATAGCGACGCCATTAAGATCATTTTGAGAACTCAAACAGTGATCACTGTGAGACTGAACAGTGTCATATCTCAGGAGTTCAAATTGAGAAGAAAATGCACTTTGGTCTCGGCTGGTGCTCATCTTTATCTAGAGACACAAATGATACATAATGGAGGTCTCATTTAGGATTTTCGCTTGCTATGGGTTTGTGTTGAAAATTAGCTTGTTTTCCTCACTTGCCATATTCCATAATCATTGCCTTGTCACATGTATTTAGGATCAAATGTGATGACATTACCATTGTGTTGATGTAACACATCCCAAATGTGCTAATTTAGTCTTGCATGATATTTTAATGTTATCACATTACATTCATTCACATGCCATACTGTCATTGGGTGATTCATGCAGCAGGCTATAATACAGAATCTGCCACTGAGCTGAAACATTTACTGTACGGAATAGAAACAGTAGAAACAGTACTCTCCTACATCCTATAATGGGACACAGGGCCTACATATTAAGAAGCTATATAGGAGACTTATATGTCCTGTATTATGAACATATAGAGCCTATATATGGATAAAGAAGCTATATAGGAGACCTATATGGCTTGTATTATCAACATATATGACCTATATGAGGGTATAAACAAGCTATATATGAGACCTATATACCCTGTATATGCACATATATGCACCTGATTTTGACCTATATGTGAGATATATGCAGCCTATATGGAGCTTATACCAGGCATATATGTGGTATATATGCACATATATGCGCATATATGATCCTTATATGTAGCATATAGGTTACATATAGTTGCATATATGGAACATATAGATTCTTTCCATGTGGGTGGGGTTTCCCTAGTGGTTACAGGAAGTATTGTTTGTTTTATTTTGTTCTTTGATTTGGTTCCTGTCAACCCTATTCATAATACGCACGAGTAGCACCTCACTGTATATATATTTGCACTGATTGTATGCCACAATTTAATATCTGAAAATAAAAGCTTAAGTTTGGCTTGAACCATCTTGCCTTGTTGCGTTCCTACTCCCCTAGACCCGGTGGGTCGTAACAGATGCACCTAACAGTGCTGACTGTGCTGTCCATGGTTCTGAACACATACAATATGCACACCCACTACAGCCAGTCGCGCAGCAATATGCAACGTTTGATCTTGGTATTATAGGCATCAATGATCTCTTCTTTAAAAAAAAATCTGTGAGATCATGATCAATGTGAAGCAGACTCAGTGTTGACAATAGCCAGTTCCGGATGGGCCTCATTGCTGAGAATAATCTTTCAAATGTTGCGGTGCCAACAGGTTATGAGAGCCAAACCAAACGGAAAGGTTTTTAATTTGGTTAATATCCAGAAACAAGATCCCTTCTGATGCTTTCAGTTGTGTGTTTTGGATTTGTGTTGTCACCATTGTCATCTCAGTCAGTGTGAGTTTGTTAATGGAGAGTAGCCTAGGCTTATATTGGCTGATCAGGCTGTCTGCACCTCTGTAGTGCAGGATCTCGTACTCGTAACGGCTGTAGTAGGTCAGTGGCTAAATCCTGCCACGGCCCATCTGGAAGTGCTGTAGGTCTCAAAGGTTCAGGCACATCAGGCCTTGACACTCACAAACTTCTCTGCTGCTTTATCTATATGTTACCCCGCTATAATGATCAACAGGCAGGACTCAAGTATAATAGAAAAATATACAATCTTTATTAGCATTTAGTAAAAATAAGGAATTTCAATAAAACATAGTTTTATTCCAAATTCATTTAAAATCTGAAGTGAGCAATGACATACAACATATAACATTTCCCCAAATGCTTCCCACAAAAACCAGCTTGCTTGTGCTCCACTCCTGATGGCTGCAGGCTTAGAGAGGGGAATCAAATGGGTGAAATCACACGATAACACAGCACCTTACACTTGACCTCAAGGCCAACAATGCAACCAACACTGCAACTCTATAGAGCACAACAAACGAAAAGGCCCAATGCCCTCTTTGCACACGGCAGTCCAAATAGTGTACAAATCCCCTCACCTGTATGGCAGCCTAATACAAAGGGAGTTCAAGCAGAGCTGGGTTACGTGTGTTAGCTACGATGGGGAAGATGGTTTCTCAAACAACAAATAAACAAATAGAAATTTGGTCAAACCAGCCAACCAGCTCCGCACTCTACTTATCACCATAAGTCTAACTCTAGGAGCAAAACCATGCTCGATTGAGGTAGCCGGCCAGCTGATTTGTGCCATGTACTCAAACTACAAAGGAAATACTATCAAGAAAAAGGAACAGCGGTCAAACCTAGGCCGCTCACTCCACATGACCCTACAAACAAATACCAAACACAGTTAACTCATAATACACACATACTGTATCCAAATAACAGTGTGATATTAAAAGTACAGAAAAAAAAACTACATTACCATGTGACTCTGTAAGGTTGCATGAGTGACTTGGTTCACAATTGCCACACTTCATCAACTGCAGCTGTACACTGAATGTCAGCACAAACATGTAGAATGTTACACAGAATCACACATCACATGCAGAAATGTATAAAGCTCTTTTCCATGTACATAGAATTATACTCACATTTCATATCCAGTTTACATGCACAATTCCCTGGAGAGAAAACACTCCTTGCATGTCTCAAACACATGAATGGTACACACCTGATGATATAATAAACATTTTCCATGTATAACAACAAAAGTAAACCAACACACTGTAAAAACAATAAAACACCAAACAGGCTTACCACTCTTCAAGTTGGCACTCAAACAAAACCTCCTCCTCTCACAACACAGTAACCGGCATGGTGTTGTGAGGACCCACAGATTGGCAGCCTCGTACCTGCCTGTTCAGAAAGGCCTTATATACCTGTGTCACTTATGACATCATATAATCTATGCCTCCCTCTAGGGGCTACATATACCTGGCCACCACACTTTACTCCTGAGGTGCTGCTTCGTGTCCCCAAGTGTCCCTCATGGGCCAACTCCAGGGCCCTGTCTGAGTCCCATCATGTCCCATGTAACATAAAATACAAATCAAAAATAATAATACTAAATTATCCCTCTCGATCTAGGAAGGTAAGACAAACCTGTTTTGTAGTAATAGCCTATTTGCAGTGCTTAATTTGTAAATTATTAGGTGCCGGAGCCCATGTGCCTGATTTAAAAAATATATACGTAGCTTATATTTTCATAAAATACATTTAATTGTTTTAACCATATAATAGACCCAGATGTCCAAATAACAGCATCGTGATGCATTGTGAGCTTGTAGATCTGCTATTTTCAAATGGACAAAATATATATATAGGGCTGAAGTGGTTAAAAAATCTACAAAGTAACTAGTAACTGAAGTTTTAAAATAATTGTAGTGGAGTAAAAAGTACAATATTTGTCTCTGAGATGTAGTGGAGAAGAAGTTGTAGTAGTACAGAAAATTGGAAATACTCCAGTAAAGTAACAAATACCTCAAGTAGATGAACATGTATGTGTAGGCAGAAGAATGACATACATACATTCGTACAGTAGGTGGCAGTAATGCAACATAATGTATGCACAATGCCGTTAAACACTCAGAAGAAGAAAAAGAAGTAGACCAGCAGCAGTGGTGGAAAAAGTACTCAAAATTTTTACTTACGGTAAGTAAAAGTATCAATACTGCAATGTAGAAATACTCTGTTACAAGTAAAAGTCTGCAATTAAAAATGTACTTGAATAAAAGTACAAAAGTATTGGTATCAAAATGTACCAAAAGCAGAAAGTACTCATCATGCAGAATGTCCCAGTTCACAAGTTTTCAAATGTATACAATATACAAATCTTTTGAAAATAGCAGATCTACAAGCTCACAATGCGTCGCATCGCGACGCATTGTGAGCTTGTAGATCTGCTATTTTCAAATGGCTGAAATGTATATAGGGCTGAGGTGGATACTGTATGTTTTGTAATAATAATCAAAATCTACAAAGTAACTAGTAAAGTTTTCAAATAATTGTAGTGGAATAAAAGTTAAATAATTGCCTCTGAGATGCAGTGGAGTAGAAGTAAAAGTACAGACAATTGGAAATACTCCAGTAAAGTAAAAAATATCTCAAAATTGTACTTAAGTGCAGTACTTGAGTAAATGTACTTAGTTAGGGGAGTGTTATTAGCCCAGTGCTATTTAACGTTATGATTAATGATATGTTCCAAGAGGTGGGGGCAGGGTTTGGGCTATCATTATTTGCTGACGATGGGGCAATTTGGAAGAGAGGGGGGAATATTAAGTTTTTAACAGGGAAAATACAAGGGGCACTGGACAAAGTGGTAGGCTGGGCTGAGAAGTGGGGGTTTCAAATATCAGTGGAAAAGTCAAAATTTGTGATATTCACTAATAAAAGAAAGACGGGACATCTGGGGCTCTCTATGTATGGCAAGCCACTAGAGAGAGTAAAGGAGTTCAAATTCCTAGGAGTTATTTTTTAAGAGAGAGTAACATGGAGGAAGCACATAGAAAAAACTGTAAGGAAATGTGAAAAGGTAATAAATGTGATGCGATGCCTTGCTGGGAGAGAGTGGGGAGCAGATAGACATACACAGCTAATGATTTACAGAGCCATGATCCGCTCAGCCCTTGACTATGGGCCAACCTGGCGACACTAGATAGGGTGCAGGCAAAAGCACTGAGAGTGTGTAGCGGGGCTTTTTGCTCAACGCCAATCCCAGCCTTGCTGGTGGAGATGGGAGAGACGCCACTAGCGTTAAGAAGAAGGAAGCTAGCCTTGCACTATATAGCCATGCTAAATGTGCATGAAAAAGTCCACCCAGGCAGGCAGTTGTTGAAGGAGTGCTGGGAATGGGGAGGAGGGGGTGGGGAAAGCGGGAGCTTTGTTTACAAAATTAGAGTGGAGGAGGAGGTGCTGGGATTGAGTGGGGTACGGGGGGGGGGGGGGGGGGTGTACTGCGGTGGTGTGGCCTGCAGTTCCTCCATGGCTGCTACCAAAAGTGGAGGTGGACTTTAAGATACCTGAGAGAATGAGGGAGAAGGGTAGAGGAGACCCAGAGGATTTGGTGCAGGAGAGGATGCAGGAGAATTGGGCAGGCCACTTACAGGTGTACACAGATGGTCCATGGACCCAAATAGTAAAAGGGTGGGGTTCGCAGTCCACATTCCCTCCCTGCTGATCACCCAGAGCAGAAGGCTGTCAAATGGGGGGTCAGTTTTTACGGCGGAAGTAGTGGCCCTAGTATGGGCAGTAAATTGGGTGGAAGAAGTGAGGCCGCAGCAGGTGGTTATCTGCTCATACTCGGCGGCGGCACTGATGGCTCTGCATGGTGGGAGGTCACGGGTTAGGCCGGATCTCATGTGTGAACTGCAAACTGCACTCTATAGAGTAGAAGCAGAGTGGGGTTCATGTGGGTGCCAGCACATGTGGGGGTGGAGGGAAACGAGGCTGCTGATTTGGCAGCCAAAGAGGCCCTGAGGAAGGAGGAGGTGGATGTGGGCATAGCCTTGGGGATCTCAGAATACCACAGTAAAATAAAGGAGGAGATAACCAGGAGGTGGCAGAAGGAATGGGAGGGGGAAAAAAGGGGAAGGTTTTATTATAACATACAAGAGGAACGGCACTCTGGGGAACAATAGAAGGGAGCAGGTCATAATGGCAAGGTTGAGGCTTGGACACTGTGGTCTAGCAAGGGGACTGGCTCGAATTGGGAAACATGGAGATGGACTGTGTGAATGTGGAACTGAAGAAACTGTGCAGCATGTGATAATGGAATGTTCCAAATATACAACGGAGAGGAGTGTGCTGTTCAATGCAGTACTTGATGCAGGGCTGTCTTGCATCTCACTGAGGAATATACTGAAACCGGAGGAAAAGCAAAGTGCAGTGGTGAAAGCTGTTATGGATTTCCTTGTGGACACAGGCATGCACCATAAGCTGTAAGGCCACAGTATAAAAAATGAGCAGTACCTAACGCAAACGATGTGAGGCAGCAATACGCCGACAGGCGTCTAGACTGCCGAAAAGCCAAAAGAAGAAGAATAAAATGTACTTAGTTACTTTGCACCACTGACCAGCAGCCATGGTGATCTGCTGTGGTGGCATGTGACCGATCAGCTGGATACGCTATGGAGGACAGGGAACGGATTAAACAGGCACTGCGCCGAGACATTGCTGATAAAACAATGTCTTAAGTGATCGAAAGTGATAAGAATGAATTGCGCGGAATAGAAGCAGAGGAGGAATCAAGGGGAAACGAAAAGAAAAGGAGGATTGAAACTAGGGCATCAAGTGAGGAAAGTCTGGCGGAAGAGAATTATGTAGTAGGAAGAGCGGTCAAAAAAGCAGATGGGATATTTAAGGATATGTATAAGGTTGCACTGTTTGTTGGAAGAAAGGTAGGTGAGGTGAAATCAGTTAGGATAGCAAGAAGTGGAATAGTAGTGATAGAGTGCACATCAGAGGGGCAGAAGGTGAAAGCAATGCTTAACATAAAGAAATTTGATGGTTGGAAAGTGGAATGTTTTGAGCTTGGGACTAAAACAAATAGGATGGGCGTGATAAGTGGGGTGCCACTCTCAATGGAGTTGGAGCCATTTAACCTACAAGGTCAGGCCATTTGAGAGAGGTCCTCTCAGATGTTTCTGCTGCGAGGCATATGGGCATGCTGCGGAAGTATGTAGAGGAGTCAAGAAATGTGGGAGATGTGGGGAAGAGAAGTGCACTGAGGATTGTACAACAGAGAGGAGTGAACCGACGTGCATGCATTGCAAAGGAAACCACTATACAGGGTCATCAGTGTCCTAAAAGAAGAAGGGAAGAAGGTGTGAATAAGATAAGAGTAGAAAGGGATGGAGGGAGTATAAGAAAGTGTGGTTGGAAAATGTGAAACTGAGGAGAAAACAAAGAGAGAGAGGAGCAAACAATATGAATGGACAAAAGAAAATTTCTGGCGTTTATCGCCATGGTGATGAATTGTGCAGTCGAAATGAAGGGGAAATCAGCACGAATTGCGATGATATTGGAAGCAGCCAGGAGATACCTGAGGATAGAGGATATAAGTGGAGAGGATCTTGATAAGCTCTTGAGGGAAGGATGTGCGTCAACTCATCATAGAATGGTCATAGAATGGAATATATTGGGAACGGGTCGGGATCACTGGGTGGGAGAAAAAAAATGCACCAAATGAGATATATTAATCGCCTGTGTGGAGGGCAGCATTACACATCACCGTGTACAGCCTGCCGGAAACACAAAAGAAAAAGAAGAAGAAGAAGAAGAAGAAGAAGAAGAAGAAGAAGACGAAGACGAAGACGAAGAAGAAGAAGAAGAAGAAGAAGAAGACCAGCAGCCATTGTGATATTATCTCAGTCTCGCGAGATCTGGGAACACTGTACCGCGCTCATTTCATAGAGTAGTGGATTGCGTCAGCCGCTGTGGTCCTGATCATAGATATAGAAACATAGATACCTCATTGGCCTCTGCAGTTCATTGGAGCGACCTGCTTGGTATGTGGCCGCCATATTTCCGGGGGGGACGGGCACTGGCCAATCACCAATAACCTTAAGAAAAGACGCGCCCCCACCTTCCTCTGATTGGCCTACCGAACGCCCCCTTCTGTGACGCACACGGAAGTTTCCAGCTCGCCCCCCACAAGCATAGAGGAAGCGGAAGTGCGTCCGAGATGCCGACGCTTCAGAGCCAGAGGAGGCGTCTACCTTTATATGTCTATGGTCCTGATTAGCAGCAGGGCAGCATATCTTTTCCGGTCTATGATCCGGTCAGGAGCGGAAATAACTCTACGTCACCAGGCGTGTCATCAAGCGGCCGGATGGGCAGAGCCGGAAATACTTCACCCTGACTCACCCCAAAATAGGTCCGTCCTAATAAAATCCTTGATGCGGCGTAGTTTAGCTTATTTTTTTAATATAAATGTGCGTGCACTATCCGGAGACTATTTAGCGTCTGTATTATCCGTATTATCCCACGGGGAAATTCTATTCAATTTAAATAGGGATTGGGGAACCAAAACAAAGCGGCACCGCAAAACCGGATGGGCAAAATCCGGAAAGAGATTTTTTTTCTTTTTTCAGTAGGCGTGACCTAGACCGGATCATATGGGTCTTTAGTAACGCATACCAGGCTTTCCTCCGAGGTGGAAAGACTGGTGACGCGAGGTTAGGTCCCGATTCCTTTGTTGAACTTTGTTCTTACTTCAAGGTAAAATGTCTCTCGTGTGTTTGCTTGCTTGTTGTTTTCTCTTGTTACTGCATCACATGATGCACTCACTGGACCAGGAATGGATATTTAACACAACACAACAAGACAAGACAAGACAAGTACTTAGCACCGTGTGCTAGCTTAGCTGCTAACGCTAGTCCTAGCAAGAGCAACCTTAAATCTGTTCTTCTGCCTACAGTCAGTGGTGGAAAAAAGTACTCAAATGCTTTACTTAAGTAATAGTGTCAGTACTGTGATGTTAGAAGTGCTGTGTCACAAGTAAAAGTCCGGAATTCAACATTTACTTGAGTAAAAGTACAAAAGTATTGGTATCAAAATGTACTTAAAGTAATACAATTAAAAGTACTAAAATGTTTGAAAATAGCAGATCTACAAGCTCACAACGTGTGGCATCGCGACGCATTGTGAGCTTGTAGACAGGCTATTTTCAAATAGCATAGGCATAAAATAGGGCTTAAGTGGTCAATGTATGTTGTATCATGTAATATATTTATATCTGCAAAGTAACTAGTAACTAAAGTTTTCAAATAATTGTAGTGGAGTAAAAGTACAATATTTGCCTCTTGAGATGTAGTGGAGTAAAGTCAAAGTTTAGACAATTGGAAATACTCCAGTAAAGTAAAAGTACCTCCAAATTGTACTCAAGTACAGTACTTGATAAATGTACTTAGTTATTTTCCACCCATGCCTACAGTGACAGTGACAGTGTCATGTCCCAGTTTCTTTATTTTTTTGTTGACATTATGTCTTAGTACGTGCGAATAGAGGAAGGGAATCAACATCACGTGAGTGTGTTGAAGGTGCAAATACCTGGATGTGTGTCTCAATGAATGATAACCCGCCACAGAGATATTAATAACGGCAAACTATGTTACTTAAGGGCTGGTTGATCTGGTTTTCAGCTGACCTGTTTTCAGCTGGTTAGTGTGTTTACATTCATGCTGGATGTTTTTCTTATGAGACATGTAAGGAGAATCGTGTTGCCTGCATCTAGACTGTAGCATCACAAGATAAAGTCCACCTGGGATAGCCGCAAGCAACACTTAGATGCTATTTTTAATACCTGGGTTGCAATACCATACTGATTGTATTAAACAACGTTAAACTCACCAACATTGCAGCTGTACAGAAAGCTAGGATTATCCTCTTTATATCTTGCCATGTTTTTGTTTCATAAAAATCCACCATTGACATGCTATGAGCTACTTTCTGTCAATAAATTCCGTGCAGGTGATCATTTTTGTTCAAGTGTTGGCATTTGGAAGCGCTCGTTTTCAATAACGCAACGTCCTGCTACCATCGAAAGAGGTGGCACGCAGGACCCCTGAGTGATTTCCAACTTGCACTCGACAAACTACAGATGTCTTTGGTGGATTTTTATTAAACAAAAACTTGGCAAGATACAAAGAGGTTAATCCAAGCTTTCCGTACAGCTGCTCTGTTGGTGAGTTTAATGCTGTTTAATACAATCAGATAAAACTTTTCTGTTTGGATGTATGGGCTGTCAAGGGTTGGTAATGCAACTCTAGATGCCAGACATTCAAAATAGCATCAGAGAGTTGCTTGCGGCTACATCTGGGATAGACCTCATATGTACTGAACTGAAGAAATCTGCACCAAAATGTCTCTCAGGACAGCAGTCCACATCATTGACATTTATTTTTAGTGACTTAATTTCTTTCGTTAAGCTTTTTTTCAATAGGCTACCATAAATGTTATTTATTCATAAAGAAGACATATTCCGGTGTGGTGAACTTCTTGCTATAACTTGACTTTACAGCATGTTAAATGTTTTTGTCTTTTTTTTTTGTGAAATCATGAGAGACCCAGTTGAAAGGAATCCCTGGACTGACTAAAATGTAGGCCCTAGCCCAAGACCTAAATACTTTGCTTGAAGCTTGGGGATGTACTGTATGTATTGGGTTACTGCTCAGTATTTAAAAAATCACTTTTACATTTTTTTTCCTGTTTTACATTGAAGAAGAAATAAAGTCTGCACACTGGTAAAGCTGCAAAAGCGCCACAGTATTTTTTTTTATTGTGATCAACGTTTCGATCACTCAGTGATCTTCAGCAGTCCTTTTTTATTAGAGTAGCCAATACATTTTAACCCATTTTTCTCCACAAGAGTTTAGTCGTTATACCAATTGATTCCTCCCCACACACATTTCTGTGTCGTCAGTGCTGTCGTATCCTACTGACTCACCTGCCAGTGAGGAGCCCCTACCGGGAGGACGTAGAGCCTTCGTCCTACTCCTCCCGCCCCAACACTCCCCGCTGACAGGTGCTGCCCCAGCCTGTAGGAGTACATGCAACGACCAATATCACCCTCCCCGCCCAGCTTCCCTCCCCCGAACACGGGCCAATTGTGTTCGCATAGACGCCTGTCAAAGCCGGTTGGACCACGGTGGATTCAAACCCACAACCTCTTCATCAGTCCTGATGAAGATTTATTTCTTCTTGTGATAATACTGTTTGTCTTGCACCTGGGCCACAGAAGTGTGTGCACTACCTTTTCATCTGTTTTACATTTATTCTTAATGCTCAGCCCATGTCAAGTCAAAGTCTTTATCCCATTCCTTTATTCCAGACCCAGTCTGTGGAGTCCAGCCTGCAGGTGAAGATGAGTTCTCCAGCAGCAGCCATCACCGTTTCTATTAAACAGGAACCCGAAAACCACCTGGACATCAGTAAGTATAATCACCTTATTGTCTCCGCCAGGCCGAAAGGCATGGCAAGAGAGTATGTTTTGCCGTCCGTCTGTGTGTGTGTCATTCTGTCTGTGGACAGCTAATCTCCGGCACCGTTGGCTTGATTGCAGTGAAACTGTGCACACACACTCCCTGGATGCCACAGCAGAAACTCTGCCCCACATTTTTCACATGGGCCTTTTATAGCGCCACCAGGAGGCCGATTTGTGCAAAACATTTTTTTTGCCAGTACTTCTACAGATTTTGTCCAAAAAACCCGCAACACAGTATCTGTATAGTCATTAAATGAAACTGGTCTTTCAGATTTTTATCCCATCCTGATTGGATAAAAATGGCTTCCAAAGTTTGCAGGAGTGCTCCGTTTTGAACAAAATGCCTCAAATCATGAACACAGCATGCTATTTCCGTGACATTTTGCACGCATAATTCCACTATGCCGAGGAAGAAATGCCACTTGATAATTTTCAAATCAGCCTCATGGTGGCGCTATAACAGGCTGATTCGTGTTTTTACCTATAACTGCAACGAACTGTGTAAAACTTTGTATGCACACTTCCTAGAGGTCAAGGAAAAACCTTTGCCCTGCATTTTTCACATCTACCATATATAGCGCCACCAGGAGGCCGACTTATGTACAAATAATTATTTTATATTACTCCTTCCGATTTTATCCAAATTTCACGCAAATCTGTACACATGATCTCTAGTCATGTGATCAAGACGTGTTTGATTTTTCATATTCCATCCTGATTGGCTAAGATTGACATCTAAAGTTTGCAAAAGTGGCTTGTTTTTAACAAAATGCAGCAAATCATGAACGCGCAGCGCCTGATTGCGGTCAAACTTTGCACGCACGTTCACACTATGTTGAGGAACAAATGCCACCCTTTTAACATTGGCCTGTTACCGCGCCACCAGCAGGTCTAATTTAGCAAAACAAATTATGAATGCAGTGTCCGATTGCCGTGAAAGGCCCAAGAAGAAATGGCACCCTTTTCACATTGGCATATTATAGCGCCACCAGTAGACCACAATAACCTACCTGACCTGGCAGAGACCTGTGCTCCGAGGAGCACTTTTTCTAGTTTCACTGATGATTTTCATGGTAAAAATATCATGCAAATGATAATGTCATGATATATTATTTAGTCTTCATTCAATAGTTGTCACTCAAAATTCATCTTTATTGTGCCTTTTCCATAGCATAGACTGCATGCAAACAACACGGCAACTTTGACCAAAGATACAGGAACAATAATGGTCACAGAATTGTGTAATCATGTTCAACACTATGGTAACAGTTATTTGTAAAAATAATCTGGCAGTACCTGGTGCAGCAGCTGTTTATTGATAAGATATGTTGCTTTTCTTCGTGTTTTCATTGCTGTGGCTTTATGAGCTGACCCGTTTTCAGCTGTTTTGTTATGTTATTGTGTTGCATCTATCCAGACTTATAGATACTAAATATGTCTGTTAACACATGTTACAGCATGGCCAATGTTATTAGCTAAAGCCAAATCTTCACTTGAAGCTTGAACATGTACTGTACATTGGGTCACTACCCAGACACTTCTGATTAGAGCCCTGCACGGGCCGAAAATGTAGGCCCAAGCCCGGCCCTGGCCCGTGGTATTTCAGCCTGCCCCGGCCCCTGGCCCGTAGGTGGCGCAATTTTACAGCCCGAGCCTGTGTCCGAAGCCCGACACCTCTTTATTTATTTATTTATTATTAATTCATTATTTTCAAGCGTGTGCTTTCCACTGCTGCACGCTGCGCAGCGAGGTGCTGGCACTCTCGCTCTGGTAAAAACAAACCCAAGAAGTCAAGACAAGAACACAACAATCAAATCAAGTATAGGCAGCAGTGTAGCGGACCCAGCTGGACATGAAGGAGTTGAAGATCGACTGATGAGTTTACCATTTTTATTTTGTGTCTCAACATGAAAACTAGAACGCAAGAAATATACAATACATACATCAAAAGTCAATTCATAAATCATTGCATCAATAAAACACAAAATATAACTTCATATAAACTCCTAATCATTAATACATTGTACATTTAAACAGCCTACATTATCCATAGCCTACCATTAGACAGAGCATACATAAACAACCATAAGAAAACAATACAACTCAAAGAGCATCCACAGTGAACAACAGTACCAAGAAAACACTTATACAAAAATAGTACCCTTTTCCCCTTCCAGCTAGGCGCTATTTGCAGAGTTCTGTAACCGTCTTTCCTTGACCATACTTTCAGGTCCATATTAGACAAACATTGTCTGTGCAGTCCTTTTCTTGACCATACTTTCAGGTCCATTTAAGACATACATTCTCTGTGCAGTCCCTTCCTTCCGTAACAAACATTTCTCCTGCCATGCTGTCACTGAGCTAGGCTTAAATAGCCCCCTTTCAGGAAGCCAGCCACCCTGACTTCCGTGTTCCGGCTAGAGCCTTCAAAATAAAGGTTTGGCCGTACCAGGGTCCGTTACAAGCAGCGTGCCCTTTGTGTGATCGTCATCCAGAAAAAAAAATGTTATGGCCTACCTTTCTTTGAGGTAAACTGTGTGTGTGTGTGTGTGTGTGTGTGTGTGTCTCACGTGACTACTACTAGCAGGGTGCAGGCTGCCTGCGGGCCCCGCCGGGCCTGCAGGGCTCCGCTTCTGATCCCTTTGTTTTACATTCAACCTTCATCCACAACCCATGTCAAATCAAAGTCCTTATTCTATTCCTTCATTCTAGACCAGTCTGTGGAGTCCAGTCTGCAGGTGAAGAGGAGTTCTCCAGCTCGAGCCAGAACCGTTTATATTAAACAGGAACCTGAATATCACCTTAGACAGGGACCTGAAGACCACCTTGGACAGGAACCTGAAGACCATATAGACACCAGTAAGTTTCATGTTCTCTCTTTCTTTATTTCATTCTGCTCCGCAGGGATATCACCTTATGAACATGTCAGTATATGATTATCATGACTCAAAAGAAAAGCCGCAACATACTCTATCGTGATATAGTTGTCATAAAAAATATATCACTAAAATGTATCTTCGAAATAGTTAATTGTGCTTTTTTCATCTCATTGCCACAATGAGCACTAAGTATTATTTTGGGGCCCTGCTCAGTCTCTGAAAACACGCATTTGCACCCTCTGTTTTACATTGAACCTTCATCTACAACCCAGGTCAAATCAAGTTATTGTTATTATTAAAGTCATTATTCTATTCCAGACCAGTCACCTTCTCCAGCACCAGCCAGGACCGTTTGTCCAGCACCAGCCAGGACCGTTTGTCCAGAGCGCCCAGGACGGGGGAAGAGACAGAGACGATTACCCAAGCACCTCCAGGACTTTGATTTGGGTGAGTGGGTTACTGTGGACATTGGATCTCCTCATGTGGTGGCTGTCAGTGTGCTTGTGTTAGGTTCACCATTAAAACAAGGAAGAGGATGCATTCACATTTGTTTTTTACTCTTAATTTGGTCAAAGCACCAGGGTTGGTGCTTGGTTGAACCAAAACGGGCGCTCCCTGCCATCCAACTCCCTTCCCCTCTGAGCTGCGCTAGCTCTTGGTGCTAATCTAATAGCATGTAGCGTGTAGTTAACTTAATCATTGACACAAAAGTGCAGGGGAAAGTCTCTCTCACTATGAAAGAGAAGATGGCTTGTGTGTGTGTGTGTGTGAGAGAGAGAGAGACTGTCGGAGATAGACAGAGATTAAGCCACAGGAACAGACAGCTGGTGGTACATTTCGGCAAATGAGTTTTGAAATCATAAATTGAGAATAAATGTATAGCCTATTGACAAATGTATGACGACACACACAAAAAAAAACCTGATCAATGTTCTCATTAGAAGTGAGTAAGCTATACGCATTATGGCCAATGTAATGAATAATAGGCTACCATGTTATATTTGCATTGCAATTCTTTTATAACTAAAACATTTTAATCATGTTATCCAAATAGGCTATGACGGTGAACACAAAAAACAGATGAAGATGTGATTGGCCGGAATCAGTGTAGAGGGTCCTCATCTGGTCATGTTTGATACCTCAGTCTCTTTGAAGAGATGGATAAATGAGGGACAGACAGTCAGGACAGTACATTTTAAATCCTGGCCCGAGCATATTGCATAAAGGTGGCCTGCCATGCATTTTTAAGACTATTTTCATCATTTTATTTTGTTTGTAAACTGTACTGTTATATTGTTTTTATTAATAAAAAAAGATTATATATTGGTCCTTCTTAAATTTTGGTGAGTTCTCCTAAATTGTTTCTTGTGCTCCTTATTTTTTTTTTATTGGTTGCACCAGTGCTACCAAATAAAAAAAGTAAAGTTTGAGCCCTGCATGTATAGTCCAGAAACCTGCCCTATCATTGACAAAATGATAGGGCAGGACCAAACCTGCCTTCCGATGATGTCACTGGCAGGCATGTTTCGGAACTCTCCACAGTTCTCCTCTGAGACACAGACCAAGTAGACAGAAATGTGAATACTTTATATTGTATTCTATGTGTTGGACCTTGTTGGCACAATATGTCTGTCTGCCACACCATCATTTCACTCCACTTACTTGTATGAGCATGTAACAAATAAAGTATTTGAATATTTGAATTGGATCATCTATACAACCCAAGGTTCTACCAAGGTCCAACATGGCTTTTAAGTTTGGATCACTGTCCTGTCTTTGGAAAACTATTCTTTGCCCCCTCTGTTCACTCTGTTTTACATTGAACCTTTATCTACAATCTGTGTCAAATCAAAGTTTTTCTATTCTTTCATTCCAGACCAGTCTGTGGAGTCCAGCCTGCAGGTGAAGATGAGATCTCCAAAGACACGCAAGACTGTTTTCATTAAAGAGGGAGCTGAATTTGAATATGAAGTTGAAGACCACCTGGATCTCAGTAAGTTTAATGTTCTCTGTTCTGTTGTAGGGCTATCATCTTATCAACAATTGAGTATACAGTTATTGTGAAACTTAATAACTATATCGGAGATGTAACAATACATGTACTCGTACCGAACCATTTCGGTACGGTCCGGTTCGGTATGGCTGTGTACCAAACAAGTAGCACAAAGAAGAAGAAAAGTGTTTGCGTGCGGAACTTCAATTCCTACATTATCATTAAATCACTTGACAATAAGCCAGGCATTATCAGGCGCAAGACGCGCCTGAGCAATATGCAAGTGCACCGTAACAGCACGCATATCACGCACATATGTTTTTATAGCAGCGTATCTGTGACCATACACTGTTGTTAACACAGGATTTTGACACGTTGAATCGAGTTAGGGCAGGGCATCAAATCATTCACATTTATTACAGAAAACGTTTGTTTCGGACGGTTACAATAGCAGATCTACAAGTTGACAATGTGATAGCCGATCTACAAAGCTTGTAGATCGGCTATTTTAGCTGTTTTAAAAAAAAGTATAGAACAGGGTTAAAGGTAGGGCAGTCGAAATGGATTTTGGGAGTAAAATATAATTCAAATATGAAAAAAACTATACATCTTTAAATGTTGAAATTTGTAGTTGAATGTTGCCTCGCTTCCCGACCTACTGATGTGAAAACAAATGTTTTTATCATGTCACCCACATGATCAAGAATTAAGTTTGAGTGCATGCATTGCACACTAGCAAGACCACACTGGTTCAGCGCAGCAGGCAAGACTCCTGCATTTCCCTCCCCACTATTAAGTTTAAGAAACATTCATAATTATGGCAACATAATGAAATCTGTCGCTACAATTTGGACCTGTGGCTATTAACAGCGCTGAGGATGGTGGATGGAGAACACCTTCTCGTTAGGAAACCTACAATGGATAGGGATATTAATGTGGAACGGTGGATGGATCTCGCTATATTACAGTAACATCCTTGGAAAAGTAGCTACTAGCTACTACACACCCACACAAGTGAGACATTTAAAGTGTTTAAAGCGCAGCCGCTTAAAAAGCGACAACTTTGTTTGGAGGTTCCGACACTAAAGCTTAAAACCAGTGACAACAAAGAGGTATTTCCACTCACCAAACATCCATTATTGTGGCTAACTGGCTAAACAGACTCTAGACTCATTTAGCTGGCAATAGAATACAGCATGGACATTGTTCAAAGCATTTTATATTTTTCATGGAACATTTCTTTTTTTCCCTCATTCTCTATCCCAGATGTCTCAACTGCCCAACTACCAATGAAGAAACATACCTTCTGTGAGCAGTGTGGGAAAACATTCCTAACAACCCAGCGTCTCATAGTACACCAGAGGGCTCATTCAGGAGAAAAACCCTACCACTGCGACCAGTGTGGGAAAAGGTTCAGCGTGAACTGTCATCTCAAAAGTCACCAGCGAACTCATACAGGAGAGAAACCCTACCATTGTGACCAATGTGGGAAAAGTTTTGCTTTAAGCACAACTCTCAGAATTCATCGCAGAATCCATACAGGAGAGAAACCCTTCCAGTGTGCCAAGTGTGAGAAAAGGTTCAATCAAAGCAGTCATCTCAAAAGTCACTTGAGAATTCATACAGCAGAGAAACCCTTTCAGTGTGACAAGTGTGAGAAAAAGTTCCACAGAAGCAGTGAACTCATAAGTCACTATCGAACTCATACAGGAGAGACACCCTATCACTGTAATCAGTGTGACAAGAGGTTCAAGACGAGAGCTCTTCTTACACGTCATGAGAAATTTTTATTTACATGGAAAACTTGCAAAACTAAACAATTTGCTGCGTAGGGAGGAGGGAAGCCGAGCAGGAAGGTGATCTTTATCGATGCCTGCGGCCTGGGGTGGCGCCTATCAGCGCAAGTTGTTTAAATAGAGGAGTAAACACAGGTGCTCTGTCCTCCCGGTAGGGGCTCATCACTGGCAGGTGAGCAAGTAGGGTACAACAGTAGTAGCAAAACACAGGAAAATATTTTTTTATTAGAAAAACTGCTTTCCAGGCCTGGATAGGGAATGAAATTAATGTTTATTTTTTTGGGGGGTGGGGAATTTTGTTCATAAAACCATGCCCAACACCATGATATATGTAACATGATAAAATGTTGTGCTTGGCTAAGTGCTGTAGTGATCTGCTATCACACACACACACACACACACACACACACACACACACACACACACACACACACTCAGAGACAGAAACGTTCAGTCCCCGACACACTCACGTTTTTTATGAATGGACGAGCCAAGATTGCGCGGTCCGGTGTCAGTCCGTGTGTGAGAGTGAAGCAGAAGCGTCAGAAGTGAAACCACCCGCGACCGCGATTAAAAGTCTGTGTTGACCCGTTGTGCAGTTTGGCAGTTTCCGGAATAACGAACCCTTAACACCTTTACCGCCGGGCCCGTAGTTCTACGGGCCGTTAAATCCAACGGTTAAGCGCCGAGCCCGTAGTCCTACGGGCTGCGGTCTTTTCGCGCATGCGCGGTCCGGGTGCACTTTCGGAATTTTTTTGATCCACTTCCGTTTCCGGTTTGATGACAGGAAATAGAATTATTTGGGATCCGGTTTCGACGATCACGCCCGCTCCCATTCTACAGACGAAACTGAAACTCAATTCTCTTCCTGTAGTTTTTTCTCCTCGCATTTCACTGTTTAACGTAATCCGCTCTAACTCAAACATGGATGCCCCGTTTGACACGCGATCTTCACTGGGAGATACAGGGAGATCTCGCGGATGTAAACAGACCGTTCACGGCTCAATCTTAAGGATTTTAACAAGATCTATGGCGACATGAAAAAAACAACAAAAACACCTTGGCACTGGTGAGTACATTATGAGATTAACCTCTGGCGGTGGATGTGTTAATCGGAGGCATAGAGATGTCTTTGATCTTCTTCAGGGTGGGATCTGGCTCTGCTTCCTGCTGCTCCTGACAGATCAACTCGATGCTCCTCAGCTTCCCGAAGTAGAAGTCTCTCTCCTGGGTGGAGTTGGTCAGCACCGACCGCAAGGACTCCCTCAACTCCTTCAGGTCTGTGTTGTCGTTTTGGCTCATGCTGGTGACGTAGAATTGCGTTCCGAGCGGTTGTTGGTTGTTTGTGTAGACTTTCTAGCTGCTGCCGTGGTCTTCCGGGGAGGTTTGGCAGCGAGAGCTTGGCGAGCAGCCTCTTCAGGGTCGTTCTCATGGTCCTCGTGGTGGTAGTTGGCACCAAAGAACTTCTTGAACCACTTAACAAACTCAAAGTTGAAGAACTTCTCTTTGACTAGTTTCTCCACCGGCACACCTCTGTCAACCCCTGAGTAAGACTTTACTGTCGAAACGTTGGTTTCTTTTAATAAACCTTTTGCATCGTGGCTAAGAGCTGTGCGGCCTCATCCTTTGTCAACATTGTTACCTGCCGTGGCCAGCACCTCATGAACACAGGTGTGCGCTCCCTCCTCCGTGTTTGCCTAACAAAACCCCTGACTTCTTAAAACTGTTCTGTACGAGTTTCCAGTTCTGGAGGTATTCATTTGACTTTTTATTTGGGTACCGTGATTGTGTGTGTGTGTGGGGGGGGGGGGGGGGTAGAGGTCCAGGAATCCACTCTTTCCAGTCAGCCCGGGTTGGCAGCTACGCTGCTGGTAAAATTAGGATTAGCGACTGGGGGGTTTTGTCCTCCAAAGGGATCCGAACTGCACAACGGGTCAACGTGGACTTTTACTCGCGGTTGGTTTCAATTACGGACGCTTTTGCCTCACTCTCACTCTCACACACGGACTGACACCGGACCGCGCCATCTAAAAGCGTGAGTGAGTAACGTGGGTGCGTCGGGAGGGTGTCGGGGACTGAACGTTACGGTCTGTGTGTGTGTGTGTGTGTGTGCGCGATAGCAGATCGCTTACAGTGGGGTGTGCGATTATGTATACCGGACATCACGTGACAAAATTAATAGATCTACAAGCTAGCACCGTGAAGCATTGTTGGCTTATAGATCTGTTCTTTTTTGTCCCGTGATGCTTTGTTGGCTTATAGATCTGATCTGTTTTGCCGTGTGATGCCCTCACTTGAGTATAAGTCAATCACGTGACTTACTCAGCACATTCGGGATTGTGTCCAACTTTAAATCTCTTGTTGTTAGAGAGGTGTCCAGGCAGGTTGGTCACACGATGATGCTTGGTGTAAGCATAAATGAAGCATGCCAACTCAAGTCGATGGACCTGCACCTGCACATACTAAGGCTGCAACAACGAATCAATTAATCGATTAAAAATCGATTAATAAATTAGTTGCCAACGAATTTGATCATCGATTATTAATCAACAACGAATCGCCATTTATTTTTTTCCAGTTTAATATACTGTTTTGTAAAGCGCTAGCCGTAGCTAAAGCTATGGAATGAACCTTCTCGACTCCCTTACACTCTGACGCATGCGCAATAACGACCGCGAAGCAAGATGAAAACAACGACGGTGGCCCATAGAGTTAAAAAATAAGCGGCGGCCCCGTGCAATTTACAGAGATTGTTTCACCCACAACGTCTTATAGAAAAGTATTACTGTGCACTTGCTTGGCATGGGATTAAGTCCACAATGTAATGCGGGAGCATTTCAAGAGCAGGCACGTTGCAGCATAGATCACCTCGTTGTGGCCTCGTTCGCTTGTTAGCTCGCTAGCCGCCAGGCCGAAAGTGGAAACGTGATGAAAGGCGGGCTGTACACCGGATCCGAGCACTGAGGATCATAAAGCTCCCGTCCCCAGTCCCCACCGCGCCTACGTCGGTAAATAGACACCCATTAAACTACTGTAGGGTCTGGGTCTGCAAGGTAACAGTAAGGTGGGCACTAGGGACATCTGGGCACCTCGATGTAAAATTGGCTATTTTGTTCCAAAATGTAAAAAAGTTTAATATTTGGAAAATGTTTTTAAAGTATACATGATTAGAATAGGGGTCTTCAACGTTTTCGAGGCCAAGGACCCCCTAGTTGAGAGAGAGATGAAGCAGGGACCTCCACTACATATTGCATAAAATTGTGTTGCAGGTTAAACTTTTTCATAGATTTCATAGATGTTGCACTTTGATGTTGAATTAATGTTAATATGTATTTTCTTTTCTTTTCTTTTTTCCACACCAAACCTCTTTCCCGAAAATAGCCGATCTACAAGCTCACTGCAGATTGGCTATATTTGGTTAAAGTTCTCCTCAGAATAGGAATGCTAGGGTTCAAGTGGTTAATGCAGAAAATAAATAAATCCTATCACGAACATTTGACTGCCCCCCTTTAGTTATTCTGAGGACCCTCTAGGGGTCCCAGACCCCTTAACATGCTTAAACATTTGACAATCAAGGTCTAATATTTCTACAATTACTACAAATTGCTGCAAAACCTGTATATCCAGTCGTTTTGGGGAATAAACAAGAAGTTGATGGATAAAATTAAGTCTGATAATGATGTACCGTGCATGTTCACATCATGTATACTTTACATTACTTAAGACCTTTTCTAATATCTTTATTTTAATATTTAATTAATATTTATAACACCTTTATGTTACATCAAGGTGCCCAGATGTCCCTAGTTCCCAGCTATCCTGTATCCATTTAAAAGAGTATTGTTACCCTTTAGCCTAAAATGTGTTTTTTTAATCAAATCAAGCAGTCAGAAAAAGAGAAAAGCTACCATAAGGTGGCTTTTATTTATTTTGATATGTATTTATGCATTTTATGTATTGTATAACATGTACTTTTTAATTAATTATTCATCTGTATTCTCTTTATTGTTAGATAGAACATGCCTAAAACAACCTAAAATCAAAATTATTAGGTAATTGCTAAATAAGTGCGATAATCCGATTAATCGTTAAGATAATCGACCGATTAATCGATTATGAAATTAATCCTTAGTTGCAGCCCTAGCACATACATATTTTGGATGGGTGGCAGGTGGATATCAGATATATAGGCTCAGAGTTCCTAGGGCACGAAACTGCCCAGAACATTGTAGAACGGTTGCAAAATATGCTCTCTCTAGCAGGACAATATCGGTCACCAGAAGCAGGGATGTGTTTTCATTTTGTCCAACATGGTGAAAATTGGCTGAGTAGACATGACAATGACGTGTGATTTGGGAGAAGACCGGAGCTTTGGGCAAACCACGGCCCCGGAGAGCAGTAGCCAAAAGCAGTAGGGGGCACGGTTTGGATTCCAGCGGCTCTCCGGGGGTGTGGTTTGCCCAAAGCTCCGGTCTTGTCCCAAATCATGCGACAATGACCCCAGGTGTTTAAAAGTGAATTTGGCTACTGCAGTTTTAAACACAAAAGTAAAGTAACAGTAAACATTTGTACATTCTAAGCTTAGGGCATAGCACACAGGAGTAGGAGCCTCATTTGTGTGCAATGTGAGTTTTATAAAGGCCTGGAAATTCTGTAAAATACAAACAAAAGGTATGGGAACCCATAGAGGAATTTGCATAATGACTAAACTGGCAGAAAAAAGGGGTATAAACAATTGGGGAGAGAAATACCGTTATTTAATTTAATTATTGTATTGCCATATCAAAGTTGAATTCCTTGTATGTGAAAACAAGCGTGGTTTTGATTCTGATTCAAATGTAACCTGAAATTAAAATAAATAAATAAGCGTACTTTTCAAACATTAAATGGTCCACCCTCGTTTTTTTACAAATAAGCTTAGCTTTGAGATATTTTAAGGGAAATGTATCCAATAGCTTTGCTTAACGCCTGATATGAGAGAAAACGGTATCTTTTAGCCTTAAATCAGCAATCAGAATATGATGTGACAGCTTGTGGAACAACAATCTAGATGTACATTAAAAATATCACTTGAAAAAAATACGTGATTACACATGCTATCGGAATTTGAAGTCACAAAAAGTGAAGTTGCAAGAAAAATAATTATTAGTGCGGGTTCGCTGCAGAGCGAGCACACTACTGTTCTTCCCACTTTATATTTAGTTATTTCTAAATTCCGTTCTCTTTTTGTAGCTTTATCAGTGATGTTGCTAGGTTTTCAATGTAATGGGTCCCACAAAAATGTTATCGGTCCCCAATATTTGAACTGGGGACCCCCCACCCTGACAAGCACTTGGATTTAGGAGTTGAGGCATTATATTTATTTTGACTCTGTTCCACACACAGAAAATAGCAGATCTACAAGCTCATAACGCCTTGCAACGTGAGGCGTTGTGAGCTTGTAGTTCGGCTATTTTCAAAATGTTTGCCGCTTTCTTATATTATTACAATTTGGCCAACGTTTGGCCAGTTTTTGTGGTATTTTTCTTGAGGTATTAAGGTCTTAAAATTGGCGAAAGGGCCTACTCTGTGTGGAGTTTGCATGTTCTCCCCGTGTCTCCTAGAGTAGTTAATACCCTCACAAAAACATGTAGTAATACTGGTCATTATACTGCCTCCCCCTGGTCAGCCGGGGCGCCTGATGGAGGGGAAGGGAACTGGTTGGAATAACGTGTTCCTTCCACGCGCTACGTCCAACCAGGGAAACTCCCCCCTGTCAGGTGACAAGAAGGTCAGTTGGCTCTCATGCATTGAAGGAGGCATGAGCTCGGCCCTGGCCTCTCTAGGCTAGTGGGGGAGTGTAGTGCCCAGGATCACTTAGTAAATTGGCACCGGGTGAAAAAAGGGTTAAAAAATCGAGGGATATAAATTATATATATTAAAAAAAAGGTCTTAAAAGTCCTTAAATTGTGACTTCACTGTCACCTGGGACCCCCCAAAATCATGTGGGGACCCCCCTGGAGGTCTCGACCCACAGGTTGAGAACCACTGTCCTAACGTGCATTCTATATGCACTACTTGGAAAGTAACGAGATATTAGACTTTCAGGCCATTAGGCTAAGGTAGTGAAAATACTGTAGTGAACCTGCACTATGAGTGATGTTGACAATGACGCATGTCAATCACAGGCTGATGGCACGCACCTGATTGTGACTGACAGACGCTGATCAATCACGGCTGGACATGATTGTGTTGAGGGTGACGGGGGACTATAAAAGTGTGAACTCAGAAGAGACAGGTTGCGTCTGGAGAGCTTGCAAATAGAGCATATCCCTCAGCTGATGACCGCACCGTGATATGTTGGCCAGAGACCAATTCATATTACAACTAGCTACAGGTGATTTTCGAGTCAGCTTACGAGCTGCAAAGCCTAAAACATTAGAAGAGGCCATTGAATTGTCCGCTGAAATGGAGCTGCTTAGAAATCTGGAACAGTCTCACTCCAGAGGCTAAAGTGATGGGTGTGTCAGTTGCGAAATCCAGCAGCGAAGAGCAGATGGGTGTGTTATTGGGGGTGGTGGAGGGGTTGAGATAGGATGTTGCGTGTCTTCAATCAACTGTTAAAAACATGCAATTAGCTCCAAGGGCACCAAAGCCCTCCCAGTCCATCGAACACCCCAGTGGGGACTGTGGGCGTAGTGCGCCACTTAGTGGGACCGCCAGTCAGGGGTACAGAGACAATGGAGGGGGGTGTTGGGAATGTGGGTGTACCAGACACATCAGACGTAATTGCCCATACCTACAGGGAAACTAGAGGGGGCAGGTACCACAGGCCAACTGCCTGCCCCCGAGTGCATTAAGACAACTGTGGCCGGTGCAGGTAATCATGGGAGTTCTGGGTATATCGCAGCAAAAATAGGGGGGGTAGACTCATTCCTATTAGTTGATAGTGGTGCAACATTCTCTGTGATTCCAAAAGGAATTTGGCTAAATATCACTAATGGGGGTTCAAAGTTGGGTGGGCACCAGGGGGAGGTATCTGCTGCAAATGGTGGGGGGATGGGAATCCTGGGGAAGTGGCAAACTGTTTGTCAGTTTGACTCACTGGCAGTAGTTGCTGAGTTTTTGGTTGCTGATGTGCCGTCAGGAGATCTTACTGGGGTTTGACTTTCTCCACAAGTATGGAGCTGTAGTGGATTTTGAAAAAAAATAATGTAGAATAATGGGAAAACGCTTTCCCCTTATTGTGCCAGCAGACCTGGAGAAACCCCAAGTCGTCACTGTCCCTGTGGACACAGTAATTCCCCCCCGCAGTGAAACGATCATCGAAGGTAAAGTAGGAAGCAATAAGCATTATGGGTTCTGGGCGGGAGGGGATGTTTGAGCCTTTGGAATCTGTGTCCGAACATTGTAATGTCATGGTGGCCCGGGTGCTTTGTAGGGCAGAACAGGGCTCCCTGCCAGTCCGGGTCATCAATGTAACTGACGAGGCGCTCACTTTGAAGGGAGGGGTGAAAGTGGGTATGTTACATACTGATGTGGAAGTGGGGAAGAAGGCAGAACATTTGGGGGTGGGAGACAAGGGGGGTGGTTCACCTGTATCTTGGTCAGCTGACTCACTATCAGACCATCTGGGGTTAAAACAGAAGGGTTTTGAGGCCCCAGAGTTGGCAGTTATCCATGATTTACTCTACCAGAATTTAGCAGCATTCAGTACAGGAGATAATGATTTGGGGAGAACTCACTACACTGCGCATCAGATTGATACAGGTGAGGAGAGGCCGGTGAGGTTGCACCCTCGTCGTGTCCCACTCCATTTGCAGCATGAAGTTTCAGAGTAGGTCAAGCAGATGCTTGAAAATGACATTATTCAGCCCTCTCACAGCCCCTGGGCAGCCCCTGTAGTTCTGGTTCGCAAGAAAGACGGAACTCTCCGCTTTTGTGTTGATTACCGTAAATTGAATGATTTGACTCGAAAAGGTGCATACCCCTTGCCCCGCATTGATGATGCCCTTGACATCCTGTGTAAGTCTTGTTGGTTTTCCACTCTCTATTTAGCCAGTGGGTACTGGCAGGTCGAGATGGACCCCCAAGACAGACCTAAAACAGCATTCACTACGCGTCAGGGACTTTTTTAGTTTAATGTGATGCCTTTCGGCCTTTGTAATAGTCCGGGTACATTTCAGAGGTTGATGGATCTGGTGTTGGCAGATCTGCAGTGGGTAACCTCTTTGGTGTACTTGGACGACATTATTGTGTTTGGCCGGACATTTCATGAACACGCTGCACGCTTGGATGAGGTTGAAGAGACAGGTTGCGTCTGGAGAGCGGAGCTCAGTCCAAGTTCAAGGCGAAGCCTGCTGAGCAATAGTTGCTTGCACTCACTGCGGGGGGTGGGTGCTGCTCGCATGCTGTGTAGGGCTGCCAGCAGTGAAGATAGACAGGAGGCTTAGGGCCAGGTTGCTGCGTTAGGCATGGCGAGACATTAGTATAGTGGGGACTAAATAGGAGTGCTCTGCCGCTCTCCAGTTGTGCGAGTGGTCTCCTACAGTCAACGGAGACTGCTCACAGCGTTGGACGGGTGAGACGCTACTCACACAAACTAACTTCAACTAAAGCTGCTGACCCAGCGCCAAAGCTCAGACCCGTTGGGGGGTCTCCTATCCTTGGAAAGTTAAGTAGTAGTTTTATAGTTTAGTAAAATTGTATGGTTATGTCTATGTGTTCATGAATTCATGCTCGAGCTGTTTTAATTAGGACTATCGTTTATACCGGATTTAATGAATTGTAATGTGTTTTGCCTATGGTATACCTATTAGTCTTTTATTAGTGCTTTCTGCTTTATTATAGTTACATAAATAAAGTATCCTATTGAATGTCCATTGGAAGTTCTGCCTCCGTTATTAATGCTTACAGTAGAAATATTCTGTGGGCGGGCTCTTTACATTTCTCATACCTGAGACACGGTGTATTACAATACATACATACATATGTATATATATATATATACACACACACACACACACACACACACACACACACACACACACACACACACACACACACACACACACACACACACACACACACACACACACACACACACACACTTGCCACCCACGCCAATCTCTATGGGTGGCATGTTCCCTTCATTCCCTATGAATAACATCAGGCTTGCAAAGGAGGGGCCTTGAAATTGGCCATCCTCTGACAGGGTCCTCAGAGCACTATGTCCTTTATGATACTTTCCATGAAGACAACACTAAAGATGCAAGTGATGTCCTGCGTAGCATAGTGCTGGGGCCACAGTTGGCAGGTTGGGTGAACTAAGCAGCAGAGCAACTATTCTAAGAGATGAGGAACAACTACTTCCTCAATGTGACGACCACATCAACCCACTTTTTTAATGCGGAATATTCTCCACCACTACAATACATCATTCAACAAAAGATTTGTGAAGATTTATAAGACTCCATGTGGATATGATGCTTAATGTGAATGGACAGGCTGTACTGGGTATATTTAGTTTATTTACAGCCATGGTCATGTGAAATTTCTAAAGTGTCCTTACTCCTGTTTTAGTCTGTAATGCACAACATTTCATTGTGATGGGGAGCATTGTGAGAGGAGGACAAAGGCATCACTTCTGAAGCCCTGCAGAGCAACATGGACACTCCCGGGTCATCCACTTCAGGACAAACTGGTAAGTGCAAACACAGTTGTGTAGCTTATTTATCTGCATAAAGCTTTGGTTGTAACTATCAACACTTTTATCCATTCCCTGTCATCATGTTTTAACTAGATTTTTTTATGAGAGCTGATCATCAAAGACAAAGAGGGAGAACATGGAAACCCTGGGCCAACAGAGGGAAATGGACTCTATGGTATGTGGTTCTCTGGTTGAGAAATGTATAATTCTGGTTTTAATGGTTTGATAGAACTGAATATACAGTATTTACAGGTTGGAAATGGATGTTTCAGAGTTATCCAAGAGGCCATAGAGCAGCAGGTACTGTACGTCTCTAAACCTAAGTATGTTGATTGACTGCAGTACTGATTTGAAGAATTCTTCATTCTGCAGGGGTAAACTATTTAAGTGGTGGATCTGCATGTCCCACCTACATGATTCTCACCCACTCTTAACGTTATCAGTACGTTTCAATTGCTGTTATAACATGCAACATTGATTGAGTCAAGTTACAGTCAATTTAATCATTACATCCCTTGCATTAGGCGGCTGATGCTACTAAGGATGTTGTGATCATCCCACTGTGGACCCCAGGGCATTTTCTGCTCTGTGCCAGTGTTTGCGTTGCGAAACACAATGCATATGAACTGAATAGCAAACTGGATAGGCTGGCACATCATTGAATATGTTTGTGTTGGACTAAAGAAATGTGATGTTTTCAGTCTGTATTTTATTATGTTATTTGTCTTTGTCTTATACCGTTTGCTTCCAAATGTGCGACATTTTCTTATGGCAACGATACATGTGCCCTAGGTAATGAGGCCAACAAAGAAAGAGATCCTCTTGCTGGACTGTAAATCAAGGCCACTTCTCAGATCTGTCTGGCACCTCCCTGGCACACGATGTTGTGTAACGCCTCTGAAAAGACAAAGCACAGTATCACTGCTAGGTCTTCAGAAGATACAAAATACCCACCACCAACAACAAAACATGTTGAACACTGAATTTATTCATTTACCAGGGACAGTGCATACTAATCATGTCGGTTTTCACATCAGTGTAAATGAGCCAGAGTTAGCCAGAAACTAATTTGAATCTGTAGTCCCTGAGCAGGCCGTTAAAAAGTGGTGATATAACTATCCATACAAAAACAGACAACGATTACAGTAAAATATGAGAAATGACACCAGTGACAAATGGAGCTGATAATTATTACAAATGTGGTTTGCTTTAAGCCATCTCTTAAAGGGTTAGTTCAGATTTTTTTTGAGTATTTTCTGTAGGAAATACTTGCCATTAATGTAGTGGTATTAATTGATTGCCCGAGTCCCGTGGTCAGAGTTATGGTCCGGTTCTGATGAATATGAAGTAGTTCCGGTATATTAGTAGATTTGGTGGGGGGTGCTCATTGAAAATAAATGTATTAAAAAAAAGCTAGCATCATTTGTATTGTTGACCTATTTCTACCATATAGTGCAGGTTTCGTTCAATTTCGACCCCTCTGTCACATGGTACTAATGTTTGTGTCCAGAATCACTGTGTCATATATTTTGTGCGTGAGTAGGCTGCCTACTCACGCACAAAATATATGACACAAAAAATAGTACCATATGTGACAGAGGGGTCGAAATTGAACGAAATTAATGGTAAGTATTTCCTACAGAAAATACTCAAAAAATCTGAACTAACCCTTTAAGGTTGAATTTGATGGTCAAATAGTTGGTGGCCTCTCTTACTTCAGTACGGAGACTATTCCAGTGATGGGAGGCTCTAACAGAGAAGACTGTTTCACCAAACACACTACGTCTGAATGGTACATTGCAGTCCCCTGTCATACAGTCAAAGGAACGTGAACTGGGACAAAAGATGAAGTTCAAAGAGCTATGTTGTGCACATCCAACACCGTTGGTGCCAGACAAAATGAGTAACAGTGAAGAAAGAATAACGTCTGCAAACAACAGTGGCTCTGAATACTTTTTTTTTTACTTTGCAAGAATCAGGTACAAAACATTTCGGCCATACAACCTGGCCTTCATGGGAACAAGATTCCCATATTCCAATATCTTGGTGTCTTGCATATTATGCTCGTTACCTTCCTTACTACTATGCAGAGATGACCAAACAACCTATCACCATCCAGATGTGTATCAGAAATTCATGCAAGGTGACTTCTTAGTCCAGGTTGGAACACAAAACCATTTTGGTAGAATTCCTGTGGATCACACTATTGAAGAGACAGTCAACTATACACACAGACACCACAGGGGACCAAGTTGTTCAGCCTCAAGCCTGGATTGCTATCTCAGGAGGGACATACCAAGGAATGTCCAGTCTGTCGCATCCAGACTTGCATGGTCTGACAGTGAAGAGAGATGTACAGTCTCTGGTTGACTTTCTGAATCCTCTGAAACCATGCACATCTTCAGGAGGTGTGGCACCACCGAATGTGGTGGATGTGGCCAGTGATCTGGGCCTCCAGTGATGTGAACAAGATCCAGATATCCTGGGGGCGTGTCCTCTCCTACGCGTCATCAGTGCCCATACCCTAGGTGGGGTTGGTGAAAGGGCCTCTCTGTGTGGAGTTTGCATGTTCTCCCCATGTCTCCTAGGTAGGTACCCTCACAAAAACATGCTGTAATCCTGGTCTCTATACTGCCTCCCCCTGGTCAGCCGGGGCGACTGATGGAGGGGAAAGGAACTGGTTGGAATAACGTGTTCCACGTGCTACGTTTAACCAGGGAACCTCTCCCCTGCCGGTTGATAAGAATCGGCTTGCTTGCTCTCATGCTTTGAAGGAGGTATGAGCTTGGCTCTAGGCTCTCCCTAGGCTGGCAGAGGGAGTGTAGCGCCCAGGATTACATAGGCAATTGGCACTGGGTGAAAAAATTAGTTACAAAATTGAGGGATACAAATTTGAAGAAAAAAAAAGATCCAGATATCCTGTGCCAAGAGAGGAGATAAGAGGCCGATTCCAGTCAACTCCCACCATGTAAACAATGTCTATTTATCCATGCCCTTCATGCCTATTGTCAGACTACTGCACTATGGAGATGCTCTCTGCAGACTCACCCATCTGAACCAGATCCCATCCAGGGGATGGACAACTGTTGATGGTGAACAGTTAACTTAGCACTTCACTTTTGGTTAGTAAATGTGTATGACTATGCAAGTTTTCCAACTGCAATGTATGTCTAGTATGTACAGACCTCTGCAAACTGCATAATTGTACAAACCAAGTGCCTGAAGAAGATTCAGTGGCCACAGTTGAAAAGAGCAGTTCTGATGAGGAAGAGATCAAGGTTTTCATAAAGTTCTGATGAGAACAGATTAAGGTTTTCATACCATGTTAAATTAAAGTAAATGTAATATTGTTGAAATATTAAGACTATGATTTCTCTTGATTGAAAACAAGCGTATTTGTTGACCGTTTGTTTCATTCATTTTAGCCCCCTCCACAGAGAGCACTTCCTCCTTGAGGTTTCCACTCCTGCGTGTGTATGTAATTTCCTCCCGCGTTGCTGCTCTGCTCATGTGGACCATCCGTTTACTGTATTATGTATGTTTATCGGTTTATTGTTAACTAACTCATGGTGTGTGAAACCCCCGGTCACCTTATATAGGGCATAGCAGTGGCGGCCATTTTCTGGTTCCACTCAAAAATAGTCCATGCATTTTTCCCATAGAGATTTCCACAAATATTTATATCAATTATTTTAAGCCTAGAATCAAGCCATCCAGGCTCCTGATGAATCATGACCATAAAACATTTTATTCTGTGAAAAAAAAAAAAGAATATTTAATTATATTATATACTATATTTAATAAATACCCTTTGTTTTACGGTTTTCCATTTTAATTTTTCACAGAATTAAATGTTTTATGGTCATGATTCACCAGGACCCTGGATGGCTTGATTCTAGGCTTCAAATAATTGATATAAATATTTTTGGAAATCTCTTATGGGCCACCCATTGCTATGCCCTATAGGCCCTATATTACACGCCTCCCACAACCTATGGTATGAAACTGTAATGCATTGCATTCTGCCCACTAATTTATTGTACTTTTATGCATATGGTTTATATTGAAAGGTCCAGCTGAGTTATTGAGTTATTATTATTCGATGCATTGTATTTTAATAGTATTAAACAGTGTCTATATATTTTGAAGTTAATCTATTTTTGGTACCTCATCCACGTTTCTGCTTTTATATTTTAATTGTACAACAAACTGTGTGAAGGGTTAAGTTGTGTATTCAGGTGGTTGACTTTATTAAATTGCTAAAACTATTTCCTAGGGTGCAATCCCCTAGGTGGCGAAGTTGGCTACCCAAATTCATACCGCCCAGACACTATCATGCAAATTCATAAACTACTGACATGTGGCAATAGGCTACAAAAATCACATGCAAACTTTGCCCCCTCAAGCCTACACATATCGAAAGATGCGGGGTCTGGCCCATGGACTATTATTGGTAACTACATGGATTTGGGTTTGAAAAACTATGCAGGCCTCAGAGGACCAACCACGCAAAATTTCAGTATGGCAACATGTATAATGTATGGTGAGACCTGTGCTCCTCGGAGCACAGGTCTCCGCCAGGTCAGGTAAGTTATTGTGGCCTCCTGGTGGCGCTATAATAGGCCAATGTGAAAAGGGTGGCATTTCTTCCTCGGCCTAGTGGGAATGTGCGTGCAAATTTTCACGGAAATCGCACGCCACGTTCATGATTTCAGACATTTTGTTCAAAACGGACCAATCCTGCAAACTTTGGAAGTCAACCTTAGCCAATCAGGATGGAATATGAAATATCGGACAGATGCGTCTTGATCACATGACTATAGAGATACTGTGTACCGATGTGCGTGATGTTTGGATAAAATCTGAAGGATTAATATCCAAAAATGTATTTGACATAAGTCGGCCTCCTGGTGGCGCTGTAAAAAGCAGATGTGAAAAATGCAGTGCAGATGTTTTTCCTTGGCCTCTAGGGAGTAGGCGTGCAAAGTTTCACGCAGATCGGTGCAGTTATAGTTAAAAATGCAAATCGGCCTGTTATAGCGCCACCATGAGGCTGATGTGAAAAGTTTTAAGTGCCATTTCTTCCTCGGCCTAGTGGGAATGTGCGTGTGCAATTTTATGGAAATGGCAAGCTGCGTTCATGGTTTGAGGCAGTTTGTTCAAAACGGACCAATCCTGCAAACTTTGGATGGTAACCTTAGCCAATGAGGATGGAATATGGGAAATCGGACAGATCAGGGTTGATCACATGACTATAGAGATACTGGCCCTCATTTATCAACGCGGTGCAGCCCAAATAATGGGCGTAGGGCGAGATCACCGCACCTTCCGGCATTTATCAATATATCCTGACGTGGGCTTCATCCTACCATACGCTGAGATCTCACGTCTGGTCGAGACCAGTTGTTGACGTTGGCTGCGCCCGTTTATTCCATTCTAGACCTGCGGAGCAGCATTGTCTGACTGTCTGACAGGCATCTGGACACATAATCCACTCCTAAATGTATATCTACACAGTAATAATTAATCCCTGTGAAAATATAACATTTTATAAAGTAATTTAAACAAACTGCTTTAACAGTCATTCAGTTGCATTGGCTATTTTAAAATAGCAGATCTGCAAGCTAAATATACGAGCGCTTTTGCGTCGGGACTCGGGAGTCCCGCGGTCGGGACTGCCGACGATCTTTTCATGGACAGTGAGGTGTACAAACTTACAGTAGCTTGTGGAGTATGTTATGGAGTTATGTCATAGAGAATTTTGAAGACAACCTGGCTGGGTTAAGGATATAAACCCGACGCTCCAATCTCTTATTAACGGGACGGACCGAAACCACTGCCGTCTCACGGGGAATATCCTACATGACTGCTTGTGCACTGCTCGGTATGGGTTAAATAAATTAATATACAAACGTATTCCATTCATGGCGATGTGATTGGTATCATAATATGTCATTCATGTAGGCTACAAGCCTACGTGACAAAGATTGTACGCTACGGTACGGATTACAATACATGAAAAACACAGCTGGGCGGGCGTGTGTGTGTGTGTGTGTGTGTGTGTGTGTGTGTGTGTGTGTGAGAGAGAGAGAGAGAGAGAGGGGGGGGCGTGTGCGTGTGTGGCGAGGCAGGCGGGGGAAACTCTTTCTCATTGGCTTTTGATGTCTTTGGTCGTATTCTGGTCCTTCTTCATGTCGTAAAATCGGGGCGTTTTGAGAATATTTAAATGACGCTAGGTTCCAGCCGTGACATTTATCAAGCCTGGGACCAAATGTAGGCTCGGATCAGCTGTGTAGGATTCGTTGATAAATGTGACTTCGACGTTGGTGTACGGCCGAATATATGGAAAAATATAAGCCGGTTTATAAGCTGCGTTGATAAATGAGGGCCAGTGTGTACCGATTTGCATGAGGTTTGGTTAAAAACTGTAGGAGTAATGGGGAAAAATGGGTTTTGCACAGCCTTCGTCAGTATGTGGATATGGAAGTGTTTCAATACTTTCATATCCACACACTGACGAAGGCATATGGAGAACTTTGATCCTGTCATTCTGAGTGCAACCCTTCGCTTGTCAAAGTGTGTACATTGAAATGGTACATCCTTTAGCCTTTAGGGTTGATTAATTGTTTAATTACATTTTCACAATTGCAGTGTACACTTGCCTACCTTTAAGAACAGTGTATTCAACTAAATAATGGTCATAGAATAATCTCAGGGGGGGAAACAAGAATAATAGCCTAACAAAATACATTCATTAGACTATTAGACATATATTATTTTGTTATAAATATCCACAGGTTGACAAATGTTAGTTAATGTTCTGGACACTTTATTTTATATTGTGTAAATATCCATAGACGTTCTACCCGGAAATACATAAATACAAGTAATATTAACTGGTTTACATACATGTATTAACTAGCCTAATATCCAACAAATGTTAAATATACCAAAACGTATGCACAAGGATTTGAATCGACCCAGTATTTCCGTGCCAAGTATTGTTGGATATTAGTTGTCAACCATTCGATGCAAATTATAGCCTACCAGTCCGATTAGGCCTATGTTATTATCAATATTAGAATGTCCGTAGTGTGATACACAACAGATTGTAGTTCTGACAGGGACTTTTCTTAGATTTTTTTTTTGACTGTTTATCTAGAATGGGAAAGGTCACATCAAGCAGAGTTCTATTACGGTGTTTGACCCTTGTTTCACACAAATTCAAAGATTAAAAACTATTTGTTCAGTTAAAGGGATACTTCACTTTCACATAAAATAAACATTAAAAATATATATTAAAAAAAAATGAAAGAAGTTATGGCAAAATAAAGGCCCCCTCACACATTAGTAGGACACTCTAATGCGTGAGGGGGCCATGAATTTTCCATTACTTTTTTCATTTATTTTTAATATATTTTTTAAATGTTTCCCCGACCCGAAAGTGAAGTATCCCTTTAAGTGCAATATTAGTATATCTTAATTGGTAAAATTGTTATTATATTTTAATGGCGGCATTGATGTGCACACCAGCATGCCATTGGCACATGTGATCACTTGTAAGAACAGTTTAATTATGTTCCTTGGCCCTCAAAACATAGGTTCTAGAGTAGACACCTTATTTGTTTTGAGAAAGAATTCTGCTATTTGTCCAAAAGTGACTGCAAAAGATTAATTGGCCTCTACATGCTCATAAACCCATAAAAATAGCTTCATAGCGGCAGCGATCTTGGATTTACCCAGTATCAGCACCAGTGGGACAATTCAGACTATTTTGATGTTGGTCATGTCCATCCATGGTACAAACATTAGTAATTAAAAAAAAAGAAGAGTCCCCCTAATGACCCTACGACACCAATTAATGATGTGGTTTTGCATATTCAGACTAGTACCCGGAAACAGTACTCAGATCTTCTGAAACTGCCATCACACATGTATCACTTCTGGATGTCAGACCAACAAAAGTATATCCCATATATTTTGCCCCCATTAGTGTTACAGAGATCTCACCTGGCCCATGGACAAATTGGCAACTCGGCCATACTGGTTTTCAAAAGGTGGTGGTCGCTGCACTCTAACTAACAACCTAGTTATTATGCACTGATAGTCCGGCAGCCCGTGAGTTGGGATGGGAACTGTGGTATAGTATATACAGTATTTTTTTTGTTATTGTATTGGCCCAAAATGTTGTCTATATACATAGGCGACAATCATACCTGCTGTATCATTTATTCATTCAGACAAAAAAGGTCCTTTGCCAGCTTTGCGTAATCATCAGTGAAGAATGACATTTTGCATTAACTTGACACTCGAAGAATGACATTACTTGACGTTATTTTGGGTGGACACTGGATATAGCTGTTATAATCAGTGGTGTAAAGTAACTAAGTAAATTTACTCAAGTACAATTTCCAATACTTTTACTTACTTCTACTTCACTATATCTATGGTAGCCTACTTTTTACTCCACTAGAATTATTTGAACACTTTAGTTACTAGTTACTTTGTTGATTTTGATTATTATTACAAAACATACATTACCCACTTCAGCCCTATATACATTTCGGCCATTTGAAAATAGCCGTGAAGCGGAAGTCTGACATGTTCTTGTCCCAGGCTTTATGATTGTCCCTGACATAAGGGGCAATCATGACTTTCAGGGTTCGATTTATCCTTTCGGTAAGGTTTGTCTGTGGATGGTAAGCAGCAGTCATTTTGTGACCTACATTCCAGCTCTTGCAGGTGGAGTTGAACACTGCCGAGACAAATTGGGATCCTTGGTCCGAAAGAAGATAATCAGGAACCCCCCAGCGAGTCAAGATTTCCTGAGTGAAGAACTTGGACACTATTTCGGCTGTGGCTTTCTTCAAGGGGAACAATTCCACCCACCGAGAATAGTAGTCTACAAAGACCAACAAGTACACATTACCTGCCGTACTTCGGGGAAAGGGTCCCATAAGATCTACGCCCAACATTTCCCACGGCCTGTGGACAATTATCTGCTGTAGCATTCCAGCCACCTTACGACATTCTGGCTTGTACCTCTGGCAAGTTTGACAATTCTGAACGAACTCCCGAACTTCTTGATTCATCGTTGGCCAGAATGCGAGAGACTGCAACCTCTTGTAGGTCTTAAATCTCCCAAGGTGTCCGGCTATGGTGTCCTCATGGACCCTGCGAAGCAGATCTTGTCGTAGAGAAGCAGGGATGTACACTTGGTACGAGCTCTTATAAGGCAGTGTAACTACTCTGTACACTTTGTCTTCCAAGATAGTAAAATAAGTGGTTTCATTAACCTTCACATCCCCTTCTTCCATTACACTTTGGTATAGTTGTTGTATTTCTCCATCATCCTGCTGCGCCTTCCAGATTTCATCATCCGAGATCGGGATCTCTTTCGGAGACTCCTTTTGCGACGGTTGCATGATGGCACAGGTTGGGGATATGGTGTAAGGTATTTCTCCAGGAGATCGGGACAGGGCATCCGGAACAACGTTGTATTTGCCTTTCCGGTACTCTACAGCAAAGTTGAACTCTTGGAGCTTCAGAGCCCAACGCATGAGGCGTGAGTTGGTCCGTTGAGATTTAAAGACCCATACTAGAGAAAATGATCCGTCACGACGGTGAAAAACCTCCCCTCCAGGTAGTATCTCCATTTCTCCAAGGCCCACACCACGGCCAAACACTCTTGCTTCGTTGTAGAGTAGTTCCTCTCTGCCTTGTTCAGGCTCCGGCTTGCATAGGCAAGAACTTGACCTTAATACTGCAGCCATTATGTTCAAAGCACATAACCATCTGCTTCCGCAATGTATCCAGGAGCTGTTTGAGCCAAGAGAGAGTAGGTATAACCTAAGGGGATTTGGTATCTTTAAGGGGACTAAGGCAAGAACAAATAAAAAAGGTAGATGCATAAGTGTCAGAGGGGTAAACCTTTGGAACGGTTTGGACGATGAATTAAAAAAATGTAGTTCCATAAATAAATTTAAAAGAATGTATAAATCTAAAATAATAGATAAATATAGAACATTAATGTAAATTATAAATACTTGAAGGAATGTTAGCTTTGCTAGATTATCTTATAAATTATATCTTAATTACATACTAAGTATGTATTATTAAATTATTATACAAATTGATTACTATAGTATTATATAAGGATATTGTAATATGATTATTCAAGAATTCTGTAAGTCTTGTCTTTTGGTTGTTGTGATCACGTTTGTCTTGTTTTCTTTTTTCTCTGTTGTGTTAATCTTCTCTTTTGTCAGTTTTCTCGTTTGTTTGTTTGTTTGTTTTTTCTTGTTTTCGTAGTTTTTCTTTTTTCCTTTACGTCAATTTGTTTTGTGTGCAAAAGGATAGGCAAAATAAGCCATTGGCTTCAGCCTACTCCTTTTTGGTCTTAATCATACATGATATTATATGATGATATGTCGAATATATTGAATGTATCCTGCTAAGATCAAAATAAAATACTACTACTACTACTACTACTACTACTACTTCCTCCGATCCCACTCCTGTCTGCTGCACCAGAACTGCTCCCAACCCGACATCACTGGCGTCTGTGTAGACGATGAATAGTCCTGTAGCAGAGGCCCTCAGATTTTGAGATACCCCCACCCGAGTTAGAACAAAACACAACCATGTTTTTTCTTATCTTTAGGGTCTCCCATTAATGAAATGGATTGTTGTGAAATTTTATTTTGGGGCAAAATTTGGTTTTTGGGCTATTCTTTAGAACTACCCCAATCTCTAAAAAAGGCAAATCCGAATAGGGCAAAGGTGACCAAAAATGCTATAACTTGAGAATGCTCACTCTTATCTTCATCAAATTTGCTGAGGTATGAACCAGGTGTCTAACCTACATCACCAAAGAGTCAGAGTTACATAAAGAAATACTGAAATATAGTCCTTTAAACATACCTTTAGTTTAGGCGGAAATTGTACTTTTGAAGTGAGGACTCCTCTACTTTCCCTCATTTAGAAAAAAAACATACATTTATGTCAGATAAGCTGTTACTGCATAGCCTAAGATGCTATTAAACAATAACCAGTGGTTGTATGGAGAGATCTAGTACAGTTTTATTGCAAATGAGACTTCTTTAGACATACCCCTAAGTAAAGTGTTATTCCAATACATTTTGTAGTATTAGGTGTAAAAGTTTACCAAAGTTTGACCACTTTTAAGGTGTTATTTTCAAGATGGTGTCCAAGATGGCCAAAAAAACATTGAAATAGCTTAATTCCTTCATTATGTATCCTAGACAAGTACGTTTTGTGTCTAATCCCATGTTTTGGGGGCCTGGGAATCCATCCACTGGACCAAATTGCAGAGATACAATTAGATCATTGAAATCCAATATTTTGTGACTATTAAAACACTCTGAAATGGTCACCCGCTTAACTAATTATATAATACATCTCCAACTACTTATATTTATTTTTTACTGGAACAAGGCTTCAAGATATTATATATCCTCAAAACACAACAAAACTAATAGTCACAATTTGCAGTAATTCAGAAGGTGGTGGCAGAAAATATTGTCAGTTGATAGTTGTTTTCAATATTTAAAGGTTTTGGATAGCTCTGTGGATCAAATTTAGCCCAAACTAAATTCATCTTTGACTATACACCCCACCCCCAAAAAATGTCTTGCATTATGAACCAATCTCTCTGCACCCCTCCCCTTACCTACCCAACTGCATAACTCCTCCCCTACATACACGAGAATATTTATTTTTCTCGTGGACAAGCGCAGTGTCATCTTGTAGACACAAGATTTTGAAAAACATTAAATAGATGTTTTAACACATTAGGAAGGCAATCAGTGTGAGTGTGCAAAGAGGGGTGGGGGTGGTTATGGAGGTTAGTGTAGAGCTGTCAGAACCGAGTATCTACTGGGTGCCTAGACAGAGGGGAGTATGGGGGGTGGGTCTGGTCTAGAGTTTAGTGGGCCTAGGGTTCCCCTCAGGTGGGTAGAGGGGATTGCTCCCTGGGCACTTGGAGCGCAGAAGAGCAAAGTTAGGAGCCAAGGAGACCCTGAGCTTCTCCTGTCCCCCATGTCCGACGTGCAAAACCTCCAACAGAAATGATTCACCATTTCAACAAAGACAGTTTTGCAAACGATACATGAAAGATAAACTTGTATCTTTGCCAGATCTCACTCCAAGTGGCTTAGGGAGCCTGCGCTCTCCTCGTTCTCAGCTCCTCCAAAAGCAAATTAGCATTTGGGATACAAACGATTTCTAAGTCACGGCACGCTGGAGGACGGAGTGAGGAGGAGGCAGAAATTAAGGTATTGGAATTTAGCTAATGCGTGAGGCTGAGAGAAGTGTCCCTATGTCGCCTGGCTCACTGGATAGTCCCACTGGTCCCAAGTGGACCTCCACGCTGGCTCCCGAGATAGGCACTCCCGAGATAGGCTCTCTCTTCAGACAGTCCCCAGTGGTGGTGGCTGTAAGACCTCCACATGTTGCAAGACTGTGTCATATACATATGTATGTATGCTGGCCCCAAATGGACCTCCTGGCGGGTCTGGCTGGCTCCTATGCCCGAGATAGGCACTCGTGAGTGGGCTCGTGAGTGGGCATAGGCGTTCGTGAGGAGGGTCGGCCCCCCCCATAGTGGTGGTTGTAAGACCTCCACGTGGTGGTGCATGACTGTGTGTCAGGCAGACAAGGGTGTATGTCGGACTGGCTCACAGGAGAGTCGGTGGTGGCTGACCATTAATATTCCCAGGGGCCCCCAGTGACTTATCATTATGGCTCAGAGCATCCTCTCCCCTCTCCTCTCCTCTTTAATAGTCTCAGGAATAAGGAGATGTTTGTGACAAGCACATCTGCACCTTATCCACATCACACTCCTCCACCACCCCTGCCTTTTTTTGAGTGTAGCGTTGTGAGCTTGTACATCGGCTATTTTCACAATGTTTGCCTCTTTCTTACCTGATATTTGAGAGAATATTGAGTCTTAAGAGTAATTCAATTGTAACTTTAGAAATGTGCAGATACCCTGTATACACTTATACTGTATGTTGGTTTGTTAACTGTTGAGTGAGAAAACAATGTTGCACATCAAGCTAACCATTGTATAGATTTGTATTATATACCGGGAGCAGTATGGGTTAGCGCCCCAGGCTGTGTCTTCCGTGAGGAAGAAACCCAACAAACCCACGGTGAGGCCTTTAGGAGGGCCATTCCAGCAAACCGCAAGTGGAGCTAATACCATTAGACGGCCCAATCTAGTGGTATCGACCCAAGGAACCATCACGCCAGAAGGAAATGTTTGGATCGGGGCGGTGCACCGGATCTGGCGCAGCGCTCAGGTCCTGGACCTGGTGAGACGAAGGAGGAGCCCGCAGGAGACAACCCACAGAGCCTAGTCCCTCCACATGCCAGGGCCTCCCTGTGTTCAGGCAGAGTACTTCCGGAGAAGCGGACTGAGTGGCCCTGTCTTTCCCTATAGGACTGACCGTGGGTAGCTACCTGGGATGTAAGTTGGGGCTTGATCAACCCCGGCTGGGTCACCTGGGCGAGGGTGTATGTTGCGAGACCCGAAACACCCTATGACCCCAGGCTACAACACTGATGATACATCCCAGGTGCATCCATGTGATGTATTCTTTATAGCCAGTCTATCACATTGGCAGCCATGTTTTTACAAATGTCATAGTACCACCCAGTAATAATTAATTTATTCCTTATTGGTATCAAAATAAATCTTGAAAGCTTCAACAGAATGTGAATTACATATGATATATCTACTGTTGATGAATTCACCAATCCTGGGCATTATGGCATGTAGAAAAGGGAGAAATGTCAAATTACATGTTAAATATGATTATAACCAATTGCTTTAATATATAATTGTACTTAAAATCACTTGACTATAATTTATATATGCTAATTGGATTCCTAGATCACCAAAACATGGGGTTAGGCACCAAAATTACTTGTGTAGGGCAAATAATGAAGGAGTAATGGGGCTTTTAAGGAACTGGTGGTGGCCATCTTGGAAATTTGACATTTCTAATGATCAGATTTTGGTAAACTTTTGATATGTTATTAAGTACACCTGATACTACAATAAACCATTGAGAAACCTATTGTTCTAATTATTTTTGGGTCAAACCATATTTGCACCCACCTATAATGTTTTATTTCCAGAGAAGGGGTATGTCTAAAGAAGTCTCATTTGCAATAAAACTGTACAAGATCTCTCCACACAACCACTGGTAATTGTTTAATAGCATCTTAGTATATGCAGTAACAGCTTATTTGACATAAATGTATGTTTTTTTTTCTAAATGAGGGAAAGTAGAGGAGTCCTCACTACAAAAGTACAATTTCCGCCTAAACTAAAAGGTATGTTTAAAGGACTATATTTCAGTATTTCTTTATGTAAATTACATTCTGACTCTTTGGTGATGTAGGTTAGACACCTGGTTCATACCTCAGCAAATGTGATGAAGATAAGAGTGAGCATTCTCAAGTTATAGCATTTTTGGTCACCTTTGCCCTATTCGGATTTGCCTTTTTTAGAGATTGGGGTAGTTCTAAAGAATAGCCCAAAAACCAAATTTTGCCCCAAAATAAAATTTCACAACAATCCATTTCATTAATGGGAGACCCTAAAGATAAGAAAAAACATGGTTGTGTTTTGTTCTAACTCGGGTGGGGGTATCTCAAAAACTAAGGGCTTTTTTGAGGACTTGCTACAGGACTAGAAAGGCAGCTCAAACTTTGGATGTCCCAAAATGGGTGATGACACAAGATGGCCTTTGAGGATCTCAAATGCTCTTTGGCACTACTCCGTCCATTTGAACTTGACCCCTTTTCTCTTCAGGTGATTGAGTGGCTCTGCTATCTCGGAAAAGTTGGGCACAAACCGGTGATACCAGCCTGACATGCCCAAGAACCGCTGTACAGTCTTAAGATTGGTGGGTACAAGGTACTGTTCCACGGCCTTGGTCTTTTCCGGGTCTACTTGGACCCCAGCAGCAGAAACGACATGATCCAGGAACTTCAAAGAGCTCTGAAAGAAGTTGCTTTTCTTCATGTTTACTGTTAGCTTCGCTTCTCTCAGCTTGTCCACAACCGCCTGTATGTCCTGATAGTGCTGCTCCCAGGATGAAGAGTAGATGATAATATCATCCAAGTAGACGAAGCAGATGTGACCCCGGAGCTCGCCCAAAGTCTGCTCCATGAGCCGCTGAAAAGTGGCTGGGCGTTTTTGAGGCCGAAGGGCATGACCTTGAAGTGATACAGCCCAAAAGCACATACAAAAGCAGTCTTATCCTGGCTTTCTGGGTCCATCTTGCATTGCCAATAACCGCTGTTCAAGTCAATGCTGGATAACACCACAGAGCCAGCAAGTGATTCCAGAATTTCCTGAATGGTTCGAAGAGGGTAGGCATCAGTGTAGGTGATAGCATTCAGCTTGATGTAGTTAACACAGAATCTAGTGCTCCCATTCTTTTTTGGAATTAAGACGACAGGAGAGGACCATGCCGAAGAAGAAGGCTCAATAATGTCAGCCGCAAGCATTTCATCTATCAGCTCTTTCATGATATTGAGTTTCGATGGCGAAACACGGTAGGCCTTCTGCTGGCATGTCATGGGTCACAAAGATGTTGGGTGTCAGCACTTCTGTACACCCCAGAGCTGATGTGCATACATCTCCACTATGCTGCAGTTGCATGCAAAGTTGGGCCTTTCCCGAGTCATCTAGTTGGGCATTCTGGGTGGCTGCATTCAACAGCTCCCGGTCTTTGTCACAAGTCTGAACAGGTGGTAAGCGTGGGGCAACAGCCGTAAAGAAGCACACTCGGCTGGAGGGTAACCCTTTAGCTGGCAGGTTTGTGAAGAAGTACTTAACGGTGTCTTTATCCTTAAACCAGTAGCTGTTGTTGGCCACGTACTCCACTGGCACACATGAAGTCCAGTCCAAGGACGATGGGAAAGGCTAGAGTCTCAGCACTAAGGATCACCAAGGGTATAGTCCATGAATGGTGATGCATGGTAATGTTTACCTCAGACCATCCCAATGGCTGCCTTGGACTCCCATCTGCCAAGTACAGAGGCCCAGCCGCCCACAAATAAGGTTTTCTGCTCTTTCCCCAATGCTCTTCCAGAGTTCTTCATTAAGCAATGTATAGGTAGAATCGGAGTCGAGGATTCCTCTAACCTCCACCCCCCCAACAGAAAGAGGCACAAGCAATTGCTGGGGATGGGAGGCAGAGTTCAAGAAACAAGAGGAAGTCTCAGTTACAATGGCGTCGTTCACAGTATATGGCCCAGAATGAGACACTGTCTGGGCTGTAGGAGAGCTGAAGGAAGCATTCTGTGTTTTCTCCCATTTGTTGAATTTTCCTTTTTGTCCTGGATTGTTGGGGCATGTAGCGGGAGAATGATCACCCTTACAATGCCAACAGTAGACCTGAGGAGGGTTTTGTGTAGACTGTCCTGTAGAATTTGAAGCTGAATAGTTGGAGCCTTTACTCATGTTTTGACCTCTCTTGTCCGGCATCCGTTTTTGCTTTTCTCCTTCCTTCTCCAACTGTTGGCCTAGTCGCACTAGGCCATCCACAGTGGTCACCCGGCCGCTCCGGAGCTGACTGGCAAGTTGAGGACGAGCATTCTTGAGAATCATTAATGCCAGAAAGTCCTTACACTTCTCCAGATACCTAAGCTGAATAGTAGGATCAGAAAGTGATCTCCGAGTACTGTGTCCTCTCCGTGTGATCCTCTCTGTATCCTCCGTCCCGAGCAACACGACAAAAGCTAACTGTGCATAAAACAAACAAACAAACAAACAAACGCACGGCGGCAGCGAGCCCAGGCAGCCAGTCCTCCCGTCACTCCGACAAGACGCCAACTTTCCTCACCCAGGTAGAGTGACGTCACGCCATTCATAAAAGCCAGTGTGGCTGGCCACCGTCCTCATGTGAATGAACTGACACAATAAGTCAGGGGTAGTGGCGATGCACCGCTAATCGCTACAAGCTCACAATGCGTCACACCCACGACGCATTGTGAGCTTGTAGATCTGCTATTTTCAAAAGATTTAAAACCTGTGAAATGGGACATTATGCATAATGAGTACTTTCTACTTTTGGTACTTTAAGCATATTTTGATACCAGTACTTTTACTCAAGTAAATTTTGAATTCCGTACTTTTACGTGTAACAGAGTATTTCTACATTGTAGTATTGATTGATTGATTGATTGATTGATTGATTGATTGAATACTTTATTTCGAAGTTTGCAGACAACAAGCACATGAAAGTACAGTTCAGATACAAGGTCAACTAAATAGGATTGAAAAAAGCCCAAGAAATTTAAAGCCACTGGCTTGTTTCAATTGGAGTCCTCTTGTACTCAATTCATAGTGACATTAAATGACAGACAGATATACACTACTATGCAGAACATCATATAAACAGTTTAGATACTTTTACTTTTTAAGTAAAAACTTTTTTCACCACTGGCTATAATCCAGCCTACACCAGTCCAGTAGGTGGCGCTATGTGTAGTGTTAGTGTAAATGTTTGTCTACAGGCGACGACTAGTGATGACGTCAGACTAGTTGCGTCACGCAATAAAAACTAAGCTATGATGACTAAAACTAAGACTAAATATATTGACAATTTCGTCAACAAATAAAAACTAGACTAAAATGTTAAGGAGGGACTAGTGGAGAAGAAATCCAGTAGAACAAAAAATGCATGTTGGACACATGGGTGTTGCACTCTAAAAATAGCAGATCTACAAGCTTTCAACGCGTCACGCTGCGAAACATTGATCGGCTATTTTTTTATGATATGTAGTCGACTAAAACAAGACCTATAAGATTTCAGATGTCTAAAAGATGAAATTTTATTCAAAAGACTATAAAACTAAATCAAGATTTGCTGTCAAAAATAACACTGTCTGGGACCCCAATCTACTGTATCATCTGTGTTCATTTAACACTGAGAGTGTACAAATAGAACCAAATGGTACATTCATTTGGTTCCATTTGTACACTCTCTGAGTTAGACACATAAGGGAGGGTCCATTTGGTTTCTATTCTTAATTATCAATAATTTGGCTGGGGACCCCCTGAAACCACCTCAAGGACCCCTCGGGGTCACCCGAACCCCACTTTGATAACGAACCCGACATCAGAGCAAAACAACAAAAGCAGTGTTGCCATGTCTGCTTATTATAAGCGACTTTGGGCTTGTTTTTCTGTAGAGTTGCTTTATATTGATAGTTGCGGGTTGCGTTTTTTTGGGCTTGTTTAAACCAGTGGTTCTCAAACATTTTCATGTCAAGGAAACCCGACAAATTAATATGTATTTGCCTGCGGACTGAACATATTTTGTGCCAGGGACTAGATTACTAGATGTACGAGTTGTTCAAATGTTTTTTTTTTGTTCCACACGTTTTCCAAGATTCTTTTAGAAATGGCCGATGTTTGGTTTAAAGTGCTGCAGTGCCCTATTATAGTTGCTTCTTTTGGGCTTGTTTTCATTAACCTCGTGTCTCCAGACTTTCCATCAAGGAGGAAAGCCTGGTATACATTCTAAACTGGCCCGTGTGATCCGGTTTAGAAAAAATGAAAACAAGAATCGTGTTCCGGTGGTGTGTTCCGGTTGGCGTCACATTGTTTTTGTTCCCCACATAATAAGAAAGAACCAATTCGTCAAGTCTCGCTAATCTCGCTACAAGTTAAAATAAAAGATTGATGTATCAAACCGTTATTATACCAAACGAAACGAAACGATTATACCAATTTAGGCCAATTTTAAACTAGGGGAATCATTTTGGAGGTGTACGACACTGGAGGTTCCGGTCGTGGGTTCCGGCCACCTGATGACGTAAAGCTATTTCCGCTCCAGATCGGATCAGAAACCTGAAAATGGTATTGATCCTAGGCTATGTTTTCATTAGTGGTGGAAATAAAAATAAATTGAAGTACCAATACTTTTACTTCTACTCCAACTCCACCACATCTCGGATCCAAATATTGTAGGCTTACTTTACTCCACAGTACATGTATTTGAAAACTTTCGTTACTAGTTATTAGATTTTTATTATTATTACAAAACAATGACATACATTAACCATTTCGGCCATTTGAAAATAGCCGATCTACAAGCTCACATTTTCAAAAGATTTTTATACATTTGAAAACGCATTAAACGGGACATTCTGCATAATGAGTGATTTCTTTTTTTGGTACTTTTAAGTACATTTTGATGCCAATACTTTTGTACTTTTACTCGAGTACATTTTTAATTCCTGACTTTTACTTCAGAGTATTTCTACATTGCAGTATTGACACTTTTACTTAAGTAAAAAATGTGAGTACTTTTTCCACCACTGGTTTTCATAGACCCAGATGCTTATTATTCTCGCAAAATTTGGCAACACTGAAGAAATCCCGCTTGCTGGTTTGTCTGGCAAAATCTCGCAACTCTGACGTATGCTCCATCCAGTGAAAAAAAAAAGCGTCAGCCGCAGTTTGTCCTGTTTTCATTGTTGAACTTTGTTGTTATTTCAGGTAAAACGTCCTATAGTTTGTGCTGGTTTTATTCAGTGTAGAATGTGTGTGTTTTGCTGCGTCACACAATGCACACCGTGGACAAGAATGCATGTCTAACAACACAATAACACAACTATAGTGCGCTAGCATAGCTGCTAACGCTAGTCCTAGCAAGAGCCATGCGTGTGGTCGTGTGTTGTTGAAATGTGTTACATCCAGTGGTGGAAAAAGTACCCGCATGTTTTACTTAAGTAAAAGTATCGATACTGCAATGTAGAAATACTCTGTTACAAGTGAGAGTCCAGTACTATTCAAAATGTACTTGCGTCAAAGTATATACAAGTATTGGTATCAAAATGTACTTAAAGTACCAAAAGTATAAAGTACTCATTATGTAGAATGTCCCATTGCACAAGTTTTTAAATGCATAAAATGATGCAACGCATTGTGAGCTTGTAGATCGGCTATTTTCAAATGGCTGAAATGTATAGGGCTGAAGTGGTTAATGTATGTTTTGTAATAATCTAAATGTATAAAGTAACTAAAGTTTTCAAATAACTGTAGTGGAGTAAAAGTACAATATTTTCTCCTGAAAAAAGTACTGAAAAATTGGAAATACTCCAGTTAAGTAAAAAATACCTCAACATTTTACTTAAGTACAGTACTTGAGTACATCACATGCACTTTGTTACCTTACACCACTGCATCATGGTCATTGTAGAAGATATTACACTACAGTACTGTTGCAGAGAACAAGAGGGGTTTATTTTTTTCTAATATCAAATAATACAATTTTAAAATGCAACAAGGGAAAACCTCTGAATAAATGAGGACATCTGTTTGTCATCCTGAGCTTATCTCTACTTCTCTACTTATTGTATTGTGCATTACACTACAATGCATTATGTATTATAGTGTAATAGTGCATCGTATTGTAGAGTGTTTTATGATTATAATGGCTATTCTATTGTATTGTGCATTACTCTACAATGCATTGTGTATTATAGTGTAATAGTGTTGTAGAGTGTATTGTATACATTTGTGTGTGTGTGTGTGTGTGTGTGTGTGTGTGTGTGTGTGTGTGTGTGTGTGTGTGTGTGTGGGGAGTGGGAAGAGAGGCCAGTATACGCCACATGGGAAACAGAAGGTCCCTGCTGAGTATGTGTCTAAAAGTGTCCTTGAGCGAGACACTTAAAGGGATAGTTCACCCCAAAAAAATGAATGAATATTTGTTTAGTTTTTGTCACATTCCTAAGCCAATAATTTGATGACCAGCAAACCGGTAGGCAGTGGTTCCGGTAGGAGAGACAAAGGAGACTCTTTGTGTCTCCCACTGGAGCTGCTGCCGGTCATCAAATTATCAGCTTAGGAATGCAACAAAAACATAAAAATATCCATGAATTCAAGTCTCCATGGGGTGACTAATAGATAGGAAAAAAATCATTTTGGGGTGAACTATCCATTTAACCCCTAAACTGCTCCCCTGGCACTGTATTAATAGCACCAACTGCTCCTATTAGCAGTGGTGGAAAGTAACTAAGTACATTTACTTAAGTACAATTTTGAGGTACTTTTACTTTACTTGAGTATTTCCAATTTCCAATACTTTTACTTCTACTCCACTACATCTCAGAGGCAAATATTGTACTTTTACTCCACTACAATTATTTGAAAACTTTAGTTACTAGTTACTTTGCAGATATAAATTATTATATTATAAAACATACATTAACCACTGTAGCCCTATTTTATACCTAGGCTATTTAAAAATAGCTTATCTACAAGCTCACAATGCGTCGCAATGCGACGCGTTGTGAGCTTGTAGATCTGCTATTTTCAAACCTTTCAGTACTTTTACTTTTGGTACTTTAAGTACATTTTGATAGCAATACTTTTGTACTTTTACTCAAGTAAATGTTGAATTCCGGACTTTTACTTGTAACAGAGTACTTATACATTGCAGTATTGATACTTTTATTTAAAGGGATACTTCACTTTCACATAAAATAAACATTAAAAATATATATAAAAAAAATGAAAGAAGTTATGGCAAAATAAAGGCCCCCTCACACATTAGTAGGACACTCTAATGCGTGAGGGGGCCATGAATTTTCCATAACTTTTTTCATTTATTTTTAATATATTTTTTAAATGTTTCCCCGACCCTAAAGTGAAGTATCCCTTTAAGTAAAACATTTGAGTACTTTTTCTTCCTAATAGTTAGGAGGGGCTAAATGCAGAGGACAATTTCAGCATTTCACAAATATACTGTGACCAAAAAGAATTGACTAAAAACTATCTCTCTCTCTGTTGTCAGGACAGGAGGAGGATGCGTCCCTACATTTTAACAGTGAATAAAGATGCTCGGCTTCGTGGAGTCGTCAAACTCTTCATCCAGGAGGATATTACAGAGGTATTCTCATATTTTATCTACTGTATTAATATTTAAAAGTAGTATAAGTGATATTCCTTTGTTAAAACAAGTATTAGACTAGAAAAATGTGCTCCTCGGAGCACAGGTCTCCGCCAAGCCAGGTAGAAGAAGTAAATCTTAGCCAATGAAATATGAAACGTAGGACAGGTCCGGCTTGATGACATGACTATAGAGATAATGTGTACCGATTTGCATGATGTTTGGACAAAATCAGTAGGAGTAAAAGCAGAAATTGTGTGTTTGCAAAAATTGGCCTCCTGGTGGCACTATAACAGGTCAATGTGAAACATTTGGGTAAGAGGTTCGCTCTGGCCTCCAGTGTGTGTGTGCACAGTTTCACGCCGATCAGTCCAACAATGCCGGAGATTAGCTGTACGCAGATTCGACAGATGGACACACACACGGACGGACGGAAAGGGGCCAAAACATAGTCTCGACCACGCCTTCGGCCTGGTGGAGACAATAACTATATATTCTGATAGTAATCATTGCTGTAGAGTGTCTGTTCAGTAACAGGGGTCTCCCTGTCTCTCCAGCTCTTAAATAAACAGAAAATGCATTTTCAGGTCGGGATACCAATTTTTATCCAGTCTGGAGAGAGAACTCATACAGGATACAGGATAAACAAGTGAAATTGGAAGTGATGCCACATTATAGGGCTGCCGGAATTGGCCCAAAAAGTTTTTTCGAATATTCCTTTAAAAAACCCACGCAGGTTCGATCCATTTGAACATCGAAACCATATTTTTAGTTTTACATTTACACCAATACAGCAGGTTACATCAACAATTTTGTAGATATATTTATTCAACAAAAACATGTCTTCTAAAATAGACATTCTACACAATTTAATGTTTTGTAAACATTTGTTCAATTTAGTAAACATTTTGAAAGATCACTGGCACAGATCTCCCCCCCTCTCTCTCTCTCTCTCTCTTTCTCTCCCCCCCTCCCTCCCCCTCTCTCTCTCCCCCCCTCCCTCCCCCTCTCTCTCTCCCTCTCTCTCTCCCCCTCCCTCCCCCTCTCACTCTCTCTGCGCATTGGTGCTGCTGAAATGCGCTCTTTTCGATTTTGTTGAGCAGGTATTGGGGGCTCTTGCTCACACTACATCATCTCATTTTGAAGCAGCTGATTGTTGTCATGGTCTGGCATATATCTATGCAATAAGTGCCCCCGAAGAGATCCCCCATTGCAGACAGAGCGGTTTCTTGAGTGGATTGTTAATCACGGGTTTGTCCGATACCGGTCTCGTTCTCACTGCCTGGGCCTCCTTCCAGGTTCTGTTTCATCTCCTCCATTATAGCCGCCTCCACCTATAGATTGATAGTTAAGACAAGACAGATGCGGGGGGAAATTCAGTGTCAGTGGCAGTTACAACAATAAAAGGAGACAGGACAGATACAAACAATAAAATAAACGTAGATATAGCAAGGCCTACCTCCGCGTTTAAGTGAATGAGGCGATGGAAGCGTGTATCCAGGTAACTGGCTTTGTTCAGCAGCTTAAATCTACAACTTTACTCCTGACTATACCGCTTCTCCAGGTTGGTGAAGATCTTTGATTTCACCTCTTTCAGTGCGGCAGGTTCTGTTCCATTAACATTCATGCATTCATTCTGCAACATTTTCTGCAGTGTGGCTTTCCTTAAGCTCTGCTGTTTTCAGAACGATGTCGTGCATTTTCCAATCATTTGAAATCCAATGGGCTGTTACAGTTACACAGGCTGTTGCAAGCGAGGTCCAACCGCCAGTTGTAAGAGCCACAGGCTTGTCTTTGACTGATCCCTTGATCTTCTCTGAGGTGCTGTTGTACAGCTCGACAATTCTACTGGCGATTGTTGTACGGCCAAGTTAGTTAAGGTACAAGGTGCAGAGGTTCCAGTTCCTGACAGAACTCCCTGAATGCCGTCCCTTCAACCATACTGTTTGGCCTCATGTCCTTGGATATGAACATAGCAAGTTTTTTTGTGCAAGCCTCATGTCTTGCTGCAGAGACTCCACTTGTCGCAGGCGGTGAAAAGTATGCATCCAAACGTGGTTGTTTTGGTGGAGTTCCCGTCAGCGCTTTGTTCTCTGTCAGATGTATACTTTCAAGATGGTTCTTCATGTTGCTTGTTGTGGTATTACCCGGAGTGAAAATCACTTGGTTGTCTTCCTCTTGTGAACTGGGTGCCTCTGCCATCATTAATGCATTGGTCGCTTGGTTTTCATGAACAATTCAATAATGCGTGACTGGTGCTGTGCTGTGACTTCAGTCATATGACGCCGTAAGCAGGAAACTGATCTTGTGACAACAACTGCTGAGAAAGGTTACAGGCGGCCAGAGTCTCGCGAAAACTCCAGAGGCAATTTATTTTATTTTGATTTGAACCTTAATTTTGTGTGGTCGAATATTCTTTTATTTTTTATATTTGAAGGAATATTTGAATATGGAATATTTGTTGCCAGCCCTATGACACAAACGCATGAGCAGACAAAATCGGAAGTGGAACAATATACAGTACAATTAAAGCTGATAAATGGATACTCTCTCCTTATTGCTTGAAAATTTGCAACCAATCTGAACATTTATTTTCTGTTTATTAAAGAGCTGGAGAGACAGGGAGACCCCTGTTTTTGAACAAACACTTGATTGCAATGAATACTATCAAAATATAGAGCTTTGTTTTTTTTTACCAAAAATAAGCCTTTTGTTTTGACCAAAAAATATCACTCACCATTAACTTATTAAACTACAACTTTTAATCCTTTTTCAATATTATTTGTCAAAGAGTTGTGGAAAGATTGCATTGTGATTCTACATGATATGTTTATGTGACTACTAGTGGCAGTGTTGTGCCTGAACGCGTTCAATGAACGATCGTTCATGAACTTGTTCATATTTTGGGCGAACGTGAACTGAACGTACTGTATGTCCGCTAGATGAACGTTATTGTGAACGCGTTCATTCTGGCGTTTGTGAACAGCGTTCTCTCACAGTTTAACTTCGTTCAAGAGTGTCCCTTTGTCATGTTGTATTTCATCCTATTCTGTGTTTCCGAGGCGTCTTGAACGCACCATCAGCCAAAAAAGAGAAAAGCAAGGCGGTGTCTGTCATTCCTCTGCGCAGCGCGGAGTGAACAGTCTCATCTACGTGCAGACTACAGACTACTATGCAGCTCCGTGATTACAGATAGCCCCTCGGGTTAAAAATGCAAGAGAAGCAACACTTAGCTTTATAAAATAAATGTCCGTTTATAAGTTGTTGTGTCACTGTAGCATGCTAAGTGATAATGACCCACAGCTATTTGTTCTTCTTGCAGAGTCTCCGACGCAAGATCATTTTGTAATTAAAGAAAGCTTCTGCGCTGTATTAGCTACACACACGCATGAACAACAACAACGTTGCTGGGACCGGGTGTACTGCTTGTGTTTAAAACAGTAGTATTTTTCACAACTCTTCGCTATTGATGCCTTTACTTTCTCTCTCTGCTGCTGCTGTTCTCTCTGTGCTAGAGCCTAATTTACACTTCGCAGCACGACGGTGTCCCGTGCCTAAAATAGCAGATATACAATCTCACAACACGTCGTCGATGCAACTCATTGTGAGCTTGTAGGTCTGCTATTAAAACATTATGACTACAAATGGCATAATCCTGGATTATATTCCTTTAATATAATAACACAGGTCTGGGTATTCAACGTTTTTCAAGTCAAGGACCCCTTAGCCAAGAGAGAGACCCTTATTAATTTTATATATATATATATATATATATATATATATATATATATATATATATATATATATATATATATATATATTGGGGAAAAAAAATTGAACCATGAACTTTAGTTCAAAATTTTGAATTATGAACTATGAACTGAACTAGTTCATTTTAAAATTTGTGAACTGAACTTTGAACTAATATTTTAAGTGAACTTTCCCAACACTGACTAGTGGTGGAGGACTTCCATCAGCTGATCTGGGCTCATGTACTGGGCTTACTGGGAGACCCGTAGCATCTTCACTCATACGGATAGATAGCATGCTATTAGACAGATGGTCAGATCCTATAGTTTCAATGTACAGATTATTATTTTTGATAGTATATTGTTTAGACTGATGCTAGGTTCTTGGTCTACCTGTGATCCTATTTAACAGAGGCACTAGACTGTCTCTCTGCATTTGATGTATGTGTTTACCTTGCTTATTGTAAGTCTAACGACATTTCTACAATAGTTTGATCTGACTAAAATGTGGTTATTGTACTGATAGTGCTGTTGGCCCTGTAACAATATCAGTGTCATATTCTGTGATGTCAAAACAACACTTTAATCGTGGGTATTTGCTTATGTATTTGACTAGGCTTAGGGTGGGATACTGTAATGGCACTGTTACCGTGTGTATTGTGTTCTGCATAGTGCAGACTTTATAGGCTGTATACTCTTGTATACTATCGTTCATTATTATGTTTTTTGTGTGATGTTATTCTTTCCTCTGACTCTTAGTTTTTTGTATTGCTACCCTTGATGTATCTTATACAGTACTACTCTTACTCTGTATCTGTACCTTAATTTCCACAGACTACCAAAGGGAGACGTCTACGGTATCAGAAGAGGGCCTCCAAAAGATATCCAACGTTGTCAGGGGAACAGCGAGAGATGGACGAGGGGTGTGGACAGTTTAATGCAAAGAAGAAACCTGTATTTAAGTTGTACAGGATAAAGAAGAAACCTGTATTGAAGTTGTACAGGATTGGTATGTACTGATTTGTTTTACTGGTGGGTTACACTGACTACTGTAGAGAGTAGGGCTGTTAGTTCTCCTCTATAATCCCATTCAAATTGCAATGCTTTATTATTTTTAATATTCAAATATATTCGAATATTTTATATAATTATATCAAATAACTTATTTATAGTTGTACAATAATAAACACCCACATGCACATATACAAATGCTCTAATAACAGGCTAAACAAAATAGTTCTAATTATTTTCGAATAGCGAAATTCGTTCTGACAGCCCTAGTAGAGAGTAAGTCATCCTGGCCGCTAGATGTCGCAGTCAGATAGACAGGAATCTTAAGATTCACAGCCAGCGTGCGTGCGTGCGTGCATGCGTGTGTGTGAATAACCAGATAAGGTGGGTTCTAAAGTGGATGGTGCTGATTTAAAATGGAATGGAAACCAGGCTTTTCACATCAAATTCAACAATTTTTTTTGAATGACAACGACGGGCATAATGGAGCGATTTCTATGTCTTTCGCAGGTTCCACAGTGTCTTAGAATGGTATTGCAATGTGTTGCAATAAATGGTAGCCTATCTAATTCATTGAGGATTTGTACTTGATGATTAAAACAAAATCAGTTTTTGCTTGATAACTGGTAATTATAGTTTTCAGAATATTAACTTTGAAGCCATAGAATCAAGACGTTTTCTCTGTGGAATCCTGGTGTGGGCATTTATTTGTGCCACATATTTTATTACACAACATAACAGTGGTGGCACCCACTGTTATGTTGTGTGACCCACATTAAATTTAAAGCGCAATACAAAGTGTGCGTGAAATGTTAATCAATTTGGGCCATTCTAGTAATGATTATAAGGCTCCGCTTACCTCCGACGAGTCTAGGCTACAAAACTCCCCGGTAGGTAGGCTACTGAATGAAGCGGAAGAGAGCAGAGGAATTTAGCTTTTGCTCTCCTAGTTGTCCGTTTATCATACTGTACGTTTTATGATAGCTGTATACATATTCTTATATGTTCAAAGACAAGCTGTAAAAACAAAAATTAAACTACAGCTCTAGTTTCTGCAAATCCTCGCTGTGCATTTGCAAGCTTGATGATGCAGGAACGCATGTACCTTGGTCTCACAAGATCCAGCACTTCATTCTTATCTTTTGCTGTCAAGTCTGGATATTAAAACTTGTGCCAGCTTATGTTTATATCACCAGTCAATCAATGCAATTTGAAATGTGATTTCACTCGTGAGCAGACGCGTGTTGCGAGTCCGTTTAGTTACAGGGGAGGGTGGCCCGGGCGGGTGATTTATCCCACAGTGGCACAATTTATTATTTAATATAAAAAAGACTGTGTGTACAAAAGTTAACTTGGACCGGTGTGTTTCGCCACATCGTTGCTGCAAACTGAGGTAGGGTACTTGGGTTCAACTTCACTTCATCTGCTAGCCTGTGATCTTAGCTTAGTCTTAAAAGAATATCCTATGGAAGTGAAAAATCGTTGTTTAAACAAGTTTTGGTCTGTGAGAGAGTGAGATTGGTGCATGGCAGCAGAAATAGTCATGCAGTCTCATCTCGGTTTGTGCAGTCACGTTACTAAAGTAACCTGACACTGCACGTGTTTCAGCCGTATGTATACTTTGTTGTGCGCCAAAAAAGACAGATCTACAAGCTCACGCGTCGCATCTGTGACGCGTTGTGAGCTTGTAGATCCGCTTTTTCTAACACGTGACCCGCTGTACGCCGAAGTATAACTCAAGCTTAAAGGACTGGGGAGCTGTTCTCACATTATTGCTTTTCTAACACAAATATATTGTCGTTTGGCGATTTTTGGGCCGACGACGGTTGATAAGTATATTTTGGCATATATATATATATATATATATATATATATATATATATATATACACATATACACATAATTAAACTCAAAATCAAGTGTGTCTAGTGAGCCAGATGGGAATGCTGTGGCTCCAGTGTGGATCTCAGTATTAATGTGACCAGGTGAGTCAGTGAATTATGGCGGCAGTCGTCTATGACATATCTGTGACGTATGACTTCAAATTTGGGCAAGGTTTCAGCCTGATTGGAGCCCTATTGACATTAAATTAAATCAAATATTTCAAAAAGTATAAAACATACTATGGTATATGAAAACAATTGTATAATGGAGGACTGGAGGTACATCTTTACTACGTGAAATGTGTCGGCTGGATCCATCCTATAAGTACTAGGAACATTGAGCAGCCATTCTACGGTGCTTGGGGAGCAATATCATACTACTGGCAGTGTGGATACAAAGTTTGGCGCTGATCGGTACAGCGGTTTGTGAACTAGGCACTCACGCACGCACGCACGCACGCACGCACGCACGCACGCACGCACGCACGCACGCACGCACGCACGCACGCACGCACGCACGCACGCACACACACACACACACACACACACACACACACACACACACACACACACACACACACACACACACACACACACACACACACACACACACACACACACACACACACACACACAAAATACTTTCTCCGGTGTAATTGATTAAGTAATTCACTATAAGACTACCAACCAGTATCTGACTATTTGTATTGTAATGCTCAAAACGATGAAGCTCTATAGGTTTTCTCTGTTGCATATGATCCAACCATCTGTAGATCACTTCTCTACACCCTCTGTTCCCTCCGTTTTCCATTCAACCTTCATCTACAACCCATGTCAAATTAAGGTCCTTATTCTATTCCTTCATTCCAGACAAGTCTGTGGAGACCAGCCTGCAGGTGGAGATGAGTTCTCCAGCACCAGCCAGCACCGTTTCTATTACACAGGAAGACCACCTCAAACAGGAACCTGAAGACCACCTTGAACAGGAACCTGAAGACCACCTTCAACAGGAACCTGAAGACTACCTTAGACAGGAACCTGAAGACCACCTTAAACAGGAACCTGAAGACCACCTTAAACAGGAACTTAAAGACCACCTTAAACAGGACCATCTTAGACAGGAACCCGAAGACCACCTTAGACAGGAACCTGAAGACCATCTTGAACAGGAAACTGGAGACCGCCTTGAACAGGAACCTGAAGACCATCTTGAACAGGAACCTGAAGACCATCTTGAACAGGAAACTGGAGACCGCCTTGAACAGGAAACTGAAGACCGCCTTGAACAGGAAACTGAAGACTGCCTTGAACAGGAACCTGAAGACCACCTGGACACCAGTACGTTTCATGTTCTCTTTCTTTGTTCTTCTGTTGTAGCTATCACCCAGAGATGCAAACGCCTCGCCTTTCACAAACATTTGCCATTTTGAGATCAAAATTCATGTTTTTATTTATTCTTCTTAGTGGGGAGGGCGGGGGGGAAGGATGGTGTCAGTCGAGTTCAATGCAGGTTTGGTTAAGTTTAACATCAGCAATTTTGCAGGACTCCGGCTGTTCAATATGACAATTCAATCATTTGTTTTAGTCTATGCATTAGCATTTTTAACAATAACAACTTACTCCTAATAAACAGGTTGGGTCATGGCCTGTCTAGTCACTACCCTGTCTTGAAAGTGAAAAACACTTCTTTACACCCTCTGATTTGACATTGGTTGTGGATGAAGTCACATTCAACCTTCATCCACAACCAATGTCAAATCAAAGTCCTTATTCTATTCCTTAATTCCAGACCAGTCTGTGGAGTCCAGCCTGCAGGTGAAGATGAGTTCTCCAGCACCAGCCAGCACTGTTTCTATTAAACAGGCACCTGAAGACCACCTTAAATGTGAACCTGAAGACCACCTTAAACAGGAACCTGAAGACCACCTGAACACCAGTAAGTTTCATGCTCTATTTTTGATTTTATTTGTTCCTCCTCTGTAGGGCTGTTACCTTAAAACATTTCAGTAGTATGGTTATCATGACAAAATGAAAGTAAAACATGGTAATATAATGGCATCTATAGTTGCAACTTGCCTATCACACAAAATTGATCTTTAAATTTTTTATTTTTTATTATCTCATAGCCACAACAAGCCCTACACATTCAAATGGCTTTAACCTTGGGGTTGTACTGCATTTTGGGTCACTGCTCAGTCTTTGAAAAACACGTCTAAGTTTGTGTTATTAAAGTCCTTATTCTATTCCTTCATTCCAGACCAGTCAGTGGAGTCCAGCCTGCAGATGAAGATGAGTTCTCCAGCACCAGCCAGGACCGTTTGTCCAGAGCGCCCAGGACGGGGGAAGAGACGGAGACGATTACCCCAGCATTTCCAGGATTTTGATTTGGGTGAGTGGGTTACTGCGGACATTGGATCCCCTCATGTGAGGGTTGTGCTTGTGTTAGGTTCACCATGAAATGGGTGGTCTATGGTGGGTGGTCCATGCCGAAAATGATAGCCCAACAAGCTTAACATGTGATGTAATGTTGTAGCTTAGCAATGACCAGTGTTGGGCAAGTTACTTGAAAGTAGTAACGTTGTTACTTTACTAATTACTGGATTATAAAAGTAACTACTTAATTTTGTGTCACTTTAATTTCTGCTTAATTTTTGTTTTTGTGCACAAAACGACAATTCTCAACCCTCATCTATTGTAGCTCGCTATGATAAAAAGTAGTACATTTAGATATAGGAATCATGTATTCAACAACATCACAACTTGAAATCAGTCTTTCTTGAGCAGACATGACAAGTATACATGACAATGTATAAAGTCACCATACCAACTTTGATGAGGCATTATGGTGCTGTTCCCCCCCCCCCTTTTTTTTTTTCAAAAGGCAGAACTAAACACATTGAAGATAGCCGATCTACAAGCTCCGCTGGGTTGTGAGCTTGTAGATATAGGCTAATTTCGGTGCGCGACCCCGTTGTACGACAAAGTATAAATTTGGCTTTAGATGTCAGTTGAATAGGCTACTTCATAGACCACGGCTGAAAGTGAATAGCCTATGCTACCCGTACACAGTTTACAAAGCTCTTTGACTGACACAAACTTAAAATAATAACAGCGTTGAATGTATGCATGTGTGCCAGGGCCAGACTAGCTTTTTTTCACCACCGTCCCAAAATACAAATGTTACCGTCCCAAAGTGAATGTAATCCGTCCCATTTTTTAAAATACATTATAATTAATTCATTAATATATTTATTATTATTATTATCATTGTCATTATCCTCCTATAATTCCCCAAACCTCTGTCACCAAAACCTGTTCTGCCCGGTTCTCCTCAGTGGCTGGAGCAATTGATCTGAATTTGCACACAATCATTGACCATTAGCATGTGCACGGAACAGTGACGCCTGTTTTTCACTTCCCCAAAATGTAATCTGTTTATTAGCGTCTGTATGTAAAATAATTCGGGCTATGGGGCCATGCTTACAGCCGTCGCCATGGTTACAGCCCCCCAAGCTATGGGAGGAAGGGGTCCTCCTTGGGGCCAAAAAGGTTTGGGACTATTGCTGTACAGCACAGCACATAACCCAAAGTCTGTTAATACTTTGAATGCGTGAATTAGATTGGCTATGTTCACCGTGTGACACTGTCGTTCTACTAAGTATGCATGCAGATAATCTGCCTGCACGTTGTTTACGCTACAGATCAGATGGAACTGTAGCAACAACACATAACAGCATGGAACTCCATGAAATAAATATCAGCATGGATGACTGGCTTTAGTTTGAAAGGAAAACATAACATCTTGTATTCGGGAATACCTGTTGAGGGAATTGCCGCAAGATGCCAAAGATTAAACATTAAAACTATCGAATTTGATAACAATGTGTTCCCTATTCAAACAACAGCTTACTTTTGAAAGTATGTGTCAATGTGATGATGTTATAGGAGGCCATTATTTTTGTAGGCTATCTTAAATATCACAATCCAAATAAGATCCATAACGCTTTTATACTCTTAAAGTAGCGCCGCAATGTTTTGGTGAACGTAGTTCCGAGGTGTTGATCCATGGAAAGGACACACATATGGCAAGGTTTGTCTCTCAGACACAGCTTGTAGATAGGCACATTTTGACTCTGGATTTTGGATACATTTCCCAGTTTGACAGCTGTTCGTTCTCTACGTCTTTCTGCTGTCCTCCTAGCTATACCTGAGGATAATCAGTACTGCCTGCGTTTACTTGTATTAATCATTATAAACATGATCGTTAGTGCGGACCCGTTCCTGCTTCTCAAGACCGATACCGATAACCGATAATGAAAATATATATACATATATTTAAAAATCATAAATATATTATTTCACATGTATATGCATCTGTAGTATTAGCACACCTTAGGGTAAGAAATACTAGTAGTGGGCAATGGTGGATTTAACATAGCTTTGACCAATAGAATACATTTAATCATAGAACCTTTTAATCATTATTATTATTTAATTTGTATTATTTATGAATGTAGAATTTCTTTTTATTATTTATTGTGTAGCAATTAAAGACTGAAAACACTGGCTTACAGTGGAATTATTGGCAACTAAAGAAATAGGAATTCAAGAAATAATGAAGACAAATACTGACAATGCCTATGAACATTGGCTTGCAGTTATTGCACATAGCCAAAATGCAATAATAATATTAGGCTTGTCATTGAGAAAGGAAAATAAAGTTGTCTTTTTGAGGAGAAGTGGAACCTTATAAGTCACTTTAGTTTAGCATGAGGGAGAGGGTCTACCCTCTTCAGGGAATTACTTGATATGATATCTCTAGGCTACAGAAAACATTCAGTTGGCTATTAAACACATAGATATATATAAAGGCTAGATGGCTCAAGGGGGCGTCGGAAGCGTAGCTCAACCGCGGCCATCTTGCGACGGTCAGTCATAACATTATGTCTATGGTGCAAAATTGAGCACGCTATGGTTATTTCAAGTACATGCACCATAGACATAATGTTATGAATGATCGTCGCAAGATGGCCGCCATGTGGCAACGTCGTACTCCATTGGCCAGCAGCGCGGGTGAGCCTTTATATATATCTATGATTAAACATACACAAGACACAGACGATAGACAACCGGTTACTTACAGCTGCCATTAATTAGTGCTTTTGATTGCCTTTGTGGTCAAATCAGAGTCAAATGCATAGGCTCAACGAGCCATCGTTAACCTGCTAATGTTACACAGCTGATTCACTCTGATCTCCAAGCAAGTTGGAGAACACTCTAAAATCGTGGACACTCTAAAAAATTTACTTTGGCTGGTCAATATAAGATGACAATAGCAACAAAGGTTAGTAGTAGACCTGTATGTATGATGATCAGTTATTATTCCAGACAGTGGTCTATCCAAGACGTTTTAACACGTTTGAGACCAGGTCTCAACCAGCTCCTCATGCCGTCTCACTCTCTCTCTCTCTCTGTGTGTGTAGCGTAGCCTAACAGTGTGTGTGGGGGGTAGGGGAGGGGCTGTGCTGCTGCTACAACGTGTTCGAGAGTCTCCACACAACGGTGTCTAACCGAGAGTTATACTTCTCCACACAACAGTGTCTAACCGAGTTATACTTCTCCAGTACAACGGTGTCTAACCGAGTTATACTTCTCCAGTACAACGGTGTCTAACCGAGAGTTATACTTCTCCACACAACGGTGTCTAACCGAGAGAGTCCAAGCAGATCACAGCTGACAAATATTATATATTATAGGAGCTATTATTAATGTTATCGGTTTTATCGGGATGACGTCATAATTCCTGATATCGGACCGATAATTATCGGGCCGATACTTATCGTGCATTACTAATTTTACCGCAAATTATTTTTATATTTCTCTCTGTTGTTGGTGACAACTCTAGTGCGTCCCATGGACGCCACGGCGGTGTCATGAATGCGTCCTTTCTCAATATTGTGCGTCAGCGACGCAGGACGCAGGCCTATGAGCATCTCTGCATCAGCAACATTGATGCATCACTACTTTACAGTGTTGTGTGTGATCATTCAATAATGTTTCACTACAAGACTTCATCTATTCTAAATTGTACATTATTATGTAACCTCAGTTATGCCTTCATTCTTCAGTATCGTGTTATGATGTGACTGATGTCCTGTGTCCACAGTGCCTCCAGTGTCAGCAGTCAGTGTTTCACATGCACCAGAGCCTCCAGGAAACAGTACAAACAGAACCGACTTCTTAAAACGTGAGTGGAGTGATGTGTGAGAGTATGGACTAGCCAACTACAAAACTTTTGACTTAACATGTTACGGAGCAAACACTCTATTGCAATGACCAATATCAGAATATAAGGGGTTTTGTTTTAACCAACATAAATATCACTTTTAGCACCTTTTAAATTATGCCAATTCCCTACAATCCTACACTGAAATTGAGGCCCTGCATGATAATTGTCAACGTCTCCCAGTCCTCACCTTCATACGACAGGAGGTCTCTCAAGGTGCCATATCGCGAGACTTTCACTTGAAATCCTTGATCTCCCCCTGTGTTTTTTTTCGCACAGAAAAAACGGACAATAACATTTTTAACTCATTGACTGCCAGAGTTAAAACCTCGTTCATAGCAGCCCTTGCCAGCGATTTTCGTGTTTTTTTGTTTCGTTATTTTGTTATTTAATTCACATATAGAAAGTCTAGCTGGACAGTTGAATCGTTTTGATCGTTCCACCACTAGAGAGCAGCACATACCAGCTTGATCGCCTCTCGATCACACTCGCCCCCTCCCACACCCACTCACACAGTCAAACACATGAACCGGAAGTGAAATGTCTCAGATTCTGTGATCGGCGAAAATTACGATGTAATACACAACGGGGATGACTGTTCGTCACCCAGACCATAGATTATAGGAGGGGAGGTCTCCGATCGTTTTTCATAGCGTGTGAAAAACCGTTTGTTTCCCTATTATGGTCGAAAATGACTGGGGGGAAAAATGTAAAACCGAAAACGGAACCCAAGCCATGAAACCGGATGCAGTGGTGGTTGAAGTAAGTGGAACCTGAAACTTAGCCTGATTCATAACAGAATAGCGTGATCAGAGCATAAAGATCAATAAAGACCATAGATCGCATTAATGCGATCCTGGCGGCCAGGCGCGCTATTTATTAGATCGCATTAATGCGATAATGGCGGCCAATGAGTTAAAATGAACACATGGTTCTCAATGACCTCATGCACACCGGCTCCGAATTTACCGTGCGGCGATGCAATGCGGCGATGCGTTTTTTTTCCAATCGAACCCAGTTCGATTTGTGCGTCTTTTCGCAGGCGGTAAAAACTGATTGACTAATCGCACCCTGTCTGCAAAGGCCTTTAAGGGCTTCAGTATCAGTCTCGTACACCACATTAATGGTCCATCCCAGGTTTCTCCTGAGGTTGTGCATTGGCAGCCATTCTGCGTCTGAAGTTTCCAGTTCCTCTGAGCCAGACATAATTGCCAAAACCTCACTTGGAATTTGTAGTATCTACTCATGTTAGATATGTTTGCCCACCTGTTGCATGGAAAGTCTTTTAAATCCTGGACAAGTGATTGTAATAGCTCACACCCTTCATATTATTGCAAGTAAATCCACTCCATAACATGTGTCAAACATATTTGAAGATTAGATCTGCAAGCTTACCATGCCTTCATAAAGCCTGCATTTTCATTGTTTTGTCTACTTACATCAGATAGTCAGTTACCAAGATATCTGTGTGACCACATGACACCACAGATTGAATACATAGGACTGATAATGAAAGGATTTCACAATTCCCACGCTTCCAAGGCCTGGTGCCCACTCTGTTATGAGTTATTCTTATTCATAAACCTATACACACTAAAATTCGGGGATATAGTTAAGCTACAAACGCTGATGATTATGTACAAAGCTTACAATAAACAACTACCATATTGTCTTCAGAAGCTGTTTGAGATAAAAAAAGACCCAGTATGAACTTAGAAACACAGGCATGTTTGAAACAACCTGGGCAAGAACCAACACTAAAACACATTGTGTATCTGTGAAAGGGGTAAGTTTGTGGAGCTGCTGTGAAGGGGAATTAAGGTTATGCAGTTCAATCTATATGTTTAAAACATTTTTTAAAAATAAGACTATTAACATGTATAGAGAGGTTATATGATCATGTATTATTATAAAATTAAACTAGAACAAAAATAAAACAAAAAATAATGTTATAATATAAAAAAATCATGTATTACATGTATAACAATACATGTGATCATGCATTGTATTGTTTATTATTATTAAGTATTATGAGGCAAAATCCTTTGTTTCTGTATTTCTGTTTGTTTCTTCTGTTTTTTCTTTTCTTTTTACTTTTTTGAGACTGAAATTGTTTTCCTAAATTGTCATGTATGTAAGTGTTGAAAGGGTAAGCAAAATAAGCTATTTTAGCTTCAGCTTATACCTTTTTTGGTCAAAACTGTTATATTTATTTATTATTATTGTTTTATGCGAATGGAGCATATTGTTTTTTTGCGTAGTGAAAATTATCAAAATAAAAACTTGCAAAGTGCAAAGTGAAAAAGTCCTGACCAATCAACTCTTGCACCCACTCTGAAATCAATTCAAATCAAAGGATTTTCTTTCTTGGCATGGGAAAACATGTTTACATTGCCAAAGCAAGTGTCAAAAACATAAATAAAAACAATAATACAAAACATTTGATAAAAACTAAGACATGCATGTACAATTGAAGGGAATACAACAATATGTCAACAGAGCTGTCACATTGGATATTTTAATACATGTTATATACAATACAATACATTTTAATACATGTTATGGCGAGTTTAAAACTAGAAAAGTGCGCTCCTCGTGCGCAAATCTCCGCCAGGTCACTAAAATAGTGAGTCCAGGTTGAAAGTGGTTAATTTTCACTGATATTTCTTCCCATGTGTTCTTTTCACAGATTCCTGTCCACTGTCATTAGACCCCAACACCACTGGCAAGTACCTCTACCTGTTAGAGGAGAACAGGAAGGTAGTTGCTACACTACAAAACCAACGTTATCCTGATCATCCAGAGAGATTCACCCTTTATGAGCAGGTGCTGAGTAGAGAGAGTCTGCCGGAACGGTGTTACTTTGAAGTAGAATGGATTGGATATTTGTTTGGTATAGCAGTCTCTTATAAAGACATCAACAGAAAGAAGAAGGATCTATCAGTCTTTGGATACAATGACAAGTCCTGGAGGTTAGATTGTGAAGGTGGGATTAATGGCTTCACATTCACACACAACAGCGTTGTGACTTATGGGTCACTACGGTGTTCCTCGAGAGTTGGGGTGTTTGTGGATCGCAAGGCAGGCATTCTGTCATTCTACAGTGTTTCTAACAACACGATGACCCTACTCCATTCAGTTCAAACCACCTTCACAAAACCTCTCTATGCAGGGATATGGCTTTTTGGTATAGCAGAGTTTTGTAACACTTAAACCCTATACTGTAGTGTATACTTAGTTGACCAGGGTCAGCCAGGGCTCTATTTTGCACCCGCTCCTGTTTTCCCCCTATACACCAAATGGCTTCACTGGAAATAGCTGATCTACAAGCTCACAATGTGTTTGTAGATCTGCTATTTTCACCTGATGTTTGCCCCAGAATAGGGATAAAAGTGCTTAACCGCATAAACCCTATCTGGTGTCATGTCTGTATAGGCAAAATATGCAAACATATAATAATCACTACCAGTGTGAAGTAAACTGTGCCTTTGATGAGATTATTATGCTCCCTTATCCCCCCCCCCCCCAACACACACACACACACACACACACACACACACACACACACACACACACTTGCCTTATGCTGCCTTATTCCTGACTCCCTACTGCCTTATGCTGCCTTATACTGACTCTCTACTGCCTGAGGCCGATTCTAAAAACGCCTTCTAAATCCTAACCTTTTCTGAAAAACTTCAAATATGTATTAAAAAAAAATATATATATATATATATGTTGCTATATACTGTACATAGCAACAGGAACCCCAAAAGGGGTTCTCGTCTTGAAAGGTATAATTACAAATAGGGGTTCCCGCACAAAATGGGTTAAATTGCGTTGCGGTCCTGTTTGTGTTGTAATCAGTTGCTAATCAGTTACAGGTGTACGTGCTACAGACAGACATACACACACACAAAGACAGTCAAAGAGGTGGCTAGCGCCACTTAAAATCAGATCTACAAGCTCACGTGTCGCATCGCCTTAAGCCCTATTCTGAAATCTTTGAATCTTCGAAACAGAGATCATTATACTGTACATATTGATCTTAATGCAGTATGCATTGATATCATACATTAATGTCTATGTGAGTCTTTTTTTTAAGTACTGTTACAATTATGTGATGTCATTTCTTACGTGTTTAATGTTTATTTATTTATGTAAAACCATTGAAACAGGTTCTGTGCACTGGATTAACGTTGTACTGTATGAAGAACAGTTTAAATACGGTTTAAAATAAACTATATGACGGAGTGTTTTAATTGAAACTATACCTTTATTATGATTACTGTCTATCTAGAATGATAATCTGATTATTGGGTGGCTTATAGACCTGACATTTTTTTTGTTATGTTTTGGGGGAGGGGAGGGGGCGGGAATTGGGTAAACGTTTTCACCTACGGTATAATGACATTCCCAGAATAGGAACACCAGGGTAAGGGTGCGGTCCCACCGCACTTTTATTTTACCTCTGCTTTGTCAATGCAAATGCACGGATTCATGGTCTTACGCATTTTTTTCAAGAATCCACGCATTTGCAATGACAAAGCATCGGCAGATTCTACCCCAGAGGTAAAATAAAAATGTGGTGGGACCGTGCCCTCAATGTGGTTAAATACACATTTGGAATGAAAAGGTTTGATTTTACTTTTGTAAATGTTTCGTCGTATAGCAGGCACCTGATATCTCTTTATGTCGGAGGTCTTGCTTTCCTCATCTCGCCACCAACATTTTTATTACATTTTCTATTTTCCCACCATGGTGATCATGGGAATTGCTGCTACACTTTGTGACACAGTATATTACCATGATGACGAATAACTGAGCGAATTGTTGCTGAAAGAGCCATAGGAAAATGCACAAGCTACACACTGAGCTACACAACAGCTAGCAGTACATCCCCTAGCTCAATGCGCGTTAACCAAAGTACTCAAAACCTGGGAGGGGTGAGGCCAAATCACAGCTAGAAGGTCCTGGGTTCGATTCCCGCCGGGGACGCTGTGGGCGCTGGGGGCGTGTCCTCTCCTCCGCGTCATCAGTGCCCTAGGTGGGGTTGGCGAAAGGGCCTTTCTGTGTGGAGCAGTAATCCTGGTCTCTATACTGCCTCCCCCTGGTCAGCCGGGGCACCTGATGGAGGGGAAAGGAACTGGTTGGAATAACGTGTTCCTTCCACGTGCTACGTCCAACCGGGGAAACTCCCCCCTGTCAGGTGATAAGAAGCGGCCTGCTCACTCCTCATGCATTGAAGGAAGCATGAGCTCAGTTCGGGGCTCTCACCAGGTTGACATTTTAAGGTTAATGGCAAACGGAAAGACATAATTCACAACTAAAGGTCTTCTCCACAGTGGTGTGTCTTCAAATAAGGTAGGTCACAGAAGCATTTTCCACACTCACTGCAGCTAAAAGGGCTTTTCTCCTGCATGTATGCGCTGATGATTAGAGTTAGAAGCAGCCTAAACCTCCTCCTACATTGTTGACAACAAAAGGGTTTATCACAAGTATAAATACATAGGTGAATTTTGAGACTGCATGATTGACTGAAATCTTTCCCACACTGGCTACAGTGGTACGGTTTCTCTGCACTATGGATGCACTTATGAGGCTTTAAGTGAGAATTTGATTTAAATGTCTTCCCACATTCTTCACAACTGAAAGAATTACAACTGTGAATAGTCAGGTGTTTTTTCAACTATCTAGGTGACTGAAACATTTCTCACACTCATTGCAGATGAAGGGTTTTTCTCCCGTATGGATGCACTGGTGACTCCTTGAGGTTACACGCTGCCTAAAACTTTTCCCACATTGTTGACAACAGAAGGGTTTATCTTTTGATTAGCTTGATTGACTGGATGCGCTTATGAGTCTTAAGTCATTATTACTGTTAAAACACTAACCACATTCTTCACATCTAATAGACTTCACTCCAGTGTGAATGTGCTGGTGTTGCTTTAAGTATTGCAATCTTTTAAACCTTATCCCACACTGGTCACAATGGTAGGGGTTTTCCCCTGCATGAAGTCACTGATGAATTTGTACATTAGATATTTCAAGCTGAACCCTTTCCCACACTAGTCAAAGTGGTAGGGTTTCTTGAGATTACACTTTTGGCTGAACCTTTGCCCACGCGGGTCACAGTAGTTGGGTTGGGGAGCGGAGAAGGGGGTCATGTGAAGATTTTGGAGTAGGACACAAGAGTAGGTGTTTTGTATAAAGTAGAGTTTTGGAGCGCGTCGGAGGCACGCCGTCTCAAGCGAACTGGAGCCACAAGAGGCACCACCGAGCGAGGCAAAGCGAGCGAGTTGCAGTTGTGACGTTTGCTTGAGCCGACTCTGTGCCGTCCGAGTTATGTACCGATAGGCACATAATCGTAAATCGTGTTTTGGGGACTGAGACTGGTGACTGGTGAGCCCCTGAGACTGGTGATTAAACGTGATAATGTCCCATTCAGTGCATTGATAGCATCCGAATCCGGTGGCAAACCCCTGATCCAGAATGCTGCCACAACAACAAAAAGTACTGTACATACCACGTCCCTGTTCCATTTTTGAGGGCATCTCTCTTGCAGACCTCTCCCTGTGGTGGTCTGTGGAAATCATGGGTAGAAACATATCATTCAGAAATCATACACCATGTAAGAGATCACTGGAGAGCTTAAACAATGCAGTTGTAGGTTTCCGTTTTAATCAAATCAAACTATTATACTTTTTTTTCTTCTTTTTTTTCTAAATTTTTATCCCACGATTTTGTAACCCTACTTTTTACACCCAGTGCCAATTGTCTATGTAATCCTGGGCACTACCTTCCCTCTGCCAACCTAGGGAGGCCAGGGCCGAGCTCATGCCTCCTTCAATGCATGAGAGCCAACTGACCTTCTTGTCACCTGACAGGGGTGAGTTTCCCTGGTTGGACGTAGCGCGTGGAAGGAACACGTTATTCCAACCAGTTCCCTTCCCCTCCATCAGGCGCCCCGGCTGGCCAGGGGGAGGCAGTATAGTGAGCAGGTTTACTGCATGTTTTTGTGAGGGTACCTACCCTAGGAGACACAGGGAGAACATACAAACTCCACACAGAAAGGCCATTTCGCCAACCCCACCTAGGGTATGGGCACTGATGACGCGGAGGAGAGAACACGCCCCTAGCGCCCACAGCGTCCCCCGCGGGAATCGAACCCAGGACCTTCTAGCTGTGAGGCGACAGCGCTACCGACTGCGCCAAAGACATCGCCTGATTGTCGAGGTTGGAGCGCTAGAATATGAACGTTCGGCCAATCAAAGAAAAGCACACGCACTGGGAGGACGGGATCGACTCCTGCCCGAGCCAACTTTGTTCAACTGTGGCTCTGCTTGCTTGTAGCATATATACTGTAGCCTACATATAACGTAACATACTCTTGTTTGTATTCATAGCATCTGTCATTCAAGACTTACAATTGATGAGATGATCAAAGCATTAATAATTACCACGAGCCACCGAGGGCACGTTGAGCCATGAGTTCAACGATCACAAAGTATCTAGTGTAAACTGTAATGGCAGAAGTAAACTCTAGTATGTAGAACGAGTAGAAAGTTGAATATTGAAATATGGTTCATGAGTTTGTCGGGTTCTAGAAATGACCTTACCTCAACCGTGTACTTTTCTCTTTCTTTTTTTTTGCCCAGACTTATCCTGTATGATTGTACGTGTCTCCCAGTAAGCCCAGTGCAAGATCCCCGATCAGGTGATGGTGTAAGTCAGGGGTTCTCAACCTTTTCAGGCCGCAACCCCCAAAATAATGATATTATTTCCCGCGACCCCCCACGTGTTTTTTCCCGGTTTTTGTTTACTTTATTTCGGTTTTAGGGTTAGGGTTAGGTTATTTAATTATAATAGGTTATTTGATCATTATTTATTATCAAAACATTTTTTTTGCAAAAAGTGGGGGGTATGAAATCACAGCCACAGCACGCCTACACGGTGTGGTCCAAATTGGCGATAATAATGCAACACAATATTAATTCCTCAATACCCAGCTTGTATAGCCAAAATTCAACCAGTTACTGTAGGCCTATATTAAAATAAACATTGAAGAGAATTCAAACATTTTAGGGGCTGGCATTCATGAATCATTAGGCTGAATGTTTTTCTGACCAAAAAGATAATAAACAACACTGACACATGATATGATTAATGACGCATTTACTTTCTTATTGCTGCATTAATTAGGCTCATAACATTTTCATATGAGAAACTGTCCAGCAAAAACAAAGGTGAAACAAATACAATATGTGAATCTATACACCAAACAGCGTTAAAACATCTAACTGCACTTTTAAAGTCTGTAACAATTTATTAATTGTATTGGCCGTACCTTGTTGTGAAATTAATGTGATGGTTGCGCCTGTTTGTTTGAACTAAGAAGCGCTATTCTGGGCTCTATGTTGCTCACTGCAACACGAAGATCATCTTCAACTCTGCTGAGTCGTGATCTGTATTTAGTTTTTATGCAAGTGAGCGCAGAAAATGTCTTTTCACAGAGATATGTGGAAGGAAAATGAATCAGAACATCCATTGCTGCTTTTGACAGTCCTGTGTATTGCGCAGCCACAGAGAGCCAGAATTCCTCCAGTGTGGATGATGTGAATTTGATCTGTAATGTCCGATCAGATGAAAGGTCCAGCAGTGAGTCCTGAAGTTCTGATGACAAGTGAGCCCCCGCGGACGCGGTGAAAGGATAACGTATCCAATCATATCTTTCTGGAGCCTCATCTTTTGGGAAGTACTTGCAGAAACAGTCAATCAAACCTCTCAGATGAGAGACAATAACTCCGTTAATTATGTCTCTACTTATGTCGTATTTATCCATAAAATCCACAAGCTCAGGAAACATTTCAATATTTCCCTCATTGACTCGTGTTGCCCACCGTTCCAGCTTCCTCTGAAACGCAGCGATTTTATCAGAGATATTGAGAATGTTATTGTTAGGGCCTTGGAGCGACAGGTTTAGTGAGTTCAGTTTATCAAATATACCTGTCAAGTATGCCAGGCCACAAACCCAGTGAGGGTCAATCAGGTGGGCAGCAAGGGGGAATTACAATCTGATAAAAACATGCGAACCTCTTCACGCAGCTCAAGTCTGCTCAACACTCTGCCCCGTGAGAGCCACCTGACCTCTGTGTGGAATAGGAGGGATTCATGCTCAGAACCCATTTCTTGGCAAAGTGTAGCAAATAATCTGGTATTTAGCGGGCGGGATTTGATCAAATTAACCACTTTAACTGCCATTTGTAGAACCTCCTGCAGCCCTGGTGGTAGGGGTTTGCTGGCCAGGGCTTCACAGTGAATCATGCAATGTGTGAATTTAACATGCGGTGCTACCTCCGTAACTTTGGCTTTTAATCCCTTTCTTGATCCCTGCATAGCACCAGCTCCATCTATACAAACAGATTTGCAATGTTCCCAACTTAGCCCCTCCTCCCACATTTTACTGTCCACTGCATTAAAAATGTCCTGACCAGTGCACGTTCCCTCAAGGGGCATGCAAAACAGCATGTCTTCATTTATTTTCCCATCATAACTGTACCTTGCAAATACAAGCAAATTGGCAGAGCTGGCAACATCCGTGGATTCGTCCATCTGCAGTGAAAACGCTCCACTTTTCTTCAGTCGCTCAGTGACTTGACATTTAATGTCATTTGCAATATCGCAGATGCGCCTGCTCATAGTGTCATTTGACATCGGGATGGTCTCAAATGATTTGGCTATTGTGTCGCCATGCATATTCCTTGCCATTACCATCGCTGCTGGGCGGATGAGCTCCTCTGCAATTGTGTATGGTTTCTTTAATTTGGTCACAAGGTGTGCCACTTCATAAGAAGCTGCCAGGGCTTTGGAAGGGATTGAAACATATTCAGTTAGTCTTTCCTTTAGTTCCCCCATGTCACTCTCCTTTTCCCCCCTTTGCACGTGGGGGGTCGCGGGAAATAATATCATTATTTTGGGGGTCGCGGCCTGAAAAGGTTGAGAACCCCTGACTTACACCATCACCTGATCGGGGATCTTGCACTGGGCTTACTGGGAGACACGTACAATCATACAGGATAAGTCTGGGCAAAAAAAAAGAAAGAGAAAAGTACACGGTTGAGGTAAGGTCATTTCTAGAATCCGAAACAAAATTCCCGAAATTCATGTTTCGTTTGCAAATGTCTCTTCAGTTGGAAGGGTTTCAAGCTCTCATTAGCAAGTAATTCACTGCAGAGAACATACAGTGGGTAATCAATATTGTCCTTCACATGGCACGTAAACCCATACTGCAAAAACTCTGGTTGATATTTTCGACGCTTGGAGGTGGAATTTGTAGAATTTGTAACAGTTTTTCGTCTTGCAGCAACAACCTTTGCAGAACATTTTCATCTTCTTTTCATCTTCATCTCTACTAAGACCTGTTGTTGTTGATGGCTCCTCCTGAGACGGTGGTTCTTGGCCTGTTTCAGGGGGCGGACGTTTTCTGATAACCCACCTGTCCATGTTTTTTTTATCATGGACCAACAATGTTTTACTATATTTATTTTCAACTTTACTTTGATTAAAAAAAGAAAGACACGTTTCACTTGTTTTAGTGGCAGGCTGGCAGCTGTCCAGTTAAGTTGAGATAAGTGAGTTTCCGGGGTAAAAGGGAGGAGGAGGAGGAGGAGCCTCACAGGCCAAGCCAGGACACACACACACACACACATCCACACACACACTTTCTCGATTTTTCTCTCGTATAAGAATGTTTTCCTAATGTTAATAATGAAATATTTTTATCTTGAATTTAGTAAATTAACTGATAAAACATGAATTAATAATAATATTTAAAAAAAATGTTTAAACCCCCCCCCCCCCTTTTTTTCACATTCACCAAAAAATCTGGCGACCCCTCCAAATTATTTGGCGACCCCCAGGTTGAGAACCACTGGTGTAAGTCAGGGGTACTCAACCCTGAGTACCCCTGTCCATGACCGGACCGCGGGACAACTCTCTGCGGACCCTGGGCAAATTATAGTAAAAAAAAATATATATATATTTTGTGGGATTCTTGGAGGGGGTGTGAAAAAGTATTTTAATTGTTCTGTTGTTTTCATGTATGTTTTCATACTCTACACCAGGTGCGGAAATCACGGGGGGTACGGGGGAGATTTGTCTCCCCCTATCTTCATATTGGACGCCCCCCAAGTCATTTAGAATAATACAAATAAATGTTAAAATAATTAAAAATTCGTATTTAATAGAACCTGAACCCACTTATGCATCGTAAGTAATTAATAATGAAGAATTAACATAACACAGTGTCAAATTAGCTAGATTAGAGGAAAATGTCGCCCAGCACGAGGCTCCGTCTAGGGTGGCGGCGCGGGCCCCCTCCTCCTGGATCTCCGCGTCGTACCTCCCTGTCCCCTCCCCGTGGCCCAGGAGGCGTCTGGCTCGTGCCTGCCTCCCTCCTTTGAAAAAGTCTCCCGGGCAAGACGCCGACTCGCTCCAGACCGTACCTATGGAGCTTGGCCGTCGCGATGCCCAGCGCGAGGCTCCGTCTCGGGTGGCGGCGCGGGCCCCCTCCTCCTGGATCTCCGCGTCGTACCTCCCTGTCCCCTCCCCGTGGCCCAGGAGGCGTATGGCTCGTCCCTGCCTCCCTCCTGTGAAAAAGTCTCCCGGGCGAGGCGCCGACTCGCTCCAGAACGTACCTATGGAGCTTGGCCGTCGCGAAGCCCGGGGCGAGGCTCCGTCTCGGGGCGGCCCGAGCGGGGGGAGAGAACCATGAAATCGGAGGCCTCTTCAGCCCGCTGGGAAGAGGGCACGGCCGGGCGGACGGGCGCCCTGGAGGTCCTTGTGGAGCCCACGAGGATCTGGGCTCTGCCCTGGCCCCCTCCTTTGAAATTCTCTCCCGGGAGTCTTGGCAACTTTTCCCATCCCGGATATATGGAACCGGCGTGCGGACGCCGAGGATGGGACGACGGCAGGCCAGAGAGAGGCCTCCGGTCGGACGCGGTAGGGCGGCCTGGCACCCTGGAAGTTCTCGTGGAGCCCACGAGGACCTGGGCTCTGCCATGGCCCCCTCCTTTGAAATTCTCTCCCGGGAGTCTCGCCAACTTTTCCCAGCCCGGATATATGG